>NW_027639762.1:600000-1001000 GCF_949606895.1 Notothenia rossii
TTGGTTAGCTTGGTTAGCATCAGTTAGCATCAGTTAGCATCAGTTAGCATTGGTTAGCATCAGTTAGCTCATTAGTTAGCCTCAGTTAGCTCATTGGTTAGCATCAGTTAGCTCATTGGTCAGCCTCGGTTAGCTCATTGGTTAGCTTCAGTTAGCTCATTGGTTAGCCTCGGTTAGCTCATTGGTTAGCCTGTGTTAGCTCATTGGTTAGCATCAGTTAGCTCATTGGTTAGCTTCGGTTAGCTCATTGGTTAGCCTCATTGGTTAGCTTGGTTAGCTTCATTGGTTCGCTTCGGTTAGCTCATTGGTTAGCCTCATTGGTTAGCCTCGGTTAGCTCATTGGTTAGCTTCAGTTAGCTCATTGGTTAGCTTCGGTTAGCTCATTGGTTAGCCTCATTGGTTAGCATTGGTTAGCTTCATTGGTTAGCTTCAGTTAGCTCATTGGTTAGCATCAGTTAGCTCATTGGTTAGCCTCGGTTAGCTCATTGGTTAGCTTCAGTTAGCTCATTGGTTAGCTTCGGTTAGCTCATTGGTTAGCCTCGGTTAGCTCATTGGTTAGCCTGGGTTAGCTCATTCCTCGGTTAGCTCATTGGTTAGCATGGGTTAGCTCATTGGTTAGCTTCAGTTAGCTCATTGGTTAGCCTCGGTTTGGTTAGCTCATTGGTTAGCCTGGGTTAGCCTCAGTTAGCTCATTGGTTAGCTTCGGTTAGCTCATTGGTTAGCTTCATTGGTTAGCATTGGTTAGCTTCATTGGTTAGCCTGGGTTAGCTCATTGGTTAGCATCAGTTAGCTCATTGGTTAGCCTCGGTTAGCTCATTGGTTAGCTTCAGTTAGCTCATTGGTTAGCTTCAGTTAGCTCATTGGTTAGCTTCAGTTAGCTCATTGGTTAGCCTCGGTTAGCTCATTGGTTAGCTTCAGTTAGCTCATTGGTTAGCCTCGGTTAGCTCAGTGGTTAGCCTGGGTTAGCTCATTGGTTAGCATCAGTTAGCTCATTGGTTAGCCTCAGTTAGCTCATTGGTTAGTATCAGTTAGCTCATTGGTTAGCCTCGGTTAGCTCATTGGTTAGTATCAGTTAGCTCATTGGTTAGCTTCAGTTAGCTCATTGGTCAGCCTCGGTTAGCTCATTGGTTAGCTTGGTTAGCTTCATTGGTTATCTTCGGTTAGCTCATTGGTTAGCCTCATTGGTTAGCCTCGGTTAGCTCATTGGTTAGCTTCAGTTAGGTCATTGGTTAGCTTCGGTTAGCTCATTGGTTAGCCTCATTGGTTAGCATTGGTTAGCTTCATTGGTTAGCTTCAGTTAGCTCATTGGTTAGCATCAGTTAGCTCATTGGTTAGCCTCGGTTAGCTCATTGGTTAGCTTCAGTTAGCTCATTGGTTAGCTTCGGTTAGCTCATTGGTTAGCCTCGGTTAGCTCATTGGTTAGCCTCGGTTAGCTTGGTTAGCATCAGTTAGCATCAGTTAGCATCAGTTAGCATTGGTTAGCATCAGTTAGCTCATTGGTTAGGCTCGGTTAGCTCAGTGGTTAGCCTGGGTTAGCTCATTGGTTAGCTTCAGTTAGGTCATTGGTTAGCTTCGGTTAGCGCATTGGTTAGCCTCATTGGTTAGCTTGGTTAGCTTCATTGGTTAGCTTCAGTTAGCTCATTGGTTAGCATCAGTTAGCTCATTGGTTAGCCTCGGTTAGCTCATTGGTTAGCTTCAGTTAGCTCATTGGTTAGCTTCGGTTAGCTCATTGGTTAGCCTCATTGGTTAGCATTGGTTAGCTTCATTGGTTAGCTTCAGTTAGCTCATTGGTTAGCATCAGTAAGCTCATTGGTTAGCCTCGGTTAGCTCATTGGTTAGCTTCAGTTAGCTCATTGGTTAGCTTCGGTTAGCTCATTGGTTAGCCTCGGTTAGCTCATTGGTTAGCCTGGGTTAGCTCATTCCTCGGTTAGCTCATTTGTTAGCCTGGGTTAGCTCATTGGTTAGCTGAAGTTAGCTCAATGGTTAGCCTCGGTTTGGTTAGCTCATTGGTTAGCCTGTTGTTAGCCTAAGTTAGCTCATTGGTTAGCCTCAGTTAGCTCATTGGTTAGCATCAGTTAGCTCATTGGTTAGCCTTGGTTAGCTTGGTTAGCATCAGTTAGCATCAGTTAGCATCAGTTAGCATTGGTTAGCATCAGTTAGCTCATTAGTTAGCCTCAGTTAGCTCATTGGTTAGCATCAGTTAGCTCATTGGTCAGCCTCGGTTAGCTCATTGGTTAGCTTCAGTTAGCTCATTGGTTAGCCTCGGTTAGCTCATTGGTTAGCCTGTGTTAGCTCATTGGTTAGCATCAGTTAGCTCATTGGTTAGCTTCGGTTAGCTCATTGGTTAGCCTCATTGGTTAGCTTGGTTAGCTTCATTGGTTCGCTTCAGTTAGCTCATTGGTTAGCCTCATTGGTTAGCTTCGGTTAGCTCATTGGTTAGCTTCAGTTAGCTCATTGGTTAGCTTCGGTTAGCTCATTGGTTAGCCTCATTGGTTAGCATTGGTTAGCTTCATTGGTTAGCTTCAGTTAGCTCATTGGTTAGCATCAGTTAGCTCATTGGTTAGCCTCGGTTAGCTCATTGGTTAGCTTCAGTTAGCTCATTGGTTAGCTTCGGTTAGCTCATTGGTTAGCCTCGGTTAGCTCATTGGTTAGCCTGGGTTAGCTCATTCCTCGGTTAGCTCATTGGTTAGCCTGGGTTAGCTCATTGGTTAGCTTCAGTTAGCTCATTGGTTAGCCTCGGTTTGGTTAGCTCATTGGTTAGCCTGGGTTAGCCTCAGTTAGCTCATTGGTCAGCCTCGGTTAGCTCATTGGTTAGCTTCAGTTAGCTCATTGGTTAGCTTCAGTTAGCTCATTGGTTAGCTTCAGTTAGCTCATTGGTTAGCCTCGGTTAGCTCATTGGTTAGCCTGTGTTAGCTCATTGGTTAGCATCAGTTAGCTCATTGGTTAGCCTCAGTTAGCTCATTGGTTAGCATCAGTTAGCTCATTGGTTAGCCTCGGTTAGCTCATTGGTTAGCTTCAGTTAGCTCATTGGTTAGCCTCGGTTAGCTCATTGGTAAGCCTGTGTTAGCTCATTGGTTAGCATCAGTTAGCTCATTGGTTAGCCTCAGTTAGCTCATCGGTTAGCATCAGTTAGCTCATTGGTTAGCCTCGGTTAGCTTGGTTAGCATCAGTTAGCATCAGTTAGCATCAGTTAGCATTGGTTAGCATCAGTTAGCTCATTGGTTAGCCTCAGTTAGCTCATTAGTCAGCCTCGGTTAGCTCATTGGTTAGCTTCAGTTAGGTCATTGGTTAGCTTCAGTTAGCTCATTGGTTAGCCTCAGTTAGCTCATTGGTTAGCATCAGTTAGCTCATTGGTTAGCCTCGGTTAGCTCATTGGTTAGCTTGAGCCTCAGTTAGCTCATTGGTTAGCATCAGTTAGCTCATTGGTTAGCCTCGGTTAGCTCATTGGTTAGCTTCAGTTAGCTCATTGGTTAGCCTCGGTTAGCTCATTGGTTAGCATCAGTTAGCTCATTGGTTAGCCTCGGTTAGCTTGGTTATCATCAGTTAGCATCAGTTAGCATCAGTTAGCATTGGTTAGCATCAGTTAGCTCATTGGTTAGCCTCGGTTAGCTCAGTGGTTAGCCTGGGTTAGCTCATTGGTTAGCTTCAGTTAGCTCATTGGTTAGCTTCGGTTAGCTCATTCATTAGCCTCATTGGTTAGCTTGGTTAGCTTCATTGGTTAGCTTCAGTTAGCTCATTGGTTAGCAACAGTTAGCTCATTGGTTAGCCTCGGTTAGCTCATTGGTTAGCTTCAGTTAGCTCATCGGTTAGCTTCGGTTAGCTCATTGGTTAGCCTCATTGGTTAGCATTGGTGAGCTTCATTGGTTAGCTTCAGTTAGCTCATTGGATAGCATCAGTTAGCTCATTGGTTAGCCTCGGTTAGCTCATTGGTTAGCTTCAGTTAGCTCATTGGTTAGCTTCGGTTAGCTCATTGGTTAGCCTCGGTTAGCTCATTGGTTAGCCTGGGTTAGCTCATTCCTCGGTTAGCTCATTGGTTAGCCTGGGTTAGCTCATTGGTTAGCTTCAGTTAGCTCAATGGTTAGCCTCGCTTTGGTTAGCTCATTGGTTAGCCTGGGTTAGCCTCAGTTAGCTCATTGGTTAGCCTCAGTTAGCTCATTGGTTAGCATCAGTTAGCTCATTGCTTAGCCTCGGTTAGCTTGGTTAGCATCAGTTAGCATCAGTTAGCATCAGTTAGCATTGGTTAGCATCAGTTAGCTCATTGGTTAGCCTCAGTTAGCTCATTGGTTAGCATCAGTTAGCTCATTGGTCAGCCTCGGTTAGCTCATTGGTTAGCTTCAGTTAGCTCATTGGTTAGCCTCGGTTAGCTCATTGGTTAGCCTGTGTTAGCTCATTGGTTAGCATCAGTTAGCTCATTGGTTAGCCTCAGTTAGCTCATTGGTTAGCATCAGTTAGCTCATTGGTTTGCCTCGGTTAGCTCATTGGTTAGCTTGAGCCTGTTAGCTCATTGGTTAGCATCAGTTAGCTCATTGGTTAGCCTCGGTTAGCTAATTGGTTAGCCTGTGTTAGCTCATTGGTTAGCATCAGTTAGCTCATTGGTTAGCCTCAGTTAGCTCATTGGTTAGCATCAGTTAGCTCATTGGTTAGCCTCGGTTAGCTCATTGGTTAGCTTGAGCCTGTTAGCTCATTGGTTAGCATCAGTTAGCTCATTGGTTAGCATCAGTTAGCTCATTCGTTAGCCTCGGTTAGCTCATTGGTTAGCTTGAGCCTGTTAGCTCATTGGTTAGCATCAGTTAGCTCATTGGTTAGCCTCGGTTAGCTCATTGGTTAGCCTCGGTTAGCTCTTTGGTTAGCTTCAGTAAGCTCATTGGTTAGCCTCGGTTAGCTCATTGGTTAGCATCAGTTAGCTCATTGGTTAACCTCGGTTAGCTTGGTTAGCATCAGTTAGCATCAGTTAGCATCAGTTAGCATTGGTTAGCATCAGTTAGCTCATTGGTTAGCCTCGGTTAGCTCAGTGGTTAGCCTGGGTTAGCTCATTGGTTAGCCTCAGTTAGCTCATTGGTTAGCCTCAGTTAGCTCATTGGTTAGCATCAGTTAGCTCATTGGTTATCCTCGGTTAGCTCATTGGTTAGCTTCAGTTGGCTCATTGGTTAGCTTCGGTTAGCTCATTGGTTAGCCTCATTGGTTAGCATTGGTTAGCTTCATTGGATAGCTTCAGTTAGCTCATTGGTTAGCTTCAGTTAGCTCATTGGTTAGCCTCGGTTAGCTCATTGGTTAGCCTGGGTTAGCTCATTCCTCGGTTAGCTCATTGGTTAGCCTGTGTTAGCTCATTGGTTAGCATCAGTTAGCTCATTGGTTAGCCTCAGTTAGCTCATTGGTTAGCATCAGTTAGCTCATTGGTTAGCCTCGGTTAGCTCATTGGTTAGCTTGAGCCTCAGTTAGCTCATTAGTTAGCATCAGTTAGCTCATTGGTTAGCCTCGGTTAGCTCATTGGTTAGCCTCGGTTAGCTCATTGGTTAGCTTCAGTTAGCTCATTGGTCAGCCTCGGTTAGCTCATTGGTTAGCTTGGTTAGCTTCATTGGTTAGCTTCGGTTAGCTCATTGGTTAGCCTCATTGGTTAGCCTCGGTTAGCTCATTGGTTAGCTTCAGTTAGCTCATTGGTTAGCTTCGGTTAGCTCATTGGTTAGCCTCATTGGTTAGCATTGGTTAGCTTCATTGGTTAGCTTCAGTTAGCTCATTGGTTAGCATCAGTTAGCTCATTGGTTAGCCTCGGTTAGCTCATTGGTTAGCTTCAGTTAGCTCATTGGTTAGCTTCGGTTAGCTCATTGGTTAGTCTCGGTTAGCTCATTGGTTAGCCTCGGTTAGCTTGGTTAGCATCAGTTAGCATCAGTTAGCATCAGTTAGCATTGGTTAGCATCAGTTAGCTCATTGGTTAGGCTCGGTTAGCTCAGTGGTTAGCCTGGGTTAGCTCATTGGTTAGCTTCAGTTAGGTCATTGGTTAGCTTCGGTTAGCGCATTGGTTAGCCTCATTGGTTAGCTTGGTTAGCTTCATTGGTTAGCTTCAGTTAGCTCATTGGTTAGCATCAGTTAGCTCATTGGTTAGCCTCGGTTAGCTCATTGGTTAGCTTCAGTTAGCTCATTGGTTAGCTTTGGTTAGCTCATTGGTTAGCCTCATTGGTTAGCATTGGTTAGCTTCATTGGTTAGCTTCAGTTAGCTCATTGGTTAGCATCAGTTAGCTCATTGGTTAGTATCAGTTAGCTCATTGGTTAGCCTCGGTTAGCTCATTGGTTAGCTTCAGTTAGCTCATTGGTTAGCTTCGGTTAGCTCATTGGTTAGCTTCATTGGTTAGCCTGGGTTAGCTCATTGTTTAGCATCAGTTAGCTCATTGGTTAGCCTCGGTTAGCTTGGTTAGCATCAGTTAGCATCAGTTAGCATCAGTTAGCATTGGTTAGCATCAGTTAGCTCATTGGTTAACCTTGGTTAACTCATTGGTTAGCTTCAGTTAGCTCATTGGTCAGCCTCGGTTAGCTCATTGGTTAGCTTCAGTTAGCTCATTGGTTAGCTTCAGTTAGCTCATTGGTTAGCCTCGGTTAGCTCATTGGTTAGCCTGTGTTAGCTCATTGGTTAGCCTCAGTTAGCTCATTGGTTAGCCTCAGTTAGCTCATTGGTTAGCATCAGTTAGCTCATTGGTTAGCATCAGTTAGCTCATTGGTCAGCCTCGGTTAGCTCATTGGTTAGCTTCAGTTAGCTCATTGGTTAGCTTCAGTTAGCTCATTTGTTAGCCTCGGTTAGCTCATTGGTTAGCCTGTGTTAGCTCATTGGTTAGCATCAGTTAGCTCATTGGTTAGCCTCAGTTAGCTCATTGGTTAGCATCAGTTAGCTCATTGGTTAGCATCAGTAAGCTCATTGGTCAGCCTCGGTTAGCTCATTGGTTAGCTTCAGTTAGCTCATTGGTTAGCTTCAGTTAGCTCATTGGTTAGCCTCGGTTAGCTTATTGGTTAGCCTGTGTTAGCTCATTGGTTAGCATCAGTTAGCTCATTGGTTAGCCTCAGTTAGCTCATTGGTTAGCATCAGTTAGCTCATTGGTTAGCCTCGGTTAGCTCATTGGTTAGCTTCAGTTAGCTCATTGGTTAGCTTCAGTTAGCTCATTGGTTAGCCTCGGTTAGCTCATCGGTTAGCTTCAGTTAGCTCATTGGTTAGCCTCAGTTAGCTCAGTGGTTAGCCTGGGTTAGCTCATTGGTTAGCATCAGTTAGCTCATTGGTTAGCCTCAGTTAGCTCATTTGTTAGCATCAGTTAGCTCATTGGTTAGCCTCAGTTAGCTCATTTGTTAGCATCAGTTAGCATCAGTTAGCATCAGTTAGCTTTGGTTAGCATCAGTTAGCTCATTGGTTAGCCTCAGTTAGCTCATTGGTTAGCATCAGTTAGCTCATTGGTCAGCCTCGGTTAGCTCATTGGTTAGCTTCAGTTAGCTCATTGGTTAGCTTCAGTTAGCTCATTGGTTAGCTTCAGTTAGCTCATTGGTTAGCCTCGGTTAGCTCATTGGTTAGCCTGTGTTAGCTCATTGGTTAGCATCAGTTAGCTCATTGGTTAGCCTCAGTTAGCTCATTGGTTAGCATCAGTTAGCTCATTGGTTAGCCTCGGTTAGCTCATTGGTTAGCTTCAGTTAGCTCATTGGTTAGCCTCGGTTAGCTCATTGGTAAGCCTGTGTTAGCTCATTGGTTAGCATCAGTTAGCTCATTGGTTAGCCTCAGTTAGCTCATCGGTTAGCATCAGTTAGCTCATTGGTTAGCCTCGGTTAGCTTGGTTAGCATCAGTTAGCATCAGTTAGCATCAGTTAGCATTGGTTAGCATCAGTTAGCTCATTGGTTAGCCTCAGTTAGCTCATTGGTTAGCATCAGTTAGCTCATTGGTCAGCCTCGGTTAGCTCATTGGTTAGCTTCAGTTAGGTCATTGGTTAGCTTCAGTTAGCTCATTGGTTAGCCTCAGTTAGCTCATTGGTTAGCATCAGTTAGCTCATTGTTTAGCCTCGGTTAGCTCATTGGTTAGCTTGAGCCTCAGTTAGCTCATTGGTTAGCATCAGTGAGCTCATTGGTTAGCCTCGGTTAGCTCATTGGTTAGCCTCGGTTAGCTCATTGGTTAGCTTCAGTTAGCTCATTGGTTAGCTTCAGTTAGCTCATTGGTTAGCCTCGGTTAGCTCATTGGTTAGCTTCAGTTAGCTCATTGGTTAGCCTCGGTTAGCTCATTGGTTAGCATCAGTTAGCTCATTGGTTAGCCTTGGTTAGCTTGGTTAGCATCAGTTAGCATCAGTTAGCATCAGTTAGCATTGGTTAGCATCAGTTAGCTCATTGGTTAGCCTCGGTTAGCTCAGTGGTTAGCCTGGGTTAGCTCATTGGTTAGCTTCAGTTAGCTCATTGGTTAGCTTCGGTTAGCTCATTCATTAGCCTCATTGGTTAGCTTGGTTAGCTTCATTGGTTAGCTTCAGTTAGCTCATTGGTTAGCATCAGTTAGCTCATTGGTTAGCCTCGGTTAGCTCATTGGTTAGCTTCAGTTATCTCATCGGTTAGCTTCGGTTAGCTCATTGGTTAGCCTCATTGGTTAGCATTGGTGAGCTTCATTGGTTAGCTTCAGTTAACTCATTGGATAGCATCAGTTAGCTCATTGGTTAGCCTCGGTTAGCTCATTGGTTAGCTTCAGTTAGCTCATTGGTTAGCTTCGGTTAGCTCATTGGTTAGCCTCGGTTAGCTCATTGGTTAGCCTGGGTTAGCTCATTCCTCGGTTAGCTCATTGGTTAGCCTGGGTTAGCTCATTGGTTAGCTTCAGTTAGCTCAATGGTTAGCCTCACTTTGGTTAGCTCATTGGTTAGCCTGGGTTAGCCTCAGTTAGCTCATTGGTTAGCCTCAGTTAGCTCATTGGTTAGCATCAGTTAGCTCATTGCTTAGCCTCGGTTAGCTTGGTTAGCATCAGTTAGCATCAGTTAGCATCAGTTAGCATTGGTTAGCATCAGTTAGCTCATTGGTTAGCCTCAGTTAGCTCATTGGTTAGCATCAGTTAGCTCATTGGTTAGCATCAGTTAGCTCATTGCTTAGCCTCGTTTAGCTTGGTTAGCATCAGTTAGCATCAGTTAGCATCAGTTAGCATTGGTTAGCATCAGTTAGCTCATTGGTTAGCCTCGGTTAGCTCATTGGTTAGCCTGTGTTAGCTCATTGGTTAGCATCAGTTAGCTCATTGGTTAGCCTCAGTTAGCTCATTGGTTAGCATCAGTTAGCTCATTGGTTAGTCTCGGTTAGCTCATTGGTTAGCTTGAGCCTGTTAGCTCATTGGTTAGCATCAGTTAGCTCATTGGTTAGCCTCGGTTAGCTCATTGGTTAGCATCGGTTAGCTCATTGGTTAGCTTCAGTTAGCTCATTGGTTAGCTTCGGTTAGCTCATTGGTTAGCCTCGGTTAGCTCATTGGTTAGCTTCAGTAAGCTCATTGGTTAGCCTCGGTTAGCTCATTGGTTAGCATCAGTTAGCTCATTGGTTAGCCTCGGTTAGCTTGGTTAGCATCAGTTAGCATCAGTTAGCATCAGTTAGCATTGGTTAGCATCAGTTAGCTCATTGGTTAGCCTCGGTTAGCTCAGTGGTTAGCCTGGGTTAGCTCATTGGTTAGCCTCAGTTAGCTCATTGGTTAGCCTCAGTTAGCTCATTGGTTAGCATCAGTTAGCTCATTGGTTATCCTCGGTTAGCTCATTGGTTAGCTTCAGTTGGCTCATTGGTTAGCTTCGGTTAGCTCATTGGTTAGCCTCATTGGTTAGCATTGGTTAGCTTCATTGGATAGCTTCAGTTAGCTCATTGGTTAGCTTCAGTTAGCTCATTGGTTAGCTTCGGTGAGCTCATTGGTTAGCCTCGGTTAGCTCATTGGTTAGCCTGGGTTAGCTCATTCCTCGGTTAGCTCATTGGTTAGCCTGTGTTAGCTCATTGGTTAGCATCAGTTAGCTCATTGGTTAGCCTCAGTTAGCTCATTGGTTAGCATCAGTTAGCTCATTGGTTAGCCTCGGTTAGCTCATTGGTTAGCTTGAGCCTCAGTTAGCTCATTGGTTAGCATCAGTTAGCTCATTGGTTAGCCTCGGTTAGCTCATTGGTTACTCTCGGTTAGCTCATTGGTTAGCTTCAGTTAGCTCATTGGTTAGCTTCGGTTAGCTCATTGGTTAGCCTCGGTTCGCTCATTGGTTAGCTTCAGTTAGCTCATTGGTTAGCCTCAGTTAGCTCATTGGTTAGCATTAGTTAGCTCATTGGTTAGCCTCGGTTAGCTTGGTTAGCATCAGTTAGCATCAGTTAGCATCAGTTAGCATTGGTTAGCATCAGTTAGCTCATTGGTTAGCCTCAGTTAGCTCATTGGTTAGCATCAGTTAGCTCATTGGTCAGCCTCGGTTAGCTCATTGGTTAGCTTCAGTTAGCTCATTGGTTAGCTTCAGTTAGCTCATTGGTTAGCCTCAGTTAGCTCATTGGTTAGCATCAGTTAGCTCATTGGTTAACCTCGGTTAGCTCATTGGTTAGCTTGAGCCTCAGTTAGCTCATTGGTTAGCATCAGTTAGCTCATTGGTTAGCCTCGGTTAGCTCATTGGTTAGCCTCGGTTAGCTCATTGGTTAGCTTCAGTTAGCTCATTGGTTAGCTTCAGTTAGCTCATTGGTTAGCCTCAGTTAGCTCATTGGTTAGCATCAGTTAGCTCATTGGTTAACCTCGGTTAGCTCATTGGTTAGCTTGAGCCTCAGTTAGCTCATTGGTTAGCATCAGTTAGCTCATTGGTCAGCCTCGGTTAGCTCATTGGTTAGCTTCAGTTAGCTCATTGGTTAGCTTCAGTTAGCTCATTGGTTAGCCTCAGTTAGCTCATTGGTTAGCATCAGTTAGCTCATTGGTTAACCTCGGTTAGCTCATTGGTTAGCTTGAGCCTCAGTTAGCTCATTGGTTAGCATCAGTTAGCTCATTGGTTAGCCTCGGTTAGCTCATTGGTTAGCCTCGGTTAGCTCATTGGTTAGCTTCAGTTAGCTCATTGGTTAGCTTCAGTTAGCTCATTGGTTAGCCTAGGTTAGCTCATTGGTTAGCTTCAGTTAGCTCATTGGTTAGCCTCGGTTAGCTCATTGGTTAGCATCAGTTAGCTCATTGGTTAGCCTCGGTTAGCTTGGTTAGCATCAGTTAGCATCAGTTAGCATCAGTTAGCATTGGTTAGCATCAGTTAGCTCATTGGTTAGCCTCGGTTAGCTCAGTGGTTAGCCTGGGTTAGCTCATTGGTTAGCTTCAGTTAGGTCATTGGTTAGCTTCGGTTAGCTCATTGGTTAGCCTCATTGGTTAGCTTGGTTAGCTTCATTGGTTAGCTTCAGTTAGCTCATTGGTTAGCATCAGTTAGCTCATTGGTTAGCCTCGGTTAGCTCATTGGTTAGCTTCAGTTAGCTCATTGGTTAGCTTCGGTTAGCTCATTGGTTAGCCTCATTGGTTAGCATTGGTTAGCTTCATTGGTTAGCTTCAGTTAGCTCATTGGTTAGCATCAGTTAGCTCATTGGTTAGCCTCGGTTAGCTCATTGGTTAGCTTCAGTTAGCTCATTGGTTAGCTTCGGTTAGCTCATTGGTTAGCCTCGGTTAGCTCATTGGTTAGCCTGGGTTAGCTCATTCCTCGGTTAGCTCATTGGTTAGCCTGGGTTAGCTCATTGGTTAGCTGAAGTTAGCTCAATGGTTAGCCTCGGTTTGGTTAGCTCATTGGTTAGCCTGTTGTTAGCCTCAGTTAGCTCATTGGTAAGCCTCAGTTAGCTCATTGGTTAGCATCAGTTAGCTCATTGGTTAGCCTTGGTTAGCTTGGTAAGCATCAGTTAGCATCAGTTAGCATCAGTTAGCATTGGTTAGCATCAGTTAGCTCATTGGTTAGCCTCAGTTAGCTCATTGGTTAGCATCAGTTAGCTCATTGGTCAGCCTCGGTTAGCTCATTGGTTAGCTTCAGTTAGCTCATTGGTTAGCCTCAGTTAGCTCATTGGTTAGCCTGTGTTAGCTCATTGGTTAGCATCAGTTAGCTCATTGGTTAGCTTCGGTTAGCTCATTGGTTAGCCTCATTGGTTAGCTTGGTTAGCTTCATTGGTTAGCTTCGGTTAGCTCATTGGTTAGCCTCATTGGTTAGCCTCGGTTAGCTCATTGGTTAGCTTCAGTTAGCTCATTGGTTAGCTTCGGTTAGCTCATTGGTTAGCCTCATTGGTTAGCATTGGTTAGCTTCATTGGTTAGCTTCAGTTAGCTCATTGGTTAGCATCAGTTAGCTCATTGGTTAGCCTCGGTTAGCTCATTGGTTAGCTTCAGTTAGCTCATTGGTTAGCTTCGGTTAGCTCATTGGTTAGCCTCGGTTAGCTCATTGGTTAGCCTGGGTTAGCTCATTCCTCGGTTAGCTCATTGGTTAGCCTGGGTTAGCTCATTGGTTAGCTTCAGTTAGCTCATTGGTTAGCCTCGGTTTGGTTAGCTCATTGGTTAGCCTGGGTTAGCCTCAGTTAGCTCATTGGTTAGCTTCGGTTAGCTCATTGGTTAGCTTCATTGGTTAGCATTGGTTAGCTTCATTGGTTAGCCTGGGTTAGCTCATTGGTTAGCATCAGTTAGCTCATTGGTTAGCCTCGGTTAGCTCATTGGTTAGCTTCAGTTAGCTCATTGGTTAGCTTCAGTTAGCTCATTGGTTAGCTTCAGTTAGCTCATTGGTTAGCCTCGGTTAGCTCATTGGTTAGCTTCAGTTAGCTCATTGGTTAGCCTCGGTTAGCTCAGTGGTTAGCCTGGGTTAGCTCATTGGTTAGCATCAGTTAGCTTATTGGTTAGCCTCAGTTAGCTCATTGGTTAGTATCAGTTAGCTCATTGGTTAGCCTCGGTTAGCTCATTGGTTAGTATCAGTTAGCTCATTGGTTAGCCTCGGTTAGCTCATTGGTTAGCTTCAGTAAGCTCATTGGTTAGCTTCGGTTAGCTCATTGGTTAGCTTCATTGGTTAGCCTGGGTTAGCTCATTGTTTAGCATCAGTTAGCTCATTGGTTAGCCTCGGTTAGCTTGGTTAGCATCAGTTAGCATCAGTTAGCATCAGTTAGCATCAGTTAGCATTGGTTAGCATCAGTTAGCTCATTGGTTAACCTCGGTTAACTCATTGTTTAGCTTCAGTTAGCTCATTGTTCAGCCTCGGTTAGCTCATTGGTTAGCTTCAGTTAGCTCATTGGTTAGCTTCAGTTAGCTCATTGGTTAGCCTCGGTTAGCTCATTGGTTAGCCTGTGTTAGCTCATTGGTTAGCCTCAGTTAGCTCATTGGTTAGCCTCAGTTAGCTCATTGGTTAGCATCAGTTAGCTCATTGGTTAGCATCAGTTAGCTCATTGG
This sequence comes from Notothenia rossii, assembly GCF_949606895.1. NCBI lineage: Eukaryota > Metazoa > Chordata > Actinopteri > Perciformes > Nototheniidae > Notothenia > Notothenia rossii. Next base: position 613,357 of record NW_027639762.1, read on the forward strand.
TCAGCCTCGGTTAGCTCATTGGTTAGCTTCAGTTAGCTCATTGGTTAGCTTCAGTTAGCTCATTTGTTAGCCTCGGTTAGCTCATTGGTTAGCCTGTGTTAGCTCATTGGTTAGCATCAGTTAGCTCATTGGTTAGCCTCAGTTAGCTCATTGGTTAGCATCAGTTAGCTCATTGGTTAGCATCAGTTAGCTCATTGGTTAGCCTCGGTTAGCTCATTGGTTAGCTTCAGTTAGCTCATTGGTTAGCTTCAGTTAGCTCATTGGTTAGCCTCGGTTAGCTCATCGGTTAGCTTCAGTTAGCTCATTGGTTAGCCTCGGTTAGCTCAGTGGTTAGCCTGGGTTAGCTCATTTGTTAGCATCAGTTAGCTCATTGGTTAGCCTCAGTTAGCTCATTTGTTAGCATCAGTTAGCTCATTGGTTAGCCTCGGTTAGCTTGGTTAACATCAGTTAGCATCAGTTAGCATCAGTTAGCATTGGTTAGCATCAGTTAGCTCATTGGTTAGCCTCAGTTAGCTCATTGGTTAGCATCAGTTAGCTCATTGGTCAGCCTCGGTTAGCTCATTGGTTAGCTTCAGTTAGCTCATTGGTTAGCTTCAGTTAGCTCATTGGTTAGCTTCAGTTAGCTCATTGGTTAGCCTCGGTTAGCTCATTGGTTAGCCTGTGTTAGCTCATTGGTTAGCATCAGTTAGCTCATTGGTTAGCCTCAGTTAGCTCATTGGTTAGCATCAGTTAGCTCATTGGTTAGCCTCGGTTAGCTCATTGGTTAGCTTCAGTTAGCTCATTGGTTAGCCTCGGTTAGCTCATTGGTAAGCCTGTGTTAGCTCATTGGTTAGCATCAGTTAGCTCATTGGTTAGCCTCAGTTAGCTCATCGGTTAGCATCAGTTAGCTCATTGGTTAGCCTCGGTTAGCTTGGTTAGCATCAGTTAGCATCAGTTAGCATCAGTTAGCATTGGTTAGCATCAGTTAGCTCATTGGTTAGCCTCAGTTAGCTCATTGGTTAGCCTCGGTTAGCTCATTGGTTAGCCTCGGTTAGCTCATTGGTTAGCTTCAGTTAGCTCATTGGTTAGCTTCAGTTAGCTCATTGGTTAGCCTCGGTTAGCTCATTGGTTAGCTTCAGTTAGCTCATTGGTTAGCCTCGGTTAGCTCATTGGTTAGCATCAGTTAGCTCATTGGTTAGCCTCGGTTAGCTTGGTTAGCATCAGTTAGCATCAGTTAGCATCAGTTAGCATTGGTTAGCATCAGTTAGCTCATTGGTTAGCCTCGGTTAGCTCAGTGGTTAGCCTGGGTTAGCTCATTGGTTAGCTTCAGTTAACTCATTGGTTAGCTTCGGTTAGCTCATTGATTAGCCTCATTGGTTAGCTTGGTTAGCTTCATTGGTTAGCTTCAGTTAGCTCATTGGTTAGCATCAGTTAGCTCATTGGTTAGCCTCGGTTAGCTCATTGGTTAGCTTCAGTTAGCTCATCGGTTAGCTTCGGTTAGCTCATTGGTTAGCCTCATTGGTTAGCATTGGTGAGCTTCATTGGTTAGCTTCAGTTAGCTCATTGGATAGCATCAGTTAGCTCATTGGTTAGCCTCGGTTAGCTCATTGGTTAGCTTCAGTTAGCTCATTGGTTAGCTTCGTTTAGCTCATTGGTTAGCCTCGGTTAGCTCATTGGTTAGCCTGGGTTAGCTCATTCCTCGGTTAGCTCATTGGTTAGCCTGGGTTAGCTCATTGGTTAGCTTCAGTTAGCTCAATGGTTAGCCTCGCTTTGGTTAGCTCATTGGTTAGCCTGGGTTAGCCTCAGTTAGCTCATTGGTTAGCCTCAGTTAGCTCATTGGTTAGCATCAGTTAGCTCATTGCTTAGCCTCGGTTAGCTTGGTTAGCATCAGTTAGCATCAGTTAGCATCAGTTAGCATTGGTTAGCATCAGTTAGCTCATTGGTTAGCCTCAGTTAGCTCATTGGTTAGCATCAGTTAGCTCATTGGTCAGCCTCGGTTAGCTCATTGGTTAGCTTCAGTTAGCTCATTGGTTAGCCTCGGTTAGCTCATTGGTTAGCCTGTGTTAGCTCATTGGTTAGCATCAGTTAGCTCATTGGTTAGCCTCAGTTAGCTCATTGGTTAGCATCAGTTAGCTCATTGGTTAGCCTCGGTTAGCTCATTGGTTAGCTTGAGCCTGTTAGCTCAATTGTTAGCATCAGTTAGCTCATTGGTTAGCCTCGGTTAGCTCATTGGTTAGCATCGGTTACCTCATTGGTTAGCTTCAGTTAGCTCATTGGTTAGCTTTGGTTAGCTCATTGGTTAGCCTCGGTTAGCTCACTGGTTAGCTTCAGTAAGCTCATTGGTTAGCCTCGGTTAGCTCATTGGTTAGCATCAGTTAGCTCATTGGTTAGCCTCGGTTAGCTTGGTTAGCATCAGTTAGCATCAGTTAGCATCAGTTAGCATTGGTTAGCATCAGTTAGCTCATTGGTTAGCCTCGGTTAGCTCAGTGGTTAGCCTGGGTTAGCTCATTGGTTAGCCTCAGTTAGCTCATTGGTTAGCCTCAGTTAGCTCATTGGTTAGCATCAGTTAGCTCATTGGTTATCCTCGGTTAGCTCATTGGTTAGCTTCAGTTGGCTCATTGGTTAGCTTCGGTTAGCTCATTGGTTAGCCTCATTGGTTAGCATTGGTTAGCTTCATTGGATAGCTTCAGTTAGCTCATTGGTTAGCTTCAGTTAGCTCATTGGTTAGCTTCGGTTAGCTCATTGGTTAGCCTCGGTTAGCTCATTGGTTAGCCTGGGTTAGCTCATTCCTCGGTTAGCTCATTGGTTAGCCTGTGTTAGCTCATTGGTTAGCATCAGTTAGCTCATTGGTTAGCCTCAGTTAGCTCATTGGTTAGCATCAGTTAGCTCATTGGTTAGCCTCGGTTAGCTCATTGGTTAGCTTGAGCCTCAGTTAGCTCATTGGTTAGCATCAGTTAGCTCATTGGTTAGCCTCGGTTAGCTCATTGGTTAGCCTCGGTTAGCTCATTGGTTAGCTTCAGTTAGCTCATTGGTCATCCTCGGTTAGCTCATTGGTTAGCTTGGTTAGCTTCATTGGTTAGCTTTGGTTAGCTCATTGGTTAGCCTCATTGGTTAGCCTCGGTTAGCTCATTGGTTAGCTTCAGTTAGCTCATTGGTTAGCTTCGGTTAGCTCATTGGTTAGCCTCATTGGTTAGCATTGGTTAGCTTCATTGGTTAGCTTCAGTTAGCTCATTGGTTAGCATCAGTTAGCTCATTGGTTAGCCTCGGTTAGCTCATTGGTTAGCTTCAGTTAGCTCATTGGTTAGCTTCGGTTAGCTCATTGGTTAGCCTCGGTTAGCTCATTGGTTAGCCTCGGTTAGCTTGGTTAGCATCAGTTAGCATCAGTTAGCATCAGTTAGCATTGGTTAGCATCAGTTAGCTCATTGGTTAGCCTCGGTTAGCTCAGTGGTTAGCCTGGGTTAGCTCATTGGTTAGCTTCAGTTAGGTCATTGGTTAGCTTCGGTTAGCTCATTGGTTAGCCTCATTGGTTAGCTTGGTTGGCTTCATTGGTTAGCTTCAGTTAGCTCATTGGTTAGCATCAGTTAGCTCATTGGTTAGCATCGGTTAGCTCATTGGTTAGCTTCAGTTAGCTCATTGGTTAGCTTCGGTTAGCTCATTGGTTAGCCTCATTGGTTAGCATTGGTTAGCTTCATTGGTTAGCTTCAGTTAGCTCATTGGTTAGCATCAGTTAGCTCATTGGTTAGCCTCGGTTAGCTCATTGGTTAGCTTCAGTTAGCTCATTGGTTAGCTTCGGTTAGCTCATTGGTTAGCCTCGGTTAGCTCATTGGTTAGCCTGGGTTAGCTCATTCCTCGGTTAGCTCATTGGTTAGCCTGGGTTAGCTCATTGGTTAGCTGAAGTTAGCTCAATGGTTAGCCTCGGTTTGGTTAGCTCATTGGTTAGCCTGTTGTTAGCCTCAGTTAGCTCATTGGTTAGCCTCAGTTAGCTCATTGGTTAGCATCAGTTAGCTCATTGGTTAGCCTTGGTTAGCTTGGTTAGCATCAGTTAGCATCAGTTAGCATCAGTTAGCATTGGTTAGCATCAGTTAGCTCATTGGTTAGCCTGAGTTAGCTCATTGGTTAGCATCAGTTAGCTCATTGGTCAGCCTCGGTTAGCTCATTGGTTAGCTTCAGTTAGCTCATTGGTTAGCCTCGGTTAGCTCATTGGTTAGCCTGTGTTAGCTCATTGGTTAGCATCAGTTAGCTCATTGGTTAGCTTCGGTTAGCTCATTGGTTAGCCTCATTGGTTAGCTTGGTTAGCTTCATTGGTTAGCTTCGGTTAGCTCATTGGTTAGCCTCATTGGTTAGCCTCGGTTAGCTCATTGGTTAGCTTCAGTTAGCTCATTGGTTAGCTTCGGTTAGCTCATTGGTTAGCCTCATTGGTTAGCATTGGTTAGCTTCATTGGTTAGCTTCAGTTAGCTCATTGGTTAGCATCAGTTAGCTCATTGGTTAGCCTCGGTTAGCTCATTGGTTAGCTTCAGTTAGCTCATTGGTTAGCTTCGGTTAGCTCATTGGTTAGCCTCGGTTAGCTCATTGGTTAGCCTGGGTTAGCTCATTCCTCGGTTAGCTCATTGGTTAGCCTAGGTTAGCTCATTGGTTAGCTTCAGTTAGCTCATTGGTTAGCCTCGGTTTGGTTAGCTCATTGGTTAGCCTGGGTTAGCCTCAGTTAGCTCATTGGTTAGCTTTGGTTAGCTCATTGGTTAGCTTCATTGGTTAGCATTGGTTAGCTTCATTGGTTAGCCTGGGTTAGCTCATTGGTTAGCATCAGTTAGCTCATTGGTTAGCCTCGGTTAGCTCATTGGTTAGCTTCAGTTAGCTCATTGGTTAGCTTCAGTTAGCTCATTGGTTAGCTTCAGTTAGCTCATTGGTTAGCCTCGGTTAGCTCATTGGTTAGCTTCAGTTAGCTCATTGGTTAGCCTCGGTTAGCACAGTGGTTAGCCTGGGTTAGCTCATTGGTTAGCATCAGTTAGCTCATTGGTTAGCCTCAGTTAGCTCATTGGTTAGTATCAGTTAGCTCATTGGTTAGCCTCGGTTAGCTCATTGGTTAGTATCAGTTAGCTCATTGGTTAGCCTCGGTTAGCTCATTGGTTAGCTTCAGTTAGCTCATTGGTTAGCTTCGGTTAGCTCATTGGTTAGCTTCATTGGTTAGCCTGGGTTAGCTCATTGTTTAGCATCAGTTAGCTCATTGGTTAGCCTCGGTTAGCTTGGTTAGCATCAGTTAGCATCAGTTAGCATCAGTTAGCATTGGTTAGCATCAGTTAGCTCATTGGTTAACCTCGGTTAACTCATTGGTTAGCTTCAGTTAGCTCATTGGTCAGCCTCGGTTAGCTCATTGGTTAGCTTCAGTTAGCTCATTGGTTAGCTTCAGTTAGCTCATTGGTTAGCCTCGGTTAGCTCATTGGTTAGCCTGTGTTAGCTCATTGGTTAGCCTCAGTTAGCTCATTGGTTAGCCTCAGTTAGCTCATTGGTTAGCATCAGTTAGCCCATTGGTTAGCATCAGTTAGCTCATTGGTCAGCCTCGGTTAGCTCATTGGTTAGCTTCAGTTAGCTCATTGGTTAGCTTCAGTTAGCTCATTTGTTAGCCTCGGTTAGCTCATTGGTTAGCCTGTGTTAGCTCATTGGTTAGCATCAGTTAGCTCATTGGTTAGCCTCAGTTAGCTCATTGGTTAGCATCAGTTAGCTCATTGGTTAGCATCAGTTAGCTTATTGGTCAGCCTCGGTTAGCTCATTGGTTAGCTTCAGTTAACTCATTGGTTAGCTTCAGTTAGCTCATTGGTTAGCCTCGGTTAGCTCATTGGTTAGCCTGTGTTAGCTCTTTGGTTAGCATCAGTTAGCTCATTGGTTAGCCTCAGTTAGCTCATTGGTTAGCATCGGTTAGCTCATTGGTTAGCCTCGGTTAGCTCATTGGTTAGCTTCAGTTAGCTCATTGGTTAGCTTCAGTTAGCTCATTGGTTAGCCTCGGTTAGCTCATCGGTTAGCTTCAGTTAGCTCATTGGTTAGCCTCGGTTAGCTCAGTGGTTAGCCTGGGTTAGCTCATTGGTTAGCATCAGTTAGCTCATTGGTTAGCCTCAGTTAGCTCATTTGTTAGCATCAGTTAGCTCATTGGTTAGCCTCGGTTAGCTTGGTTAACATCAGTTAGCATCAGTTAGCATCAGTTAGCATTGGTTAGCATCAGTTAGCTCATTGGTCAGCCTCGGTTAGCTCATTGGTTAGCTTCAGTTAGCTCATTGGTTAGCTTCAGTTAGCTCATTGGTTAGCTTCAGTTAGCTCATTGGTTAGCTTCAGTTAGCTCATTGGTTAGCTTCAGTTAGCTCATTGGTTAGCCTCGGTTAGCTCATTGGTTAGCCTGTGTTAGCTCATTGGTTAGCTTGAGCCTGTTAGCTCATTGGTTAGCATCAGTTAGCTCATTGGTTAGCCTCGGTTAGCTCATTGGTTAGCATCGGTTAGCTCATTGGTTAGCTTCAGTTAGCTCATTGGTTAGCTTCGGTTAGCTCATTGGTAAGCCTGTGTTAGCTCATTGGTTAGCATCAGTAAGCTCATTGGTTAGCCTTGGTTAGCTCATTGGTTAGCATCAGTAAGCTCATTGGTTAGCCTCGGTTAGCTTGGTTAGCATCAGTTAGCATTGGTTAGCCTCGGTTAGCTCATTGGTTAGCCTGTGTTAGCTCATTGGTTAGCATCAGTTAGCTCATTGGTTAGCCTCAGTTAGCTCATTGGTTAGCATCAGTTAGCTCATTGGTTAGCCTCGGTTAGCTCATTGGTTAGCTTGAGCCTGTTAGCTCATTGGTTAGCATCAGTTAGCTCATTGGTTAGCCTCGGTTAGCTCATTGGTTAGCATCGGTTAGCTCATTGGTTAGCTTCAGTTAGCTCATTGGTTAGCTTCGGTTAGCTCATTGGTTAGCCTCGGTTAGCTCATTGGTTAGCTTCAGTAAGCTCATTGGTTAGCCTCGGTTAGCTCATTGGTTAGCATCAGTTAGCTCATTGGTTAGCCTCGGTTAGCTTGGTTAGCATCAGTTAGCATCAGTTAGCATCAGTTAGCATTGGTTAGCATTGGTTAGCATCAGTTAGCTCATTGGTTAGCCTCGGTTAGCTCAGTGGTTAGCCTGGGTTAGCTCATTGGTTAGCCTCAGTTAGCTCATTGGTTAGCCTCAGTTAGCTCATTGGTTAGCATCAGTTAGCTCATTGGTTATCCTCGGTTAGCTCATTGGTTAGCTTCAGTTGGCTCATTGGTTAGCTTCGGTTAGCTCATTGGTTAGCCTCATTGGTTAGCATTGGTTAGCTTCATTGGATAGCTTCAGTTAGCTCATTGGTTAGCTTCAGTTAGCTCATTGGTTAGCTTCGGTTAGCTCATTGGTTAGCCTCGGTTAGCTCATTGGTTAGCCTGGGTTAGCTCATTCCTCGGTTAGCTCATTGGTTAGCCTGTGTTAGCTCATTGGTTAGCATCAGTTAGCTCATTGGTTAGCCTCAGTTAGCTCATTGGTTTGCATCAGTTAGCTCATTGGTTAGCCTCGGTTAGCTCATTGGTTAGCTTGAGCCTCAGTTAGCTCATTGGTTAGCATCAGTTAGCTCATTGGTTAGCCTCGGTTAGCTCATTGGTTAGCCTCGGTTAGCTCATTGGTTAGCTTCAGTTAGCTCATTGGTCAGCCTCGGTTAGCTCATTGGTTAGCCTCATTGGTTAGCCTCGGTTAGCTCATTGGTTAGCTTCAGTTAGCTCATTGGTTAGCTTCGGTTAGCTCATTGGTTAGCCTCATTGGTTAGCCTCGGTTAGCTCATTGGTTAGCTTCAGTTAGCTCATTGGTTAGCTTCGGTTAGCTCATTGGTTAGCCTCATTGGTTAGCATTGGTGAGCTTCATTGGTTAGCTTCAGTTAGCTCATTGGTTAGCATCAGTTAGCTCATTGGTTAGCCTCGGTTAGCTCATTGGTTAGCTTCAGTTAGCTCATTGGTTAGCTTCGGTTAGCTCATTGGTTAGCCTCGGTTAGCTCATTGGTTAGCCTCGGTTAGCTTGGTTAGCATCAGTTAGCATCAGTTAGCATCAGTTAGCATTGGTTAGCATCAGTTAGCTCATTGGTTAGGCTCGGTTAGCTCAGTGGTTAGCCTGGGTTAGCTCATTGGTTAGCTTCAGTTAGGTCATTGGTTAGCTTCGGTTAGCGCATTGGTTAGCCTCATTGGTTAGCTTGGTTAGCTTCATTGGTTAGCTTCAGTTAGCTCATTGGTTAGCATCAGTTAGCTCATTGGTTAGCCTCGGTTAGCTCATTGGTTAGCTTCAGTTAGCTCATTGGTTAGCTTCGGTTAGCTCATTGGTTAGCCTCATTGGTTAGCATTGGTTAGCTTCATTGGTTAGCTTCAGTTAGCTCATTGGTTAGCATCAGTTAGCTCATTGGTTAGCCTCGGTTAGCTCATTGGTTAGCTTCAGTTAGCTCATTGGTTAGCTTCGGTTAGCTCATTGGTTAGCCTCGGTTAGCTCATTGGTTAGCCTGGGTTAGCTCATTCCTCGGTTAGCTCATTGGTTAGCCTGGGTTAGCTCATTGGTTAGCTGAAGTTAGCTCAATGGTTAGCCTCGGTTTGGTTAGCTCATTGGTTAGCCTGTTGTTAGCCTAAGTTAGCTCATTGGTTAGCCTCAGTTAGCTCATTGGTTAGCATCAGTTAGCTCATTGGTTATCCTTGGTTAGCTTGGTTAGCATCAGTTAGCATCAGTTAGCATCAGTTAGCATTGGTTAGCATCAGTTAGCTCATTAGTTAGCCTCAGTTAGCTCATTGGTTAGCATCAGTTAGCTCATTGGTCAGCCTCGGTTAGCTCATTGGTTAGCTTCAGTTAGCTCATTGGTTAGCCTCGGTTAGCTCATTGGTTAGCCTGTGTTAGCTCATTGGTTAGCATCAGTTAGCTCATTGGTTAGCTTCGGTTAGCTCATTGGTTAGCCTCATTGGTTAGCTTGGTTAGCTTCATTGGTTCGCTTCGGTTAGCTCATTGGTTAGCCTCATTGGTTAGCCTCGGTTAGCTCATTGGTTAGCTTCAGTTAGCTCATTGGTTAGCTTCGGTTAGCTCATTGGTTAGCCTCATTGGTTAGCATTGGTTAGCTTCATTGGTTAGCTTCAGTTAGCTCATTGGTTAGCATCAGTTAGCTCATTGGTTAGCCTCGGTTAGCTCATTGGTTAGCTTCAGTTAGCTCATTGGTTAGCTTCGGTTAGCTCATTGGTTAGCCTCGGTTAGCTCATTGGTTAGCCTGGGTTAGCTCATTCCTCGGTTAGCTCATTGGTTAGCATGGGTTAGCTCATTGGTTAGCTTCAGTTAGCTCATTGGTTAGCCTCGGTTTGGTTAGCTCATTGGTTAGCCTGGGTTAGCCTCAGTTAGCTCATTGGTTAGCTTCGGTTAGCTCATTGGTTAGCTTCATTGGTTAGCATTGGTTAGCTTCATTGGTTAGCCTGGGTTAGCTCATTGGTTAGCATCAGTTAGCTCATTGGTTAGCCTCGGTTAGCTCATTGGTTAGCTTCAGTTAGCTCATTGGTTAGCTTCAGTTAGCTCATTGGTTAGCTTCAGTTAGCTCATTGGTTAGCCTCGGTTAGCTCATTGGTTAGCTTCAGTTAGCTCATTGGTTAGCCTCGGTTAGCTCAGTGGTTAGCCTGGGTTAGCTCATTGGTTAGCATCAGTTAGCTCATTGGTTAGCCTCAGTTAGCTCATTGGTTAGTATCAGTTAGCTCATTGGTTAGCCTCGGTTAGCTCATTGGTTAGTATCAGTTAGCTCATTGGTTAGCTTCAGTTAGCTCATTGGTCAGCCTCGGTTAGCTCATTGGTTAGCTTGGTTAGCTTCATTGGTTAGCTTCGGTTAGCTCATTGGTTAGCCTCATTGGTTAGCCTCGGTTAGCTCATTGGTTAGCTTCAGTTAGCTCATTGGTTAGCTTCGGTTAGCTCATTGGTTAGCCTCATTGGTTAGCATTGGTTAGCTTCATTGGTTAGCTTCAGTTAGCTCATTGGTTAGCATCAGTTAGCTCATTGGTTAGCCTCGGTTAGCTCATTGGTTAGCTTCAGTTAGCTCATTGGTTAGCTTCGGTTAGCTCATTGGTTAGCCTCGGTTAGCTCATTGGTTAGCCTCGGTTAGCTTGGTTAGCATCAGTTAGCATCAGTTAGCATCAGTTAGCATTGGTTAGCATCAGTTAGCTCATTGGTTAGGCTCGGTTAGCTCAGTGGTTAGCCTGGGTTAGCTCATTGGTTAGCTTCAGTTAGGTCATTGGTTAGCTTCGGTTAGCGCATTGGTTAGCCTCATTGGTTAGCTTGGTTAGCTTCATTGGTTAGCTTCAGTTAGCTCATTGGTTAGCATCAGTTAGCTCATTGGTTAGCCTCGGTTAGCTCATTGGTTAGCTTCAGTTAGCTCATTGGTTAGCTTCGGTTAGCTCATTGGTTAGCCTCATTGGTTAGCATTGGTTAGCTTCATTGGTTAGCTTCAGTTAGCTCATTGGTTAGCATCAGTAAGCTCATTGGTTAGCCTCGGTTAGCTCATTGGTTAGCTTCAGTTAGCTCATTGGTTAGCTTCGGTTAGCTCATTGGTTAGCCTCGGTTAGCTCATTGGTTAGCCTGGGTTAGCTCATTCCTCGGTTAGCTCATTTGTTAGCCTGGGTTAGCTCATTGGTTAGCTGAAGTTAGCTCAATGGTTAGCCTCGGTTTGGTTAGCTCATTGGTTAGCCTGTTGTTAGCCTAAGTTAGCTCATTGGTTAGCCTCAGTTAGCTCATTGGTTAGCATCAGTTAGCTCATTGGTTAGCCTTGGTTAGCTTGGTTAGCATCAGTTAGCATCAGTTAGCATCAGTTAGCATTGGTTAGCATCAGTTAGCTCATTAGTTAGCCTCAGTTAGCTCATTGGTTAGCATCAGTTAGCTCATTGGTCAGCCTCGGTTAGCTCATTGGTTAGCTTCAGTTAGCTCATTGGTTAGCCTCGGTTAGCTCATTGGTTAGCCTGTGTTAGCTCATTGGTTAGCATCAGTTAGCTCATTGGTTAGCTTCGGTTAGCTCATTGGTTAGCCTCATTGGTTAGCTTGGTTAGCTTCATTGGTTCGCTTCAGTTAGCTCATTGGTTAGCCTCATTGGTTAGCTTCGGTTAGCTCATTGGTTAGCTTCAGTTAGCTCATTGGTTAGCTTCGGTTAGCTCATTGGTTAGCCTCATTGGTTAGCATTGGTTAGCTTCATTGGTTAGCTTCAGTTAGCTCATTGGTTAGCATCAGTTAGCTCATTGGTTAGCCTCGGTTAGCTCATTGGTTAGCTTCAGTTAGCTCATTGGTTAGCTTCGGTTAGCTCATTGGTTAGCCTCGGTTAGCTCATTGGTTAGCCTGGGTTAGCTCATTCCTCGGTTAGCTCATTGGTTAGCCTGGGTTAGCTCATTGGTTAGCTTCAGTTAGCTCATTGGTTAGCCTCGGTTTGGTTAGCTCATTGGTTAGCCTGGGTTAGCCTCAGTTAGCTCATTGGTCAGCCTCGGTTAGCTCATTGGTTAGCTTCAGTTAGCTCATTGGTTAGCTTCAGTTAGCTCATTGGTTAGCTTCAGTTAGCTCATTGGTTAGCCTCGGTTAGCTCATTGGTTAGCCTGTGTTAGCTCATTGGTTAGCATCAGTTAGCTCATTGGTTAGCCTCAGTTAGCTCATTGGTTAGCATCAGTTAGCTCATTGGTTAGCCTCGGTTAGCTCATTGGTTAGCTTCAGTTAGCTCATTGGTTAGCCTCGGTTAGCTCATTGGTAAGCCTGTGTTAGCTCATTGGTTAGCATCAGTTAGCTCATTGGTTAGCCTCAGTTAGCTCATCGGTTAGCATCAGTTAGCTCATTGGTTAGCCTCGGTTAGCTTGGTTAGCATCAGTTAGCATCAGTTAGCATCAGTTAGCATTGGTTAGCATCAGTTAGCTCATTGGTTAGCCTCAGTTAGCTCATTAGTCAGCCTCGGTTAGCTCATTGGTTAGCTTCAGTTAGGTCATTGGTTAGCTTCAGTTAGCTCATTGGTTAGCCTCAGTTAGCTCATTGGTTAGCATCAGTTAGCTCATTGGTTAGCCTCGGTTAGCTCATTGGTTAGCTTGAGCCTCAGTTAGCTCATTGGTTAGCATCAGTTAGCTCATTGGTTAGCCTCGGTTAGCTCATTGGTTAGCTTCAGTTAGCTCATTGGTTAGCCTCGGTTAGCTCATTGGTTAGCATCAGTTAGCTCATTGGTTAGCCTCGGTTAGCTTGGTTAGCATCAGTTAGCATCAGTTAGCATCAGTTAGCATTGGTTAGCATCAGTTAGCTCATTGGTTAGCCTCGGTTAGCTCAGTGGTTAGCCTGGGTTAGCTCATTGGTTAGCTTCAGTTAGCTCATTGGTTAGCTTCGGTTAGCTCATTCATTAGCCTCATTGGTTAGCTTGGTTAGCTTCATTGGTTAGCTTCAGTTAGCTCATTGGTTAGCAACAGTTAGCTCATTGGTTAGCCTCGGTTAGCTCATTGGTTAGCTTCAGTTAGCTCATCGGTTAGCTTCGGTTAGCTCATTGGTTAGCCTCATTGGTTAGCATTGGTGAGCTTCATTGGTTAGCTTCAGTTAGCTCATTGGATAGCATCAGTTAGCTCATTGGTTAGCCTCGGTTAGCTCATTGGTTAGCTTCAGTTAGCTCATTGGTTAGCTTCGGTTAGCTCATTGGTTAGCCTCGGTTAGCTCATTGGTTAGCCTGGGTTAGCTCATTCCTCGGTTAGCTCATTGGTTAGCCTGGGTTAGCTCATTGGTTAGCTTCAGTTAGCTCAATGGTTAGCCTCGCTTTGGTTAGCTCATTGGTTAGCCTGGGTTAGCCTCAGTTAGCTCATTGGTTAGCCTCAGTTAGCTCATTGGTTAGCATCAGTTAGCTCATTGCTTAGCCTCGGTTAGCTTGGTTAGCATCAGTTAGCATCAGTTAGCATCAGTTAGCATTGGTTAGCATCAGTTAGCTCATTGGTTAGCCTCAGTTAGCTCATTGGTTAGCATCAGTTAGCTCATTGGTCAGCCTCGGTTAGCTCATTGGTTAGCTTCAGTTAGCTCATTGGTTAGCCTCGGTTAGCTCATTGGTTAGCCTGTGTTAGCTCATTGGTTAGCATCAGTTAGCTCATTGGTTAGCCTCAGTTAGCTCATTGGTTAGCATCAGTTAGCTCATTGGTTTGCCTCGGTTAGCTCATTGGTTAGCTTGAGCCTGTTAGCTCATTGGTTAGCATCAGTTAGCTCATTGGTTAGCCTCGGTTAGCTAATTGGTTAGCCTGTGTTAGCTCATTGGTTAGCATCAGTTAGCTCATTGGTTAGCCTCAGTTAGCTCATTGGTTAGCATCAGTTAGCTCATTGGTTAGCCTCGGTTAGCTCATTGGTTAGCTTGAGCCTGTTAGCTCATTGGTTAGCATCAGTTAGCTCATTGGTTAGCATCAGTTAGCTCATTCGTTAGCCTCGGTTAGCTCATTGGTTAGCTTGAGCCTGTTAGCTCATTGGTTAGCATCAGTTAGCTCATTGGTTAGCCTCGGTTAGCTCATTGGTTAGCCTCGGTTAGCTCTTTGGTTAGCTTCAGTAAGCTCATTGGTTAGCCTCGGTTAGCTCATTGGTTAGCATCAGTTAGCTCATTGGTTAACCTCGGTTAGCTTGGTTAGCATCAGTTAGCATCAGTTAGCATCAGTTAGCATTGGTTAGCATCAGTTAGCTCATTGGTTAGCCTCGGTTAGCTCAGTGGTTAGCCTGGGTTAGCTCATTGGTTAGCCTCAGTTAGCTCATTGGTTAGCCTCAGTTAGCTCATTGGTTAGCATCAGTTAGCTCATTGGTTATCCTCGGTTAGCTCATTGGTTAGCTTCAGTTGGCTCATTGGTTAGCTTCGGTTAGCTCATTGGTTAGCCTCATTGGTTAGCATTGGTTAGCTTCATTGGATAGCTTCAGTTAGCTCATTGGTTAGCTTCAGTTAGCTCATTGGTTAGCCTCGGTTAGCTCATTGGTTAGCCTGGGTTAGCTCATTCCTCGGTTAGCTCATTGGTTAGCCTGTGTTAGCTCATTGGTTAGCATCAGTTAGCTCATTGGTTAGCCTCAGTTAGCTCATTGGTTAGCATCAGTTAGCTCATTGGTTAGCCTCGGTTAGCTCATTGGTTAGCTTGAGCCTCAGTTAGCTCATTGGTTAGCATCAGTTAGCTCATTGGTTAGCCTCGGTTAGCTCATTGGTTAGCCTCGGTTAGCTCATTGGTTAGCTTCAGTTAGCTCATTGGTCAGCCTCGGTTAGCTCATTGGTTAGCTTGGTTAGCTTCATTGGTTAGCTTCGGTTAGCTCATTGGTTAGCCTCATTGGTTAGCCTCGGTTAGCTCATTGGTTAGCTTCAGTTAGCTCATTGGTTAGCTTCGGTTAGCTCATTGGTTAGCCTCATTGGTTAGCATTGGTTAGCTTCATTGGTTAGCTTCAGTTAGCTCATTGGTTAGCATCAGTTAGCTCATTGGTTAGCCTCGGTTAGCTCATTGGTTAGCTTCAGTTAGCTCATTGGTTAGCTTCGGTTAGCTCATTGGTTAGCCTCGGTTAGCTCATTGGTTAGCCTCGGTTAGCTTGGTTAGCATCAGTTAGCATCAGTTAGCATCAGTTAGCATTGGTTAGCATCAGTTAGCTCATTGGTTAGGCTCGGTTAGCTCAGTGGTTAGCCTGGGTTAGCTCATTGGTTAGCTTCAGTTAGGTCATTGGTTAGCTTCGGTTAGCGCATTGGTTAGCCTCATTGGTTAGCTTGGTTAGCTTCATTGGTTAGCTTCAGTTAGCTCATTGGTTAGCATCAGTTAGCTCATTGGTTAGCCTCGGTTAGCTCATTGGTTAGCTTCAGTTAGCTCATTGGTTAGCTTTGGTTAGCTCATTGGTTAGCCTCATTGGTTAGCATTGGTTAGCTTCATTGGTTAGCTTCAGTTAGCTCATTGGTTAGCATCAGTTAGCTCATTGGTTAGTATCAGTTAGCTCATTGGTTAGCCTCGGTTAGCTCATTGGTTAGCTTCAGTTAGCTCATTGGTTAGCTTCGGTTAGCTCATTGGTTAGCTTCATTGGTTAGCCTGGGTTAGCTCATTGTTTAGCATCAGTTAGCTCATTGGTTAGCCTCGGTTAGCTTGGTTAGCATCAGTTAGCATCAGTTAGCATCAGTTAGCATTGGTTAGCATCAGTTAGCTCATTGGTTAACCTTGGTTAACTCATTGGTTAGCTTCAGTTAGCTCATTGGTCAGCCTCGGTTAGCTCATTGGTTAGCTTCAGTTAGCTCATTGGTTAGCTTCAGTTAGCTCATTGGTTAGCCTCGGTTAGCTCATTGGTTAGCCTGTGTTAGCTCATTGGTTAGCCTCAGTTAGCTCATTGGTTAGCCTCAGTTAGCTCATTGGTTAGCATCAGTTAGCTCATTGGTTAGCATCAGTTAGCTCATTGGTCAGCCTCGGTTAGCTCATTGGTTAGCTTCAGTTAGCTCATTGGTTAGCTTCAGTTAGCTCATTTGTTAGCCTCGGTTAGCTCATTGGTTAGCCTGTGTTAGCTCATTGGTTAGCATCAGTTAGCTCATTGGTTAGCCTCAGTTAGCTCATTGGTTAGCATCAGTTAGCTCATTGGTTAGCATCAGTAAGCTCATTGGTCAGCCTCGGTTAGCTCATTGGTTAGCTTCAGTTAGCTCATTGGTTAGCTTCAGTTAGCTCATTGGTTAGCCTCGGTTAGCTTATTGGTTAGCCTGTGTTAGCTCATTGGTTAGCATCAGTTAGCTCATTGGTTAGCCTCAGTTAGCTCATTGGTTAGCATCAGTTAGCTCATTGGTTAGCCTCGGTTAGCTCATTGGTTAGCTTGGTTAGCTTCATTGGTTAGCTTCGGTTAGCTCATTGGTTAGCCTCATTGGTTATCTTCGGTTAGCTCATTGGTTAGCCTCATTGGTTAGCCTCGGTTAGCTCATTGGTTAGCTTCAGTTAGCTCATTGGTTAGCTTCGGTTAGCTCATTGGTTAGCCTCATTGGTTAGCATTGGTTAGCTTCATTGGTTAGCTTCAGTTAGCTCATTGGTTAGCATCAGTTAGCTCATTGGTTAGCCTCGGTTAGCTCATTGGTTAGCTTCAGTTAGCTCATTGGTTAGCTTCGGTTAGCTCATTGGTTAGCCTCGGTTAGCTCATTGGTTAGCCTCGGTTAGCTTGGTTAGCATCAGTTAGCATCAGTTAGCATCAGTTAGCATTGGTTAGCATCAGTTAGCTCATTGGTTAGGCTCGGTTAGCTCAGTGGTTAGCCTGGGTTAGCTCATTGGTTAGCTTCAGTTAGGTCATTGGTTAGCTTCGGTTAGCGCATTGGTTAGCCTCATTGGTTAGCTTGGTTAGCTTCATTGGTTAGCTTCAGTTAGCTCATTGGTTAGCATCAGTTAGCTCATTGGTTAGCCTCGGTTAGCTCATTGGTTAGCTTCAGTTAGCTCATTGGTTAGCTTCGGTTAGCTCATTGGTTAGCCTCATTGGTTAGCATTGGTTAGCTTCATTGGTTAGCTTCAGTTAGCTCATTGGTTAGCATCAGTAAGCTCATTGGTTAGCCTCGGTTAGCTCATTGGTTAGCTTCAGTTAGCTCATTGGTTAGCTTCGGTTAGCTCATTGGTTAGCCTCGGTTAGCTCATTGGTTAGCCTGGGTTAGCTCATTCCTCGGTTAGCTCATTTGTTAGCCTGGGTTAGCTCATTGGTTAGCTGAAGTTAGCTCAATGGTTAGCCTCGGTTTGGTTAGCTCATTGGTTAGCCTGTTGTTAGCCTAAGTTAGCTCATTGGTTAGCCTCAGTTAGCTCATTGGTTAGCATCAGTTAGCTCATTGGTTAGCCTTGGTTAGCTTGGTTAGCATCAGTTAGCATCAGTTAGCATCAGTTAGCATTGGTTAGCATCAGTTAGCTCATTAGTTAGCCTCAGTTAGCTCATTGGTTAGCATCAGTTAGCTCATTGGTCAGCCTCGGTTTGGTTAGCTCATTGGTTAGCCTGGGTTAGCCTCAGTTAGCTCATTGGTCAGCCTCGGTTAGCTCATTGGTTAGCTTCAGTTAGCTCATTGGTTAGCTTCAGTTAGCTCATTGGTTAGCTTCAGTTAGCTCATTGGTTAGCCTCGGTTAGCTCATTGGTTAGCCTGTGTTAGCTCATTGGTTAGCATCAGTTAGCTCATTGGTTAGCCTCAGTTAGCTCATTGGTTAGCATCAGTTAGCTCATTGGTTAGCCTCGGTTAGCTCATTGGTTAGCTTCAGTTAGCTCATTGGTTAGCCTCGGTTAGCTCATTGGTAAGCCTGTGTTAGCTCATTGGTTAGCATCAGTTAGCTCATTGGTTAGCCTCAGTTAGCTCATCGGTTAGCATCAGTTAGCTCATTGGTTAGCCTCGGTTAGCTTGGTTAGCATCAGTTAGCATCAGTTAGCATCAGTTAGCATTGGTTAGCATCAGTTAGCTCATTGGTTAGCCTCAGTTAGCTCATTAGTCAGCCTCGGTTAGCTCATTGGTTAGCTTCAGTTAGGTCATTGGTTAGCTTCAGTTAGCTCATTGGTTAGCCTCAGTTAGCTCATTGGTTAGCATCAGTTAGCTCATTGGTTAGCCTCGGTTAGCTCATTGGTTAGCTTGAGCCTCAGTTAGCTCATTGGTTAGCATCAGTTAGCTCATTGGTTAGCCTCGGTTAGCTCATTGGTTAGCTTCAGTTAGCTCATTGGTTAGCCTCGGTTAGCTCATTGGTTAGCATCAGTTAGCTCATTGGTTAGCCTCGGTTAGCTTGGTTAGCATCAGTTAGCATCAGTTAGCATCAGTTAGCATTGGTTAGCATCAGTTAGCTCATTGGTTAGCCTCGGTTAGCTCAGTGGTTAGCCTGGGTTAGCTCATTGGTTAGCTTCAGTTAGCTCATTGGTTAGCTTCGGTTAGCTCATTCATTAGCCTCATTGGTTAGCTTGGTTAGCTTCATTGGTTAGCTTCAGTTAGCTCATTGGTTAGCAACAGTTAGCTCATTGGTTAGCCTCGGTTAGCTCATTGGTTAGCTTCAGTTAGCTCATCGGTTAGCTTCGGTTAGCTCATTGGTTAGCCTCATTGGTTAGCATTGGTGAGCTTCATTGGTTAGCTTCAGTTAGCTCATTGGATAGCATCAGTTAGCTCATTGGTTAGCCTCGGTTAGCTCATTGGTTAGCTTCAGTTAGCTCATTGGTTAGCTTCGGTTAGCTCATTGGTTAGCCTCGGTTAGCTCATTGGTTAGCCTGGGTTAGCTCATTCCTCGGTTAGCTCATTGGTTAGCCTGGGTTAGCTCATTGGTTAGCTTCAGTTAGCTCAATGGTTAGCCTCGCTTTGGTTAGCTCATTGGTTAGCCTGGGTTAGCCTCAGTTAGCTCATTGGTTAGCCTCAGTTAGCTCATTGGTTAGCATCAGTTAGCTCATTGCTTAGCCTCGGTTAGCTTGGTTAGCATCAGTTAGCATCAGTTAGCATCAGTTAGCATTGGTTAGCATCAGTTAGCTCATTGGTTAGACTCAGTTAGCTCATTGGTTAGCATCAGTTAGCTCATTGGTCAGCCTCGGTTAGCTCATTGGTTAGCTTCAGTTAGCTCATTGGTTAGCCTCGGTTAGCTCATTGGTTAGCCTGTGTTAGCTCATTGGTTAGCATCAGTTAGCTCATTGGTTAGCCTCAGTTAGCTCATTGGTTAGCATCAGTTAGCTCATTGGTTTGCCTCGGTTAGCTCATTGGTTAGCTTGAGCCTGTTAGCTCATTGGTTAGCATCAGTTAGCTCATTGGTTAGCCTCGGTTAGCTAATTGGTTAGCCTGTGTTAGCTCATTGGTTAGCATCAGTTAGCTCATTGGTTAGCCTCAGTTAGCTCATTGGTTAGCATCAGTTAGCTCATTGGTTAGCCTCGGTTAGCTCATTGGTTAGCTTGAGCCTGTTAGCTCATTGGTTAGCATCAGTTAGCTCATTGGTTAGCATCAGTTAGCTCATTCGTTAGCCTCGGTTAGCTCATTGGTTAGCTTGAGCCTGTTAGCTCATTGGTTAGCATCAGTTAGCTCATTGGTTAGCCTCGGTTAGCTCATTGGTTAGCCTCGGTTAGCTCTTTGGTTAGCTTCAGTAAGCTCATTGGTTAGCCTCGGTTAGCTCATTGGTTAGCATCAGTTAGCTCATTGGTTAACCTCGGTTAGCTTGGTTAGCATCAGTTAGCATCAGTTAGCATCAGTTAGCATTGGTTAGCATCAGTTAGCTCATTGGTTAGCCTCGGTTAGCTCAGTGGTTAGCCTGGGTTAGCTCATTGGTTAGCCTCAGTTAGCTCATTGGTTAGCCTCAGTTAGCTCATTGGTTAGCATCAGTTAGCTCATTGGTTATCCTCGGTTAGCTCATTGGTTAGCTTCAGTTGGCTCATTGGTTAGCTTCGGTTAGCTCATTGGTTAGCCTCATTGGTTAGCATTGGTTAGCTTCATTGGATAGCTTCAGTTAGCTCATTGGTTAGCTTCAGTTAGCTCATTGGTTAGCCTCGGTTAGCTCATTGGTTAGCCTGGGTTAGCTCATTCCTCGGTTAGCTCATTGGTTAGCCTGTGTTAGCTCATTGGTTAGCATCAGTTAGCTCATTGGTTAGCCTCAGTTAGCTCATTGGTTAGCCTCAGTTAGCTCATTGGTTAGCCTCAGTTAGCTCATTGGTTAGCATCAGTTAGCTCATTGGTTAGCCTCGGTTAGCTCATTGGTTAGCTTGAGCCTCAGTTAGCTCATTGGTTAGCATCAGTTAGCTCATTGGTTAGCCTCGGTTAGCTCATTGGTTAGCCTCAGTTAGCTCATTGGTTAGCATCAGTTAGCTCATTGGTTAGCCTCGGTTAGCTTGGTTAGCATCAGTTAGCATTGGTTAGCCTCGGTTAGCTCATTGGTTAGCCTGTGTTAGCTCATTGGTTAGCATCAGTTAGCTCATTGGTTAGCCTCAGTTAGCTCATTGGTTAGCATCAGTTAGCTCATTGGTTAGCCTCGGTTAGCTCATTGGTTAGCTTGAGCCTGTTAGCTCATTGGTTAGCATCAGTTAGCTCATTGGTTAGCCTCGGTTAGCTCATTGGTTAGCATCGGTTAGCTCATTGGTTAGCTTCAGTTAGCTCATTGGTTAGCTTCGGTTAGCTCATTGGTTAGCCTCGGTTAGCTCATTGGTTAGCTTCAGTAAGCTCATTGGTTAGCCAAGGTTAGCTCATTGGTTAGCATCAGTTAGCTCATCGGTTAGCCTCGGTTAGCTTGGTTAGCATCAGTTAGCATCAGTTAGCATCAGTTAGCATTGGTTAGCATTGGTTAGCATCAGTTAGCTCATTGGTTAGCCTCGGTTAGCTCAGTGGTTAGCCTGGGTTAGCTCATTGGTTAGCCTCAGTTAGCTCATTGGTTAGCCTCAGTTAGCTCATTGGTTAGCATCAGTTAGCTCATTGGTTATCCTCGGTTAGCTCATTGGTTAGCTTCAGTTGGCTCATTGGTTAGCTTCGGTTAGCTCATTGGTTAGCCTCATTGGTTAGCATTGGTTAGCTTCATTGGATAGCTTCAGTTAGCTCATTGGTTAGCTTCAGTTAGCTCATTGGTTAGCTTCGGTTAGCTCATTGGTTAGCCTCGGTTAGCTCATTGGTTAGCCTGGGTTAGCTCATTCCTCGGTTAGCTCATTGGTTAGCCTGTGTTAGCTCATTGGTTAGCATCAGTTAGCTCATTGGTTAGCCTCAGTTAGCTCATTGGTTAGCCTCGGTTAGCTCATTGGTTAGCTTGAGCCTCAGTTAGCTCATTGGTTAGCATCAGTTAGCTCATTGGTTAGCCTCGGTTAGCTCATTGGTTAGCCTCGGTTAGCTCATTGGTTAGCTTCAGTTAGCTCATTGGTCAGCCTCGGTTAGCTCATTGGTTAGCTTGGTTAGCTTCATTGGTTAGCTTCGGTTAGCTCATTGGTTAGCCTCATTGGTTAGCCTCGGTTAGCTCATTGGTTAGCTTCAGTTAACTCATTGGTTAGCTTCGGTTAGCTCATTGGTTAGCCTCATTGGTTAGCATTGGTGAGCTTCATTGGTTAGCTTCAGTTAGCTCATTGGTTAGCATCAGTTAGCTCATTGGTTAGCCTCGGTTAGCTCATTGGTTAGCTTCAGTTAGCTCATTGGTTAGCTTCGGTTAGCTCATTGGTTAGCCTCGGTTAGCTCATTGGTTAGCCTCGGTTAGCTTGGTTAGCATCAGTTAGCATCAGTTAGCATCAGTTAGCATTGGTTAGCATCAGTTAGCTCATTGGTTAGGCTCGGTTAGCTCAGTGGTTAGCCTGGGTTAGCTCATTGGTTAGCTTCAGTTAGGTCATTGGTTAGCTTCGGTTAGCGCATTGGTTAGCCTCATTGGTTAGCTTGGTTAGCTTCATTGGTTAGCTTCAGTTAGCTCATTGGTTAGCATCAGTTAGCTCATTGGTTAGCCTCGGTTAGCTCATTGGTTAGCTTCAGTTAGCTCATTGGTTAGCTTCGGTTAGCTCATTGGTTAGCCTCATTGGTTAGCATTGGTTAGCTTCATTGGTTAGCTTCAGTTAGCTCATTGGTTAGCATCAGTTAGCTCATTGGTTAGCCTCGGTTAGCTCATTGGTTAGCTTCAGTTAGCTCATTGGTTAGCTTCGGTTAGCTCATTGGTTAGCCTCGGTTAGCTCATTGGTTAGCCTGGGTTAGCTCATTCCTCGGTTAGCTCATTGGTTAGCCTGGGTTAGCTCATTGGTTAGCTGAAGTTAGCTCAATGGTTAGCCTCGGTTTGGTTAGCTCATTGGTTAGCCTGTTGTTAGCCTAAGTTAGCTCATTGGTTAGCCTTGGTTAGCTTGGTTAGCATCAGTTAGCATCAGTTAGCATCAGTTAGCATTGGTTAGCATCAGTTAGCTCATTGGTCAGCCTCGGTTAGCTCATTGGTTAGCTTCAGTTAGCTCATTGGTTAGCCTCGGTTAGCTCATTGGTTAGCCTGTGTTAGCTCATTGGTTAGCATCAGTTAGCTCATTGGTTAGCTTCGGTTAGCTCATTGGTTAGCCTCATTGGTTAGCTTGGTTAGCTTCATTGGTTCGCTTCGGTTAGCTCATTGGTTAGCCTCATTGGTTAGCCTCGGTTAGCTCATTGGTTAGCTTCAGTTAGCTCATTGGTTAGCTTCGGTTAGCTCATTGGTTAGCCTCATTGGTTAGCATTGGTTAGCTTCATTGGTTAGCTTCAGTTAGCTCATTGGTTAGCATCAGTTAGCTCATTGGTTAGCCTCGGTTAGCTCATTGGTTAGCTTCATTTAGCTCATTGGTTAGCTTCGGTTAGCTCATTGGTTAGCCTCGGTTAGCTCATTGGTTAGCCTGGGTTAGCTCATTCCTCGGTTAGCTCATTGGTTAGCCTGGGTTAGCTCATTGGTTAGCTTCAGTTAGCTCATTGGTTAGCCTCGGTTTGGTTAGCTCATTGGTTAGCCTGGGTTAGCCTCAGTTAGCTCATTGGTTAGCTTCGGTTAGCTCATTGGTTAGCTTCATTGGTTAGCATTGGTTAGCTTCATTGGTTAGCCTGGGTTAGCTCATTGGTTAGCATCAGTTAGCTCATTGGTTAGCCTCGGTTAGCTCATTGGTTAGCTTCAGTTAGCTCATTGGTTAGCTTCAGTTAGCTCATTGGTTAGCTTCAGTTAGCTCATTGGTTAGCCTCGGTTAGCTCATTGGTTAGCTTCAGTTAGCTCATTGGTTAGCCTCGGTTAGCTCAGTGGTTAGCCTGGGTTAGCTCATTGGTTAGCATCAGTTAGCTCATTGGTTAGCCTCAGTTAGCTCATTGGTTAGTATCAGTTAGCTCATTGGTTAGCCTCGGTTAGCTCATTGGTTAGTATCAGTTAGCTCATTGGTTAGCTTCAGTTAGCTCATTGGTCAGCCTCGGTTAGCTCATTGGTTAGCTTGGTTAGCTTCATTGGTTAGCTTCGGTTAGCTCATTGGTTAGCCTCATTGGTTAGCCTCGGTTAGCTCATTGGTTAGCTTCAGTTAGCTCATTGGTTAGCTTCGGTTAGCTCATTGGTTAGCCTCATTGGTTAGCATTGGTTAGCTTCATTGGTTAGCTTCAGTTAGCTCATTGGTTAGCATCAGTTAGCTCATTGGTTAGCCTCGGTTAGCTCATTGGTTAGCTTCAGTTAGCTCATTGGTTAGCTTCGGTTAGCTCATTGGTTAGCCTCGGTTAGCTCATTGGTTAGCCTCGGTTAGCTTGGTTAGCATCAGTTAGCATCAGTTAGCATCAGTTAGCATTGGTTAGCATCAGTTAGCTCATTGGTTAGGCTCGGTTAGCTCAGTGGTTAGCCTGGGTTAGCTCATTGGTTAGCTTCAGTTAGGTCATTGGTTAGCTTCGGTTAGCGCATTGGTTCGCCTCATTGGTTAGCTTGGTTAGCTTCATTGGTTAGCTTCAGTTAGCTCATTGGTTAGCATCAGTTAGCTCATTGGTTAGCCTCGGTTAGCTCATTGGTTAGCTTCAGTTAGCTCATTGGTTAGCTTCGGTTAGCTCATTGGTTAGCCTCATTGGTTAGCATTGGTTAGCTTCATTGGTTAGCTTCAGTTAGCTCATTGGTTAGCATCAGTAAGCTCATTGGTTAGCCTCGGTTAGCTCATTGGTTAGCTTCAGTTAGCTCATTGGTTAGCTTCGGTTAGCTCATTGGTTAGCCTCGGTTAGCTCATTGGTTAGCCTGGGTTAGCTCATTGGTTAGCTGAAGTTAGCTCAATGGTTAGCCTCGGTTTGGTTAGCTCATTGGTTAGCCTGTTGTTAGCCTAAGTTAGCTCATTGGTTAGCCTCAGTTAGCTCATTGGTTAGCATCAGTTAGCTCATTGGTTAGCCTTGGTTAGCTTGGTTAGCATCAGTTAGCATCAGTTAGCATCAGTTAGCATTGGTTAGCATCAGTTAGCTCATTAGTTAGCCTCAGTTAGCTCATTGGTTAGCATCAGTTAGCTCATTGGTCAGCCTCGGTTAGCTCATTGGTTAGCTTCAGTTAGCTCATTGGTTAGCCTCGGTTAGCTCATTGGTTAGCCTGTGTTAGCTCATTGGTTAGCATCAGTTAGCTCATTGGTTAGCTTCGGTTAGCTCATTGGTTAGCCTCATTGGTTAGCTTGGTTAGCTTCATTGGTTCGCTTCGGTTAGCTCATTGGTTAGCCTCATTGGTTAGCCTCGGTTAGCTCATTGGTTAGCTTCAGTTAGCTCATTGGTTAGCTTCGGTTAGCTCATTGGTTAGCCTCATTGGTTAGCATTGGTTAGCTTCATTGGTTAGCTTCAGTTAGCTCATTGGTTAGCATCGGTTAGCTCATTGGTTAGCCTCGGTTAGCTCATTGGTTAGCTTCAGTTAGCTCATTGGTTAGCTTCAGTTAGCTCATTGGTTAGCCTCGGTTAGCTCATTGGTTAGCTTCAGTTAGCTCATTGGTTAGCCTCGGTTAGCTCATTGGTTAGCATCAGTTAGCTCATTGGTTAGCCTCGGTTAGCTTGGTTAGCATCAGTTAGCATCAGTTAGCATTGGTTAGCATCAGTTAGCTCATTGGTTAGCCTCGGTTAGCTCAGTGGTTAGCCTGGGTTAGCTCATTGGTTAGCTTCAGTTAGCTCATTGGTTAGCTTTGGTTAGCTCATTGATTAGCCTCATTGGTTAGCTTGGTTAGCTTCATTGGTTAGCTTCAGTTAGCTCATTGGTTAGCATCAGTTAGCTCATTGGTTAGCCTCGGTTAGCTCATTGGTTAGCTTCAGTTAGCTCATCGGTTAGCTTCGGTTAGCTCATTGGTTAGCCTCATTGGTTAGCATTGGTGAGCTTCATTGGTTAGCTTCAGTTAGCTCATTGGATAGCATCAGTTAGCTCATTGGTTAGCCTCGGTTAGCTCATTGGTTAGCTTCAGTTAGCTCATTGGTTAGCTTCGGTTAGCTCATTGGTTAGCCTCGGTTAGCTCATTGGTTAGCCTGGGTTAGCTCATTCCTCGGTTAGCTCATTGGTTAGCCTGGGTTAGCTCATTGGTTAGCTTCAGTTAGCTCAATGGTTAGCCTCGCTTTGGTTAGCTCATTGGTTAGCCTGGGTTAGCCTCAGTTAGCTCATTGGTTAGCCTCAGTTAGCTCATTGGTTAGCATCAGTTAGCTCATTGCTTAGCCTCGGTTAGCTTGGTTAGCATCAGTTAGCATCAGTTAGCATCAGTTAGCATTGGTTAGCATCAGTTAGCTCATTGGTCAGCCTCAGTTAGCTCATTGGTTAGCATCAGTTAGCTCATTGGTTAGCCTCGGTTAGCTTGGTTAGCATCAGTTAGCATTGGTTAGCCTCGGTTAGCTCATTGGTTAGCCTGTGTTAGCTCATTGGTTAGCATCAGTTAGCTCATTGGTTAGCCTCAGTTAGCTCATTGGTTAGCATCAGTTAGCTCATTGGTTAGCCTCGGTTAGCTCATTGGTTAGCTTGAGCCTGTTAGCTCATTGGTTAGCATCAGTTAGCTCATTGGTTAGCCTCGGTTAGCTCATTGGTTAGCATCGGTTAGCTCATTGGTTAGCTTCAGTTAGCTCATTGGTTAGCTTCGGTTAGCTCATTGGTTAGCCTCGGTTAGCTCATTGGTTAGCTTCAGTAAGCTCATTGGTTAGCCTCGGTTAGCTCATTGGTTAGCATCAGTTAGCTCATTGGTTAGCCTCGGTTAGCTTGGTTAGCATCAGTTAGCATCAGTTAGCATCAGTTAGCATTGGTTAGCATTGGTTAGCATCAGTTAGCTCATTGGTTAGCCTCGGTTAGCTCAGTGGTTAGCCTGGGTTAGCTCATTGGTTAGCCTCAGTTAGCTCATTGGTTAGCCTCAGTTAGCTCATTGGTTAGCATCAGTTAGCTCATTGGTTATCCTCGGTTAGCTCATTGGTTAGCTTCAGTTGGCTCATTGGTTAGCTTCGGTTAGCTCATTGGTTAGCCTCATTGGTTAGCATTGGTTAGCTTCATTGGATAGCTTCAGTTAGCTCATTGGTTAGCTTCAGTTAGCTCATTGGTTAGCTTCGGTTAGCTCATTGGTTAGCCTCGGTTAGCTCATTGGTTAGCCTGGGTTAGCTCATTCCTCGGTTAGCTCATTGGTTAGCCTGTGTTAGCTCATTGGTTAGCATCAGTTAGCTCATTGGTTAGCCTCAGTTAGCTCATTGGTTTGCATCAGTTAGCTCATTGGTTAGCCTCGGTTAGCTCATTGGTTAGCTTGAGCCTCAGTTAGCTCATTGGTTAGCATCAGTTAGCTCATTGGTTAGCCTCGGTTAGCTCATTGGTTAGCCTCGGTTAGCTCATTGGTTAGCTTCAGTTAGCTCATTGGTCAGCCTCGGTTAGCTCATTGGTTAGCCTCATTGGTTAGCCTCGGTTAGCTCATTGGTTAGCTTCAGTTAGCTCATTGGTTAGCTTCGGTTAGCTCATTGGTTAGCCTCATTGGTTAGCCTCGGTTAGCTCATTGGTTAGCTTCAGTTAGCTCATTGGTTAGCTTCGGTTAGCTCATTGGTTAGCCTCATTGGTTAGCATTGGTGAGCTTCATTGGTTAGCTTCAGTTAGCTCATTGGTTAGCATCAGTTAGCTCATTGGTTAGCCTCGGTTAGCTCATTGGTTAGCTTCAGTTAGCTCATTGGTTAGCTTCGGTTAGCTCATTGGTTAGCCTCGGTTAGCTCATTGGTTAGCCTCGGTTAGCTTGGTTAGCATCAGTTAGCATCAGTTAGCATCAGTTAGCATTGGTTAGCATCAGTTAGCTCATTGGTTAGGCTCGGTTAGCTCAGTGGTTAGCCTGGGTTAGCTCATTGGTTAGCTTCAGTTAGGTCATTGGTTAGCTTCGGTTAGCGCATTGGTTAGCCTCATTGGTTAGCTTGGTTAGCTTCATTGGTTAGCTTCAGTTAGCTCATTGGTTAGCATCAGTTAGCTCATTGGTTAGCCTCGGTTAGCTCATTGGTTAGCTTCAGTTAGCTCATTGGTTAGCTTCGGTTAGCTCATTGGTTAGCCTCATTGGTTAGCATTGGTTAGCTTCATTGGTTAGCTTCAGTTAGCTCATTGGTTAGCATCAGTTAGCTCATTGGTTAGCCTCGGTTAGCTCATTGGTTAGCTTCAGTTAGCTCATTGGTTAGCTTCGGTTAGCTCATTGGTTAGCCTCGGTTAGCTCATTGGTTAGCCTGGGTTAGCTCATTCCTCGGTTAGCTCATTGGTTAGCCTGGGTTAGCTCATTGGTTAGCTGAAGTTAGCTCAATGGTTAGCCTCGGTTTGGTTAGCTCATTGGTTAGCCTGTTGTTAGCCTAAGTTAGCTCATTGGTTAGCCTCAGTTAGCTCATTGGTTAGCATCAGTTAGCTCATTGGTTATCCTTGGTTAGCTTGGTTAGCATCAGTTAGCATCAGTTAGCATCAGTTAGCATTGGTTAGCATCAGTTAGCTCATTAGTTAGCCTCAGTTAGCTCATTGGTTAGCATCAGTTAGCTCATTGGTCAGCCTCGGTTAGCTCATTGGTTAGCTTCAGTTAGCTCATTGGTTAGCCTCGGTTAGCTCATTGGTTAGCCTGTGTTAGCTCATTGGTTAGCATCAGTTAGCTCATTGGTTAGCTTCGGTTAGCTCATTGGTTAGCCTCATTGGTTAGCTTGGTTAGCTTCATTGGTTCGCTTCGGTTAGCTCATTGGTTAGCCTCATTGGTTAGCCTCGGTTAGCTCATTGGTTAGCTTCAGTTAGCTCATTGGTTAGCTTCGGTTAGCTCATTGGTTAGCCTCATTGGTTAGCATTGGTTAGCTTCATTGGTTAGCTTCAGTTAGCTCATTGGTTAGCATCAGTTAGCTCATT
Organism: Notothenia rossii; assembly: GCF_949606895.1. Taxonomy (NCBI): domain Eukaryota; kingdom Metazoa; phylum Chordata; class Actinopteri; order Perciformes; family Nototheniidae; genus Notothenia; species Notothenia rossii. The sequence continues at coordinate 641,028 of NW_027639762.1, forward strand.
GGTTAGCCTCGGTTAGCTCATTGGTTAGCTTCAGTTAGCTCATTGGTTAGCTTCGGTTAGCTCATTGGTTAGCCTCGGTTAGCTCATTGGTTAGCCTGGGTTAGCTCATTCCTCGGTTAGCTCATTGGTTAGCATGGGTTAGCTCATTGGTTAGCTTCAGTTAGCTCATTGGTTAGCCTCGGTTTGGTTAGCTCATTGGTTAGCCTGGGTTAGCCTCAGTTAGCTCATTGGTTAGCTTCGGTTAGCTCATTGGTTAGCTTCATTGGTTAGCATTGGTTAGCTTCATTGGTTAGCCTGGGTTAGCTCATTGGTTAGCATCAGTTAGCTCATTGGTTAGCCTCGGTTAGCTCATTGGTTAGCTTCAGTTAGCTCATTGGTTAGCTTCAGTTAGCTCATTGGTTAGCTTCAGTTAGCTCATTGGTTAGCCTCGGTTAGCTCATTGGTTAGCTTCAGTTAGCTCATTGGTTAGCCTCGGTTAGCTCAGTGGTTAGCCTGGGTTAGCTCATTGGTTAGCATCAGTTAGCTCATTGGTTAGCCTCAGTTAGCTCATTGGTTAGTATCAGTTAGCTCATTGGTTAGCCTCGGTTAGCTCATTGGTTAGTATCAGTTAGCTCATTGGTTAGCTTCAGTTAGCTCATTGGTCAGCCTCGGTTAGCTCATTGGTTAGCTTGGTTAGCTTCATTGGTTATCTTCGGTTAGCTCATTGGTTAGCCTCATTGGTTAGCCTCGGTTAGCTCATTGGTTAGCTTCAGTTAGGTCATTGGTTAGCTTCGGTTAGCTCATTGGTTAGCCTCATTGGTTAGCATTGGTTAGCTTCATTGGTTAGCTTCAGTTAGCTCATTGGTTAGCATCAGTTAGCTCATTGGTTAGCCTCGGTTAGCTCATTGGTTAGCTTCAGTTAGCTCATTGGTTAGCTTCGGTTAGCTCATTGGTTAGCCTCGGTTAGCTCATTGGTTAGCCTCGGTTAGCTTGGTTAGCATCAGTTAGCATCAGTTAGCATCAGTTAGCATTGGTTAGCATCAGTTAGCTCATTGGTTAGGCTCGGTTAGCTCAGTGGTTAGCCTGGGTTAGCTCATTGGTTAGCTTCAGTTAGGTCATTGGTTAGCTTCGGTTAGCGCATTGGTTAGCCTCATTGGTTAGCTTGGTTAGCTTCATTGGTTAGCTTCAGTTAGCTCATTGGTTAGCATCAGTTAGCTCATTGGTTAGCCTCGGTTAGCTCATTGGTTAGCTTCAGTTAGCTCATTGGTTAGCTTCGGTTAGCTCATTGGTTAGCCTCATTGGTTAGCATTGGTTAGCTTCATTGGTTAGCTTCAGTTAGCTCATTGGTTAGCATCAGTAAGCTCATTGGTTAGCCTCGGTTAGCTCATTGGTTAGCTTCAGTTAGCTCATTGGTTAGCTTCGGTTAGCTCATTGGTTAGCCTCGGTTAGCTCATTGGTTAGCCTGGGTTAGCTCATTCCTCGGTTAGCTCATTTGTTAGCCTGGGTTAGCTCATTGGTTAGCTGAAGTTAGCTCAATGGTTAGCCTCGGTTTGGTTAGCTCATTGGTTAGCCTGTTGTTAGCCTAAGTTAGCTCATTGGTTAGCCTCAGTTAGCTCATTGGTTAGCATCAGTTAGCTCATTGGTTAGCCTTGGTTAGCTTGGTTAGCATCAGTTAGCATCAGTTAGCATCAGTTAGCATTGGTTAGCATCAGTTAGCTCATTAGTTAGCCTCAGTTAGCTCATTGGTTAGCATCAGTTAGCTCATTGGTCAGCCTCGGTTAGCTCATTGGTTAGCTTCAGTTAGCTCATTGGTTAGCCTCGGTTAGCTCATTGGTTAGCCTGTGTTAGCTCATTGGTTAGCATCAGTTAGCTCATTGGTTAGCTTCGGTTAGCTCATTGGTTAGCCTCATTGGTTAGCTTGGTTAGCTTCATTGGTTCGCTTCAGTTAGCTCATTGGTTAGCCTCATTGGTTAGCTTCGGTTAGCTCATTGGTTAGCTTCAGTTAGCTCATTGGTTAGCTTCGGTTAGCTCATTGGTTAGCCTCATTGGTTAGCATTGGTTAGCTTCATTGGTTAGCTTCAGTTAGCTCATTGGTTAGCATCAGTTAGCTCATTGGTTAGCCTCGGTTAGCTCATTGGTTAGCTTCAGTTAGCTCATTGGTTAGCTTCGGTTAGCTCATTGGTTAGCCTCGGTTAGCTCATTGGTTAGCCTGGGTTAGCTCATTCCTCGGTTAGCTCATTGGTTAGCCTGGGTTAGCTCATTGGTTAGCTTCAGTTAGCTCATTGGTTAGCCTCGGTTTGGTTAGCTCATTGGTTAGCCTGGGTTAGCCTCAGTTAGCTCATTGGTCAGCCTCGGTTAGCTCATTGGTTAGCTTCAGTTAGCTCATTGGTTAGCTTCAGTTAGCTCATTGGTTAGCTTCAGTTAGCTCATTGGTTAGCCTCGGTTAGCTCATTGGTTAGCCTGTGTTAGCTCATTGGTTAGCATCAGTTAGCTCATTGGTTAGCCTCAGTTAGCTCATTGGTTAGCATCAGTTAGCTCATTGGTTAGCCTCGGTTAGCTCATTGGTTAGCTTCAGTTAGCTCATTGGTTAGCCTCGGTTAGCTCATTGGTAAGCCTGTGTTAGCTCATTGGTTAGCATCAGTTAGCTCATTGGTTAGCCTCAGTTAGCTCATCGGTTAGCATCAGTTAGCTCATTGGTTAGCCTCGGTTAGCTTGGTTAGCATCAGTTAGCATCAGTTAGCATCAGTTAGCATTGGTTAGCATCAGTTAGCTCATTGGTTAGCCTCAGTTAGCTCATTAGTCAGCCTCGGTTAGCTCATTGGTTAGCTTCAGTTAGGTCATTGGTTAGCTTCAGTTAGCTCATTGGTTAGCCTCAGTTAGCTCATTGGTTAGCATCAGTTAGCTCATTGGTTAGCCTCGGTTAGCTCATTGGTTAGCTTGAGCCTCAGTTAGCTCATTGGTTAGCATCAGTTAGCTCATTGGTTAGCCTCGGTTAGCTCATTGGTTAGCTTCAGTTAGCTCATTGGTTAGCCTCGGTTAGCTCATTGGTTAGCATCAGTTAGCTCATTGGTTAGCCTCGGTTAGCTTGGTTATCATCAGTTAGCATCAGTTAGCATCAGTTAGCATTGGTTAGCATCAGTTAGCTCATTGGTTAGCCTCGGTTAGCTCAGTGGTTAGCCTGGGTTAGCTCATTGGTTAGCTTCAGTTAGCTCATTGGTTAGCTTCGGTTAGCTCATTCATTAGCCTCATTGGTTAGCTTGGTTAGCTTCATTGGTTAGCTTCAGTTAGCTCATTGGTTAGCAACAGTTAGCTCATTGGTTAGCCTCGGTTAGCTCATTGGTTAGCTTCAGTTAGCTCATCGGTTAGCTTCGGTTAGCTCATTGGTTAGCCTCATTGGTTAGCATTGGTGAGCTTCATTGGTTAGCTTCAGTTAGCTCATTGGATAGCATCAGTTAGCTCATTGGTTAGCCTCGGTTAGCTCATTGGTTAGCTTCAGTTAGCTCATTGGTTAGCTTCGGTTAGCTCATTGGTTAGCCTCGGTTAGCTCATTGGTTAGCCTGGGTTAGCTCATTCCTCGGTTAGCTCATTGGTTAGCCTGGGTTAGCTCATTGGTTAGCTTCAGTTAGCTCAATGGTTAGCCTCGCTTTGGTTAGCTCATTGGTTAGCCTGGGTTAGCCTCAGTTAGCTCATTGGTTAGCCTCAGTTAGCTCATTGGTTAGCATCAGTTAGCTCATTGCTTAGCCTCGGTTAGCTTGGTTAGCATCAGTTAGCATCAGTTAGCATCAGTTAGCATTGGTTAGCATCAGTTAGCTCATTGGTTAGCCTCAGTTAGCTCATTGGTTAGCATCAGTTAGCTCATTGGTCAGCCTCGGTTAGCTCATTGGTTAGCTTCAGTTAGCTCATTGGTTAGCCTCGGTTAGCTCATTGGTTAGCCTGTGTTAGCTCATTGGTTAGCATCAGTTAGCTCATTGGTTAGCCTCAGTTAGCTCATTGGTTAGCATCAGTTAGCTCATTGGTTTGCCTCGGTTAGCTCATTGGTTAGCTTGAGCCTGTTAGCTCATTGGTTAGCATCAGTTAGCTCATTGGTTAGCCTCGGTTAGCTAATTGGTTAGCCTGTGTTAGCTCATTGGTTAGCATCAGTTAGCTCATTGGTTAGCCTCAGTTAGCTCATTGGTTAGCATCAGTTAGCTCATTGGTTAGCCTCGGTTAGCTCATTGGTTAGCTTGAGCCTGTTAGCTCATTGGTTAGCATCAGTTAGCTCATTGGTTAGCATCAGTTAGCTCATTCGTTAGCCTCGGTTAGCTCATTGGTTAGCTTGAGCCTGTTAGCTCATTGGTTAGCATCAGTTAGCTCATTGGTTAGCCTCGGTTAGCTCATTGGTTAGCCTCGGTTAGCTCTTTGGTTAGCTTCAGTAAGCTCATTGGTTAGCCTCGGTTAGCTCATTGGTTAGCATCAGTTAGCTCATTGGTTAACCTCGGTTAGCTTGGTTAGCATCAGTTAGCATCAGTTAGCATCAGTTAGCATTGGTTAGCATCAGTTAGCTCATTGGTTAGCCTCGGTTAGCTCAGTGGTTAGCCTGGGTTAGCTCATTGGTTAGCCTCAGTTAGCTCATTGGTTAGCCTCAGTTAGCTCATTGGTTAGCATCAGTTAGCTCATTGGTTATCCTCGGTTAGCTCATTGGTTAGCTTCAGTTGGCTCATTGGTTAGCTTCGGTTAGCTCATTGGTTAGCCTCATTGGTTAGCATTGGTTAGCTTCATTGGATAGCTTCAGTTAGCTCATTGGTTAGCTTCAGTTAGCTCATTGGTTAGCCTCGGTTAGCTCATTGGTTAGCCTGGGTTAGCTCATTCCTCGGTTAGCTCATTGGTTAGCCTGTGTTAGCTCATTGGTTAGCATCAGTTAGCTCATTGGTTAGCCTCAGTTAGCTCATTGGTTAGCATCAGTTAGCTCATTGGTTAGCCTCGGTTAGCTCATTGGTTAGCTTGAGCCTCAGTTAGCTCATTGGTTAGCATCAGTTAGCTCATTGGTTAGCCTCGGTTAGCTCATTGGTTAGCCTCGGTTAGCTCATTGGTTAGCTTCAGTTAGCTCATTGGTCAGCCTCGGTTAGCTCATTGGTTAGCTTGGTTAGCTTCATTGGTTAGCTTCGGTTAGCTCATTGGTTAGCCTCATTGGTTAGCCTCGGTTAGCTCATTGGTTAGCTTCAGTTAGCTCATTGGTTAGCTTCGGTTAGCTCATTGGTTAGCCTCATTGGTTAGCATTGGTTAGCTTCATTGGTTAGCTTCAGTTAGCTCATTGGTTAGCATCAGTTAGCTCATTGGTTAGCCTCGGTTAGCTCATTGGTTAGCTTCAGTTAGCTCATTGGTTAGCTTCGGTTAGCTCATTGGTTAGTCTCGGTTAGCTCATTGGTTAGCCTCGGTTAGCTTGGTTAGCATCAGTTAGCATCAGTTAGCATCAGTTAGCATTGGTTAGCATCAGTTAGCTCATTGGTTAGGCTCGGTTAGCTCAGTGGTTAGCCTGGGTTAGCTCATTGGTTAGCTTCAGTTAGGTCATTGGTTAGCTTCGGTTAGCGCATTGGTTAGCCTCATTGGTTAGCTTGGTTAGCTTCATTGGTTAGCTTCAGTTAGCTCATTGGTTAGCATCAGTTAGCTCATTGGTTAGCCTCGGTTAGCTCATTGGTTAGCTTCAGTTAGCTCATTGGTTAGCTTTGGTTAGCTCATTGGTTAGCCTCATTGGTTAGCATTGGTTAGCTTCATTGGTTAGCTTCAGTTAGCTCATTGGTTAGCATCAGTTAGCTCATTGGTTAGTATCAGTTAGCTCATTGGTTAGCCTCGGTTAGCTCATTGGTTAGCTTCAGTTAGCTCATTGGTTAGCTTCGGTTAGCTCATTGGTTAGCTTCATTGGTTAGCCTGGGTTAGCTCATTGTTTAGCATCAGTTAGCTCATTGGTTAGCCTCGGTTAGCTTGGTTAGCATCAGTTAGCATCAGTTAGCATCAGTTAGCATTGGTTAGCATCAGTTAGCTCATTGGTTAACCTTGGTTAACTCATTGGTTAGCTTCAGTTAGCTCATTGGTCAGCCTCGGTTAGCTCATTGGTTAGCTTCAGTTAGCTCATTGGTTAGCTTCAGTTAGCTCATTGGTTAGCCTCGGTTAGCTCATTGGTTAGCCTGTGTTAGCTCATTGGTTAGCCTCAGTTAGCTCATTGGTTAGCCTCAGTTAGCTCATTGGTTAGCATCAGTTAGCTCATTGGTTAGCATCAGTTAGCTCATTGGTCAGCCTCGGTTAGCTCATTGGTTAGCTTCAGTTAGCTCATTGGTTAGCTTCAGTTAGCTCATTTGTTAGCCTCGGTTAGCTCATTGGTTAGCCTGTGTTAGCTCATTGGTTAGCATCAGTTAGCTCATTGGTTAGCCTCAGTTAGCTCATTGGTTAGCATCAGTTAGCTCATTGGTTAGCATCAGTAAGCTCATTGGTCAGCCTCGGTTAGCTCATTGGTTAGCTTCAGTTAGCTCATTGGTTAGCTTCAGTTAGCTCATTGGTTAGCCTCGGTTAGCTTATTGGTTAGCCTGTGTTAGCTCATTGGTTAGCATCAGTTAGCTCATTGGTTAGCCTCAGTTAGCTCATTGGTTAGCATCAGTTAGCTCATTGGTTAGCCTCGGTTAGCTCATTGGTTAGCTTCAGTTAGCTCATTGGTTAGCTTCAGTTAGCTCATTGGTTAGCCTCGGTTAGCTCATCGGTTAGCTTCAGTTAGCTCATTGGTTAGCCTCAGTTAGCTCAGTGGTTAGCCTGGGTTAGCTCATTGGTTAGCATCAGTTAGCTCATTGGTTAGCCTCAGTTAGCTCATTTGTTAGCATCAGTTAGCTCATTGGTTAGCCTCAGTTAGCTCATTTGTTAGCATCAGTTAGCATCAGTTAGCATCAGTTAGCTTTGGTTAGCATCAGTTAGCTCATTGGTTAGCCTCAGTTAGCTCATTGGTTAGCATCAGTTAGCTCATTGGTCAGCCTCGGTTAGCTCATTGGTTAGCTTCAGTTAGCTCATTGGTTAGCTTCAGTTAGCTCATTGGTTAGCTTCAGTTAGCTCATTGGTTAGCCTCGGTTAGCTCATTGGTTAGCCTGTGTTAGCTCATTGGTTAGCATCAGTTAGCTCATTGGTTAGCCTCAGTTAGCTCATTGGTTAGCATCAGTTAGCTCATTGGTTAGCCTCGGTTAGCTCATTGGTTAGCTTCAGTTAGCTCATTGGTTAGCCTCGGTTAGCTCATTGGTAAGCCTGTGTTAGCTCATTGGTTAGCATCAGTTAGCTCATTGGTTAGCCTCAGTTAGCTCATCGGTTAGCATCAGTTAGCTCATTGGTTAGCCTCGGTTAGCTTGGTTAGCATCAGTTAGCATCAGTTAGCATCAGTTAGCATTGGTTAGCATCAGTTAGCTCATTGGTTAGCCTCAGTTAGCTCATTGGTTAGCATCAGTTAGCTCATTGGTCAGCCTCGGTTAGCTCATTGGTTAGCTTCAGTTAGGTCATTGGTTAGCTTCAGTTAGCTCATTGGTTAGCCTCAGTTAGCTCATTGGTTAGCATCAGTTAGCTCATTGTTTAGCCTCGGTTAGCTCATTGGTTAGCTTGAGCCTCAGTTAGCTCATTGGTTAGCATCAGTGAGCTCATTGGTTAGCCTCGGTTAGCTCATTGGTTAGCCTCGGTTAGCTCATTGGTTAGCTTCAGTTAGCTCATTGGTTAGCTTCAGTTAGCTCATTGGTTAGCCTCGGTTAGCTCATTGGTTAGCTTCAGTTAGCTCATTGGTTAGCCTCGGTTAGCTCATTGGTTAGCATCAGTTAGCTCATTGGTTAGCCTTGGTTAGCTTGGTTAGCATCAGTTAGCATCAGTTAGCATCAGTTAGCATTGGTTAGCATCAGTTAGCTCATTGGTTAGCCTCGGTTAGCTCAGTGGTTAGCCTGGGTTAGCTCATTGGTTAGCTTCAGTTAGCTCATTGGTTAGCTTCGGTTAGCTCATTCATTAGCCTCATTGGTTAGCTTGGTTAGCTTCATTGGTTAGCTTCAGTTAGCTCATTGGTTAGCATCAGTTAGCTCATTGGTTAGCCTCGGTTAGCTCATTGGTTAGCTTCAGTTATCTCATCGGTTAGCTTCGGTTAGCTCATTGGTTAGCCTCATTGGTTAGCATTGGTGAGCTTCATTGGTTAGCTTCAGTTAACTCATTGGATAGCATCAGTTAGCTCATTGGTTAGCCTCGGTTAGCTCATTGGTTAGCTTCAGTTAGCTCATTGGTTAGCTTCGGTTAGCTCATTGGTTAGCCTCGGTTAGCTCATTGGTTAGCCTGGGTTAGCTCATTCCTCGGTTAGCTCATTGGTTAGCCTGGGTTAGCTCATTGGTTAGCTTCAGTTAGCTCAATGGTTAGCCTCACTTTGGTTAGCTCATTGGTTAGCCTGGGTTAGCCTCAGTTAGCTCATTGGTTAGCCTCAGTTAGCTCATTGGTTAGCATCAGTTAGCTCATTGCTTAGCCTCGGTTAGCTTGGTTAGCATCAGTTAGCATCAGTTAGCATCAGTTAGCATTGGTTAGCATCAGTTAGCTCATTGGTTAGCCTCAGTTAGCTCATTGGTTAGCATCAGTTAGCTCATTGGTTAGCATCAGTTAGCTCATTGCTTAGCCTCGTTTAGCTTGGTTAGCATCAGTTAGCATCAGTTAGCATCAGTTAGCATTGGTTAGCATCAGTTAGCTCATTGGTTAGCCTCGGTTAGCTCATTGGTTAGCCTGTGTTAGCTCATTGGTTAGCATCAGTTAGCTCATTGGTTAGCCTCAGTTAGCTCATTGGTTAGCATCAGTTAGCTCATTGGTTAGTCTCGGTTAGCTCATTGGTTAGCTTGAGCCTGTTAGCTCATTGGTTAGCATCAGTTAGCTCATTGGTTAGCCTCGGTTAGCTCATTGGTTAGCATCGGTTAGCTCATTGGTTAGCTTCAGTTAGCTCATTGATTAGCTTCGGTTAGCTCATTGGTTAGCCTCGGTTAGCTCATTGGTTAGCTTCAGTAAGCTCATTGGTTAGCCTCGGTTAGCTCATTGGTTAGCATCAGTTAGCTCATTGGTTAGCCTCGGTTAGCTTGGTTAGCATCAGTTAGCATCAGTTAGCATCAGTTAGCATTGGTTAGCATCAGTTAGCTCATTGGTTAGCCTCGGTTAGCTCAGTGGTTAGCCTGGGTTAGCTCATTGGTTAGCCTCAGTTAGCTCATTGGTTAGCCTCAGTTAGCTCATTGGTTAGCATCAGTTAGCTCATTGGTTATCCTCGGTTAGCTCATTGGTTAGCTTCAGTTGGCTCATTGGTTAGCTTCGGTTAGCTCATTGGTTAGCCTCATTGGTTAGCATTGGTTAGCTTCATTGGATAGCTTCAGTTAGCTCATTGGTTAGCTTCAGTTAGCTCATTGGTTAGCTTCGGTGAGCTCATTGGTTAGCCTCGGTTAGCTCATTGGTTAGCCTGGGTTAGCTCATTCCTCGGTTAGCTCATTGGTTAGCCTGTGTTAGCTCATTGGTTAGCATCAGTTAGCTCATTGGTTAGCCTCAGTTAGCTCATTGGTTAGCATCAGTTAGCTCATTGGTTAGCCTCGGTTAGCTCATTGGTTAGCTTGAGCCTCAGTTAGCTCATTGGTTAGCATCAGTTAGCTCATTGGTTAGCCTCGGTTAGCTCATTGGTTACTCTCGGTTAGCTCATTGGTTAGCTTCAGTTAGCTCATTGGTTAGCTTCGGTTAGCTCATTGGTTAGCCTCGGTTCGCTCATTGGTTAGCTTCAGTTAGCTCATTGGTTAGCCTCAGTTAGCTCATTGGTTAGCATTAGTTAGCTCATTGGTTAGCCTCGGTTAGCTTGGTTAGCATCAGTTAGCATCAGTTAGCATCAGTTAGCATTGGTTAGCATCAGTTAGCTCATTGGTTAGCCTCAGTTAGCTCATTGGTTAGCATCAGTTAGCTCATTGGTCAGCCTCGGTTAGCTCATTGGTTAGCTTCAGTTAGCTCATTGGTTAGCTTCAGTTAGCTCATTGGTTAGCCTCAGTTAGCTCATTGGTTAGCATCAGTTAGCTCATTGGTTAACCTCGGTTAGCTCATTGGTTAGCTTGAGCCTCAGTTAGCTCATTGGTTAGCATCAGTTAGCTCATTGGTTAGCCTCGGTTAGCTCATTGGTTAGCCTCGGTTAGCTCATTGGTTAGCTTCAGTTAGCTCATTGGTTAGCTTCAGTTAGCTCATTGGTTAGCCTCAGTTAGCTCATTGGTTAGCATCAGTTAGCTCATTGGTTAACCTCGGTTAGCTCATTGGTTAGCTTGAGCCTCAGTTAGCTCATTGGTTAGCATCAGTTAGCTCATTGGTCAGCCTCGGTTAGCTCATTGGTTAGCTTCAGTTAGCTCATTGGTTAGCTTCAGTTAGCTCATTGGTTAGCCTCAGTTAGCTCATTGGTTAGCATCAGTTAGCTCATTGGTTAACCTCGGTTAGCTCATTGGTTAGCTTGAGCCTCAGTTAGCTCATTGGTTAGCATCAGTTAGCTCATTGGTTAGCCTCGGTTAGCTCATTGGTTAGCCTCGGTTAGCTCATTGGTTAGCTTCAGTTAGCTCATTGGTTAGCTTCAGTTAGCTCATTGGTTAGCCTAGGTTAGCTCATTGGTTAGCTTCAGTTAGCTCATTGGTTAGCCTCGGTTAGCTCATTGGTTAGCATCAGTTAGCTCATTGGTTAGCCTCGGTTAGCTTGGTTAGCATCAGTTAGCATCAGTTAGCATCAGTTAGCATTGGTTAGCATCAGTTAGCTCATTGGTTAGCCTCGGTTAGCTCAGTGGTTAGCCTGGGTTAGCTCATTGGTTAGCTTCAGTTAGGTCATTGGTTAGCTTCGGTTAGCTCATTGGTTAGCCTCATTGGTTAGCTTGGTTAGCTTCATTGGTTAGCTTCAGTTAGCTCATTGGTTAGCATCAGTTAGCTCATTGGTTAGCCTCGGTTAGCTCATTGGTTAGCTTCAGTTAGCTCATTGGTTAGCTTCGGTTAGCTCATTGGTTAGCCTCATTGGTTAGCATTGGTTAGCTTCATTGGTTAGCTTCAGTTAGCTCATTGGTTAGCATCAGTTAGCTCATTGGTTAGCCTCGGTTAGCTCATTGGTTAGCTTCAGTTAGCTCATTGGTTAGCTTCGGTTAGCTCATTGGTTAGCCTCGGTTAGCTCATTGGTTAGCCTGGGTTAGCTCATTCCTCGGTTAGCTCATTGGTTAGCCTGGGTTAGCTCATTGGTTAGCTGAAGTTAGCTCAATGGTTAGCCTCGGTTTGGTTAGCTCATTGGTTAGCCTGTTGTTAGCCTCAGTTAGCTCATTGGTAAGCCTCAGTTAGCTCATTGGTTAGCATCAGTTAGCTCATTGGTTAGCCTTGGTTAGCTTGGTAAGCATCAGTTAGCATCAGTTAGCATCAGTTAGCATTGGTTAGCATCAGTTAGCTCATTGGTTAGCCTCAGTTAGCTCATTGGTTAGCATCAGTTAGCTCATTGGTCAGCCTCGGTTAGCTCATTGGTTAGCTTCAGTTAGCTCATTGGTTAGCCTCAGTTAGCTCATTGGTTAGCCTGTGTTAGCTCATTGGTTAGCATCAGTTAGCTCATTGGTTAGCTTCGGTTAGCTCATTGGTTAGCCTCATTGGTTAGCTTGGTTAGCTTCATTGGTTAGCTTCGGTTAGCTCATTGGTTAGCCTCATTGGTTAGCCTCGGTTAGCTCATTGGTTAGCTTCAGTTAGCTCATTGGTTAGCTTCGGTTAGCTCATTGGTTAGCCTCATTGGTTAGCATTGGTTAGCTTCATTGGTTAGCTTCAGTTAGCTCATTGGTTAGCATCAGTTAGCTCATTGGTTAGCCTCGGTTAGCTCATTGGTTAGCTTCAGTTAGCTCATTGGTTAGCTTCGGTTAGCTCATTGGTTAGCCTCGGTTAGCTCATTGGTTAGCCTGGGTTAGCTCATTCCTCGGTTAGCTCATTGGTTAGCCTGGGTTAGCTCATTGGTTAGCTTCAGTTAGCTCATTGGTTAGCCTCGGTTTGGTTAGCTCATTGGTTAGCCTGGGTTAGCCTCAGTTAGCTCATTGGTTAGCTTCGGTTAGCTCATTGGTTAGCTTCATTGGTTAGCATTGGTTAGCTTCATTGGTTAGCCTGGGTTAGCTCATTGGTTAGCATCAGTTAGCTCATTGGTTAGCCTCGGTTAGCTCATTGGTTAGCTTCAGTTAGCTCATTGGTTAGCTTCAGTTAGCTCATTGGTTAGCTTCAGTTAGCTCATTGGTTAGCCTCGGTTAGCTCATTGGTTAGCTTCAGTTAGCTCATTGGTTAGCCTCGGTTAGCTCAGTGGTTAGCCTGGGTTAGCTCATTGGTTAGCATCAGTTAGCTTATTGGTTAGCCTCAGTTAGCTCATTGGTTAGTATCAGTTAGCTCATTGGTTAGCCTCGGTTAGCTCATTGGTTAGTATCAGTTAGCTCATTGGTTAGCCTCGGTTAGCTCATTGGTTAGCTTCAGTAAGCTCATTGGTTAGCTTCGGTTAGCTCATTGGTTAGCTTCATTGGTTAGCCTGGGTTAGCTCATTGTTTAGCATCAGTTAGCTCATTGGTTAGCCTCGGTTAGCTTGGTTAGCATCAGTTAGCATCAGTTAGCATCAGTTAGCATCAGTTAGCATTGGTTAGCATCAGTTAGCTCATTGGTTAACCTCGGTTAACTCATTGTTTAGCTTCAGTTAGCTCATTGTTCAGCCTCGGTTAGCTCATTGGTTAGCTTCAGTTAGCTCATTGGTTAGCTTCAGTTAGCTCATTGGTTAGCCTCGGTTAGCTCATTGGTTAGCCTGTGTTAGCTCATTGGTTAGCCTCAGTTAGCTCATTGGTTAGCCTCAGTTAGCTCATTGGTTAGCATCAGTTAGCTCATTGGTTAGCATCAGTTAGCTCATTGGTCAGCCTCGGTTAGCTCATTGGTTAGCTTCAGTTAGCTCATTGGTTAGCTTCAGTTAGCTCATTTGTTAGCCTCGGTTAGCTCATTGGTTAGCCTGTGTTAGCTCATTGGTTAGCATCAGTTAGCTCATTGGTTAGCCTCAGTTAGCTCATTGGTTAGCATCAGTTAGCTCATTGGTTAGCATCAGTTAGCTCATTGGTTAGCCTCGGTTAGCTCATTGGTTAGCTTCAGTTAGCTCATTGGTTAGCTTCAGTTAGCTCATTGGTTAGCCTCGGTTAGCTCATCGGTTAGCTTCAGTTAGCTCATTGGTTAGCCTCGGTTAGCTCAGTGGTTAGCCTGGGTTAGCTCATTTGTTAGCATCAGTTAGCTCATTGGTTAGCCTCAGTTAGCTCATTTGTTAGCATCAGTTAGCTCATTGGTTAGCCTCGGTTAGCTTGGTTAACATCAGTTAGCATCAGTTAGCATCAGTTAGCATTGGTTAGCATCAGTTAGCTCATTGGTTAGCCTCAGTTAGCTCATTGGTTAGCATCAGTTAGCTCATTGGTCAGCCTCGGTTAGCTCATTGGTTAGCTTCAGTTAGCTCATTGGTTAGCTTCAGTTAGCTCATTGGTTAGCTTCAGTTAGCTCATTGGTTAGCCTCGGTTAGCTCATTGGTTAGCCTGTGTTAGCTCATTGGTTAGCATCAGTTAGCTCATTGGTTAGCCTCAGTTAGCTCATTGGTTAGCATCAGTTAGCTCATTGGTTAGCCTCGGTTAGCTCATTGGTTAGCTTCAGTTAGCTCATTGGTTAGCCTCGGTTAGCTCATTGGTAAGCCTGTGTTAGCTCATTGGTTAGCATCAGTTAGCTCATTGGTTAGCCTCAGTTAGCTCATCGGTTAGCATCAGTTAGCTCATTGGTTAGCCTCGGTTAGCTTGGTTAGCATCAGTTAGCATCAGTTAGCATCAGTTAGCATTGGTTAGCATCAGTTAGCTCATTGGTTAGCCTCAGTTAGCTCATTGGTTAGCCTCGGTTAGCTCATTGGTTAGCCTCGGTTAGCTCATTGGTTAGCTTCAGTTAGCTCATTGGTTAGCTTCAGTTAGCTCATTGGTTAGCCTCGGTTAGCTCATTGGTTAGCTTCAGTTAGCTCATTGGTTAGCCTCGGTTAGCTCATTGGTTAGCATCAGTTAGCTCATTGGTTAGCCTCGGTTAGCTTGGTTAGCATCAGTTAGCATCAGTTAGCATCAGTTAGCATTGGTTAGCATCAGTTAGCTCATTGGTTAGCCTCGGTTAGCTCAGTGGTTAGCCTGGGTTAGCTCATTGGTTAGCTTCAGTTAACTCATTGGTTAGCTTCGGTTAGCTCATTGATTAGCCTCATTGGTTAGCTTGGTTAGCTTCATTGGTTAGCTTCAGTTAGCTCATTGGTTAGCATCAGTTAGCTCATTGGTTAGCCTCGGTTAGCTCATTGGTTAGCTTCAGTTAGCTCATCGGTTAGCTTCGGTTAGCTCATTGGTTAGCCTCATTGGTTAGCATTGGTGAGCTTCATTGGTTAGCTTCAGTTAGCTCATTGGATAGCATCAGTTAGCTCATTGGTTAGCCTCGGTTAGCTCATTGGTTAGCTTCAGTTAGCTCATTGGTTAGCTTCGTTTAGCTCATTGGTTAGCCTCGGTTAGCTCATTGGTTAGCCTGGGTTAGCTCATTCCTCGGTTAGCTCATTGGTTAGCCTGGGTTAGCTCATTGGTTAGCTTCAGTTAGCTCAATGGTTAGCCTCGCTTTGGTTAGCTCATTGGTTAGCCTGGGTTAGCCTCAGTTAGCTCATTGGTTAGCCTCAGTTAGCTCATTGGTTAGCATCAGTTAGCTCATTGCTTAGCCTCGGTTAGCTTGGTTAGCATCAGTTAGCATCAGTTAGCATCAGTTAGCATTGGTTAGCATCAGTTAGCTCATTGGTTAGCCTCAGTTAGCTCATTGGTTAGCATCAGTTAGCTCATTGGTCAGCCTCGGTTAGCTCATTGGTTAGCTTCAGTTAGCTCATTGGTTAGCCTCGGTTAGCTCATTGGTTAGCCTGTGTTAGCTCATTGGTTAGCATCAGTTAGCTCATTGGTTAGCCTCAGTTAGCTCATTGGTTAGCATCAGTTAGCTCATTGGTTAGCCTCGGTTAGCTCATTGGTTAGCTTGAGCCTGTTAGCTCAATTGTTAGCATCAGTTAGCTCATTGGTTAGCCTCGGTTAGCTCATTGGTTAGCATCGGTTACCTCATTGGTTAGCTTCAGTTAGCTCATTGGTTAGCTTTGGTTAGCTCATTGGTTAGCCTCGGTTAGCTCACTGGTTAGCTTCAGTAAGCTCATTGGTTAGCCTCGGTTAGCTCATTGGTTAGCATCAGTTAGCTCATTGGTTAGCCTCGGTTAGCTTGGTTAGCATCAGTTAGCATCAGTTAGCATCAGTTAGCATTGGTTAGCATCAGTTAGCTCATTGGTTAGCCTCGGTTAGCTCAGTGGTTAGCCTGGGTTAGCTCATTGGTTAGCCTCAGTTAGCTCATTGGTTAGCCTCAGTTAGCTCATTGGTTAGCATCAGTTAGCTCATTGGTTATCCTCGGTTAGCTCATTGGTTAGCTTCAGTTGGCTCATTGGTTAGCTTCGGTTAGCTCATTGGTTAGCCTCATTGGTTAGCATTGGTTAGCTTCATTGGATAGCTTCAGTTAGCTCATTGGTTAGCTTCAGTTAGCTCATTGGTTAGCTTCGGTTAGCTCATTGGTTAGCCTCGGTTAGCTCATTGGTTAGCCTGGGTTAGCTCATTCCTCGGTTAGCTCATTGGTTAGCCTGTGTTAGCTCATTGGTTAGCATCAGTTAGCTCATTGGTTAGCCTCAGTTAGCTCATTGGTTAGCATCAGTTAGCTCATTGGTTAGCCTCGGTTAGCTCATTGGTTAGCTTGAGCCTCAGTTAGCTCATTGGTTAGCATCAGTTAGCTCATTGGTTAGCCTCGGTTAGCTCATTGGTTAGCCTCGGTTAGCTCATTGGTTAGCTTCAGTTAGCTCATTGGTCATCCTCGGTTAGCTCATTGGTTAGCTTGGTTAGCTTCATTGGTTAGCTTTGGTTAGCTCATTGGTTAGCCTCATTGGTTAGCCTCGGTTAGCTCATTGGTTAGCTTCAGTTAGCTCATTGGTTAGCTTCGGTTAGCTCATTGGTTAGCCTCATTGGTTAGCATTGGTTAGCTTCATTGGTTAGCTTCAGTTAGCTCATTGGTTAGCATCAGTTAGCTCATTGGTTAGCCTCGGTTAGCTCATTGGTTAGCTTCAGTTAGCTCATTGGTTAGCTTCGGTTAGCTCATTGGTTAGCCTCGGTTAGCTCATTGGTTAGCCTCGGTTAGCTTGGTTAGCATCAGTTAGCATCAGTTAGCATCAGTTAGCATTGGTTAGCATCAGTTAGCTCATTGGTTAGCCTCGGTTAGCTCAGTGGTTAGCCTGGGTTAGCTCATTGGTTAGCTTCAGTTAGGTCATTGGTTAGCTTCGGTTAGCTCATTGGTTAGCCTCATTGGTTAGCTTGGTTGGCTTCATTGGTTAGCTTCAGTTAGCTCATTGGTTAGCATCAGTTAGCTCATTGGTTAGCATCGGTTAGCTCATTGGTTAGCTTCAGTTAGCTCATTGGTTAGCTTCGGTTAGCTCATTGGTTAGCCTCATTGGTTAGCATTGGTTAGCTTCATTGGTTAGCTTCAGTTAGCTCATTGGTTAGCATCAGTTAGCTCATTGGTTAGCCTCGGTTAGCTCATTGGTTAGCTTCAGTTAGCTCATTGGTTAGCTTCGGTTAGCTCATTGGTTAGCCTCGGTTAGCTCATTGGTTAGCCTGGGTTAGCTCATTCCTCGGTTAGCTCATTGGTTAGCCTGGGTTAGCTCATTGGTTAGCTGAAGTTAGCTCAATGGTTAGCCTCGGTTTGGTTAGCTCATTGGTTAGCCTGTTGTTAGCCTCAGTTAGCTCATTGGTTAGCCTCAGTTAGCTCATTGGTTAGCATCAGTTAGCTCATTGGTTAGCCTTGGTTAGCTTGGTTAGCATCAGTTAGCATCAGTTAGCATCAGTTAGCATTGGTTAGCATCAGTTAGCTCATTGGTTAGCCTGAGTTAGCTCATTGGTTAGCATCAGTTAGCTCATTGGTCAGCCTCGGTTAGCTCATTGGTTAGCTTCAGTTAGCTCATTGGTTAGCCTCGGTTAGCTCATTGGTTAGCCTGTGTTAGCTCATTGGTTAGCATCAGTTAGCTCATTGGTTAGCTTCGGTTAGCTCATTGGTTAGCCTCATTGGTTAGCTTGGTTAGCTTCATTGGTTAGCTTCGGTTAGCTCATTGGTTAGCCTCATTGGTTAGCCTCGGTTAGCTCATTGGTTAGCTTCAGTTAGCTCATTGGTTAGCTTCGGTTAGCTCATTGGTTAGCCTCATTGGTTAGCATTGGTTAGCTTCATTGGTTAGCTTCAGTTAGCTCATTGGTTAGCATCAGTTAGCTCATTGGTTAGCCTCGGTTAGCTCATTGGTTAGCTTCAGTTAGCTCATTGGTTAGCTTCGGTTAGCTCATTGGTTAGCCTCGGTTAGCTCATTGGTTAGCCTGGGTTAGCTCATTCCTCGGTTAGCTCATTGGTTAGCCTAGGTTAGCTCATTGGTTAGCTTCAGTTAGCTCATTGGTTAGCCTCGGTTTGGTTAGCTCATTGGTTAGCCTGGGTTAGCCTCAGTTAGCTCATTGGTTAGCTTTGGTTAGCTCATTGGTTAGCTTCATTGGTTAGCATTGGTTAGCTTCATTGGTTAGCCTGGGTTAGCTCATTGGTTAGCATCAGTTAGCTCATTGGTTAGCCTCGGTTAGCTCATTGGTTAGCTTCAGTTAGCTCATTGGTTAGCTTCAGTTAGCTCATTGGTTAGCTTCAGTTAGCTCATTGGTTAGCCTCGGTTAGCTCATTGGTTAGCTTCAGTTAGCTCATTGGTTAGCCTCGGTTAGCACAGTGGTTAGCCTGGGTTAGCTCATTGGTTAGCATCAGTTAGCTCATTGGTTAGCCTCAGTTAGCTCATTGGTTAGTATCAGTTAGCTCATTGGTTAGCCTCGGTTAGCTCATTGGTTAGTATCAGTTAGCTCATTGGTTAGCCTCGGTTAGCTCATTGGTTAGCTTCAGTTAGCTCATTGGTTAGCTTCGGTTAGCTCATTGGTTAGCTTCATTGGTTAGCCTGGGTTAGCTCATTGTTTAGCATCAGTTAGCTCATTGGTTAGCCTCGGTTAGCTTGGTTAGCATCAGTTAGCATCAGTTAGCATCAGTTAGCATTGGTTAGCATCAGTTAGCTCATTGGTTAACCTCGGTTAACTCATTGGTTAGCTTCAGTTAGCTCATTGGTCAGCCTCGGTTAGCTCATTGGTTAGCTTCAGTTAGCTCATTGGTTAGCTTCAGTTAGCTCATTGGTTAGCCTCGGTTAGCTCATTGGTTAGCCTGTGTTAGCTCATTGGTTAGCCTCAGTTAGCTCATTGGTTAGCCTCAGTTAGCTCATTGGTTAGCATCAGTTAGCCCATTGGTTAGCATCAGTTAGCTCATTGGTCAGCCTCGGTTAGCTCATTGGTTAGCTTCAGTTAGCTCATTGGTTAGCTTCAGTTAGCTCATTTGTTAGCCTCGGTTAGCTCATTGGTTAGCCTGTGTTAGCTCATTGGTTAGCATCAGTTAGCTCATTGGTTAGCCTCAGTTAGCTCATTGGTTAGCATCAGTTAGCTCATTGGTTAGCATCAGTTAGCTTATTGGTCAGCCTCGGTTAGCTCATTGGTTAGCTTCAGTTAACTCATTGGTTAGCTTCAGTTAGCTCATTGGTTAGCCTCGGTTAGCTCATTGGTTAGCCTGTGTTAGCTCTTTGGTTAGCATCAGTTAGCTCATTGGTTAGCCTCAGTTAGCTCATTGGTTAGCATCGGTTAGCTCATTGGTTAGCCTCGGTTAGCTCATTGGTTAGCTTCAGTTAGCTCATTGGTTAGCTTCAGTTAGCTCATTGGTTAGCCTCGGTTAGCTCATCGGTTAGCTTCAGTTAGCTCATTGGTTAGCCTCGGTTAGCTCAGTGGTTAGCCTGGGTTAGCTCATTGGTTAGCATCAGTTAGCTCATTGGTTAGCCTCAGTTAGCTCATTTGTTAGCATCAGTTAGCTCATTGGTTAGCCTCGGTTAGCTTGGTTAACATCAGTTAGCATCAGTTAGCATCAGTTAGCATTGGTTAGCATCAGTTAGCTCATTGGTCAGCCTCGGTTAGCTCATTGGTTAGCTTCAGTTAGCTCATTGGTTAGCTTCAGTTAGCTCATTGGTTAGCTTCAGTTAGCTCATTGGTTAGCTTCAGTTAGCTCATTGGTTAGCTTCAGTTAGCTCATTGGTTAGCCTCGGTTAGCTCATTGGTTAGCCTGTGTTAGCTCATTGGTTAGCTTGAGCCTGTTAGCTCATTGGTTAGCATCAGTTAGCTCATTGGTTAGCCTCGGTTAGCTCATTGGTTAGCATCGGTTAGCTCATTGGTTAGCTTCAGTTAGCTCATTGGTTAGCTTCGGTTAGCTCATTGGTAAGCCTGTGTTAGCTCATTGGTTAGCATCAGTAAGCTCATTGGTTAGCCTTGGTTAGCTCATTGGTTAGCATCAGTAAGCTCATTGGTTAGCCTCGGTTAGCTTGGTTAGCATCAGTTAGCATTGGTTAGCCTCGGTTAGCTCATTGGTTAGCCTGTGTTAGCTCATTGGTTAGCATCAGTTAGCTCATTGGTTAGCCTCAGTTAGCTCATTGGTTAGCATCAGTTAGCTCATTGGTTAGCCTCGGTTAGCTCATTGGTTAGCTTGAGCCTGTTAGCTCATTGGTTAGCATCAGTTAGCTCATTGGTTAGCCTCGGTTAGCTCATTGGTTAGCATCGGTTAGCTCATTGGTTAGCTTCAGTTAGCTCATTGGTTAGCTTCGGTTAGCTCATTGGTTAGCCTCGGTTAGCTCATTGGTTAGCTTCAGTAAGCTCATTGGTTAGCCTCGGTTAGCTCATTGGTTAGCATCAGTTAGCTCATTGGTTAGCCTCGGTTAGCTTGGTTAGCATCAGTTAGCATCAGTTAGCATCAGTTAGCATTGGTTAGCATTGGTTAGCATCAGTTAGCTCATTGGTTAGCCTCGGTTAGCTCAGTGGTTAGCCTGGGTTAGCTCATTGGTTAGCCTCAGTTAGCTCATTGGTTAGCCTCAGTTAGCTCATTGGTTAGCATCAGTTAGCTCATTGGTTATCCTCGGTTAGCTCATTGGTTAGCTTCAGTTGGCTCATTGGTTAGCTTCGGTTAGCTCATTGGTTAGCCTCATTGGTTAGCATTGGTTAGCTTCATTGGATAGCTTCAGTTAGCTCATTGGTTAGCTTCAGTTAGCTCATTGGTTAGCTTCGGTTAGCTCATTGGTTAGCCTCGGTTAGCTCATTGGTTAGCCTGGGTTAGCTCATTCCTCGGTTAGCTCATTGGTTAGCCTGTGTTAGCTCATTGGTTAGCATCAGTTAGCTCATTGGTTAGCCTCAGTTAGCTCATTGGTTTGCATCAGTTAGCTCATTGGTTAGCCTCGGTTAGCTCATTGGTTAGCTTGAGCCTCAGTTAGCTCATTGGTTAGCATCAGTTAGCTCATTGGTTAGCCTCGGTTAGCTCATTGGTTAGCCTCGGTTAGCTCATTGGTTAGCTTCAGTTAGCTCATTGGTCAGCCTCGGTTAGCTCATTGGTTAGCCTCATTGGTTAGCCTCGGTTAGCTCATTGGTTAGCTTCAGTTAGCTCATTGGTTAGCTTCGGTTAGCTCATTGGTTAGCCTCATTGGTTAGCCTCGGTTAGCTCATTGGTTAGCTTCAGTTAGCTCATTGGTTAGCTTCGGTTAGCTCATTGGTTAGCCTCATTGGTTAGCATTGGTGAGCTTCATTGGTTAGCTTCAGTTAGCTCATTGGTTAGCATCAGTTAGCTCATTGGTTAGCCTCGGTTAGCTCATTGGTTAGCTTCAGTTAGCTCATTGGTTAGCTTCGGTTAGCTCATTGGTTAGCCTCGGTTAGCTCATTGGTTAGCCTCGGTTAGCTTGGTTAGCATCAGTTAGCATCAGTTAGCATCAGTTAGCATTGGTTAGCATCAGTTAGCTCATTGGTTAGGCTCGGTTAGCTCAGTGGTTAGCCTGGGTTAGCTCATTGGTTAGCTTCAGTTAGGTCATTGGTTAGCTTCGGTTAGCGCATTGGTTAGCCTCATTGGTTAGCTTGGTTAGCTTCATTGGTTAGCTTCAGTTAGCTCATTGGTTAGCATCAGTTAGCTCATTGGTTAGCCTCGGTTAGCTCATTGGTTAGCTTCAGTTAGCTCATTGGTTAGCTTCGGTTAGCTCATTGGTTAGCCTCATTGGTTAGCATTGGTTAGCTTCATTGGTTAGCTTCAGTTAGCTCATTGGTTAGCATCAGTTAGCTCATTGGTTAGCCTCGGTTAGCTCATTGGTTAGCTTCAGTTAGCTCATTGGTTAGCTTCGGTTAGCTCATTGGTTAGCCTCGGTTAGCTCATTGGTTAGCCTGGGTTAGCTCATTGGTTAGCTGAAGTTAGCTCAATGGTTAGCCTCGGTTTGGTTAGCTCATTGGTTAGCCTGTTGTTAGCCTAAGTTAGCTCATTGGTTAGCCTCAGTTAGCTCATTGGTTAGCATCAGTTAGCTCATTGGTTATCCTTGGTTAGCTTGGTTAGCATCAGTTAGCATCAGTTAGCATCAGTTAGCATTGGTTAGCATCAGTTAGCTCATTAGTTAGCCTCAGTTAGCTCATTGGTTAGCATCAGTTAGCTCATTGGTCAGCCTCGGTTAGCTCATTGGTTAGCTTCAGTTAGCTCATTGGTTAGCCTCGGTTAGCTCATTGGTTAGCCTGTGTTAGCTCATTGGTTAGCATCAGTTAGCTCATTGGTTAGCTTCGGTTAGCTCATTGGTTAGCCTCATTGGTTAGCTTGGTTAGCTTCATTGGTTCGCTTCGGTTAGCTCATTGGTTAGCCTCATTGGTTAGCCTCGGTTAGCTCA
This sequence comes from Notothenia rossii, assembly GCF_949606895.1. Taxonomy (NCBI): domain Eukaryota; kingdom Metazoa; phylum Chordata; class Actinopteri; order Perciformes; family Nototheniidae; genus Notothenia; species Notothenia rossii. Next base: position 662,895 of record NW_027639762.1, read on the forward strand.
TTGGTTAGCTTCAGTTAGCTCATTGGTTAGCTTCGGTTAGCTCATTGGTTAGCCTCATTGGTTAGCATTGGTTAGCTTCATTGGTTAGCTTCAGTTAGCTCATTGGTTAGCATCAGTTAGCTCATTGGTTAGCCTCGGTTAGCTCATTGGTTAGCTTCAGTTAGCTCATTGGTTAGCTTCGGTTAGCTCATTGGTTAGCCTCGGTTAGCTCATTGGTTAGCCTGGGTTAGCTCATTCCTCGGTTAGCTCATTGGTTAGCATGGGTTAGCTCATTGGTTAGCTTCAGTTAGCTCATTGGTTAGCCTCGGTTTGGTTAGCTCATTGGTTAGCCTGGGTTAGCCTCAGTTAGCTCATTGGTTAGCTTCGGTTAGCTCATTGGTTAGCTTCATTGGTTAGCATTGGTTAGCTTCATTGGTTAGCCTGGGTTAGCTCATTGGTTAGCATCAGTTAGCTCATTGGTTAGCCTCGGTTAGCTCATTGGTTAGCTTCAGTTAGCTCATTGGTTAGCTTCAGTTAGCTCATTGGTTAGCTTCAGTTAGCTCATTGGTTAGCCTCGGTTAGCTCATTGGTTAGCTTCAGTTAGCTCATTGGTTAGCCTCGGTTAGCTCAGTGGTTAGCCTGGGTTAGCTCATTGGTTAGCATCAGTTAGCTCATTGGTTAGCCTCAGTTAGCTCATTGGTTAGTATCAGTTAGCTCATTGGTTAGCCTCGGTTAGCTCATTGGTTAGTATCAGTTAGCTCATTGGTTAGCTTCAGTTAGCTCATTGGTCAGCCTCGGTTAGCTCATTGGTTAGCTTGGTTAGCTTCATTGGTTAGCTTCGGTTAGCTCATTGGTTAGCCTCATTGGTTAGCCTCGGTTAGCTCATTGGTTAGCTTCAGTTAGCTCATTGGTTAGCTTCGGTTAGCTCATTGGTTAGCCTCATTGGTTAGCATTGGTTAGCTTCATTGGTTAGCTTCAGTTAGCTCATTGGTTAGCATCAGTTAGCTCATTGGTTAGCCTCGGTTAGCTCATTGGTTAGCTTCAGTTAGCTCATTGGTTAGCTTCGGTTAGCTCATTGGTTAGCCTCGGTTAGCTCATTGGTTAGCCTCGGTTAGCTTGGTTAGCATCAGTTAGCATCAGTTAGCATCAGTTAGCATTGGTTAGCATCAGTTAGCTCATTGGTTAGGCTCGGTTAGCTCAGTGGTTAGCCTGGGTTAGCTCATTGGTTAGCTTCAGTTAGGTCATTGGTTAGCTTCGGTTAGCGCATTGGTTAGCCTCATTGGTTAGCTTGGTTAGCTTCATTGGTTAGCTTCAGTTAGCTCATTGGTTAGCATCAGTTAGCTCATTGGTTAGCCTCGGTTAGCTCATTGGTTAGCTTCAGTTAGCTCATTGGTTAGCTTCGGTTAGCTCATTGGTTAGCCTCATTGGTTAGCATTGGTTAGCTTCATTGGTTAGCTTCAGTTAGCTCATTGGTTAGCATCAGTAAGCTCATTGGTTAGCCTCGGTTAGCTCATTGGTTAGCTTCAGTTAGCTCATTGGTTAGCTTCGGTTAGCTCATTGGTTAGCCTCGGTTAGCTCATTGGTTAGCCTGGGTTAGCTCATTCCTCGGTTAGCTCATTTGTTAGCCTGGGTTAGCTCATTGGTTAGCTGAAGTTAGCTCAATGGTTAGCCTCGGTTTGGTTAGCTCATTGGTTAGCCTGTTGTTAGCCTAAGTTAGCTCATTGGTTAGCCTCAGTTAGCTCATTGGTTAGCATCAGTTAGCTCATTGGTTAGCCTTGGTTAGCTTGGTTAGCATCAGTTAGCATCAGTTAGCATCAGTTAGCATTGGTTAGCATCAGTTAGCTCATTAGTTAGCCTCAGTTAGCTCATTGGTTAGCATCAGTTAGCTCATTGGTCAGCCTCGGTTAGCTCATTGGTTAGCTTCAGTTAGCTCATTGGTTAGCCTCGGTTAGCTCATTGGTTAGCCTGTGTTAGCTCATTGGTTAGCATCAGTTAGCTCATTGGTTAGCTTCGGTTAGCTCATTGGTTAGCCTCATTGGTTAGCTTGGTTAGCTTCATTGGTTCGCTTCAGTTAGCTCATTGGTTAGCCTCATTGGTTAGCTTCGGTTAGCTCATTGGTTAGCTTCAGTTAGCTCATTGGTTAGCTTCGGTTAGCTCATTGGTTAGCCTCATTGGTTAGCATTGGTTAGCTTCATTGGTTAGCTTCAGTTAGCTCATTGGTTAGCATCAGTTATCTCATTGGTTAGCCTCGGTTAGCTCATTGGTTAGCTTCAGTTAGCTCATTGGTTAGCTTCGGTTAGCTCATTGGTTAGCCTCGGTTAGCTCATTGGTTAGCCTGGGTTAGCTCATTCCTCGGTTAGCTCATTGGTTAGCCTGGGTTAGCTCATTGGTTAGCTTCAGTTAGCTCATTGGTTAGCCTCGGTTTGGTTAGCTCATTGGTTAGCCTGGGTTAGCCTCAGTTAGCTCATTGGTCAGCCTCGGTTAGCTCATTGGTTAGCTTCAGTTAGCTCATTGGTTAGCTTCAGTTAGCTCATTGGTTAGCTTCAGTTAGCTCATTGGTTAGCCTCGGTTAGCTCATTGGTTAGCCTGTGTTAGCTCATTGGTTAGCATCAGTTAGCTCATTGGTTAGCCTCAGTTAGCTCATTGGTTAGCATCAGTTAGCTCATTGGTTAGCCTCGGTTAGCTCATTGGTTAGCTTCAGTTAGCTCATTGGTTAGCCTCGGTTAGCTCATTGGTAAGCCTGTGTTAGCTCATTGGTTAGCATCAGTTAGCTCATTGGTTAGCCTCAGTTAGCTCATCGGTTAGCATCAGTTAGCTCATTGGTTAGCCTCGGTTAGCTTGGTTAGCATCAGTTAGCATCAGTTAGCATCAGTTAGCATTGGTTAGCATCAGTTAGCTCATTGGTTAGCCTCAGTTAGCTCATTAGTCAGCCTCGGTTAGCTCATTGGTTAGCTTCAGTTAGGTCATTGGTTAGCTTCAGTTAGCTCATTGGTTAGCCTCAGTTAGCTCATTGGTTAGCATCAGTTAGCTCATTGGTTAGCCTCGGTTAGCTCATTGGTTAGCTTGAGCCTCAGTTAGCTCATTGGTTAGCATCAGTTAGCTCATTGGTTAGCCTCGGTTAGCTCATTGGTTAGCTTCAGTTAGCTCATTGGTTAGCCTCGGTTAGCTCATTGGTTAGCATCAGTTAGCTCATTGGTTAGCCTCGGTTAGCTTGGTTAGCATCAGTTAGCATCAGTTAGCATCAGTTAGCATTGGTTAGCATCAGTTAGCTCATTGGTTAGCCTCGGTTAGCTCAGTGGTTAGCCTGGGTTAGCTCATTGGTTAGCTTCAGTTAGCTCATTGGTTAGCTTCGGTTAGCTCATTCATTAGCCTCATTGGTTAGCTTGGTTAGCTTCATTGGTTAGCTTCAGTTAGCTCATTGGTTAGCAACAGTTAGCTCATTGGTTAGCCTCGGTTAGCTCATTGGTTAGCTTCAGTTAGCTCATCGGTTAGCTTCGGTTAGCTCATTGGTTAGCCTCATTGGTTAGCATTGGTGAGCTTCATTGGTTAGCTTCAGTTAGCTCATTGGATAGCATCAGTTAGCTCATTGGTTAGCCTCGGTTAGCTCATTGGTTAGCTTCAGTTAGCTCATTGGTTAGCTTCGGTTAGCTCATTGGTTAGCCTCGGTTAGCTCATTGGTTAGCCTGGGTTAGCTCATTCCTCGGTTAGCTCATTGGTTAGCCTGGGTTAGCTCATTGGTTAGCTTCAGTTAGCTCAATGGTTAGCCTCGCTTTGGTTAGCTCATTGGTTAGCCTGGGTTAGCCTCAGTTAGCTCATTGGTTAGCCTCAGTTAGCTCATTGGTTAGCATCAGTTAGCTCATTGCTTAGCCTCGGTTAGCTTGGTTAGCATCAGTTAGCATCAGTTAGCATCAGTTAGCATTGGTTAGCATCAGTTAGCTCATTGGTTAGCCTCAGTTAGCTCATTGGTTAGCATCAGTTAGCTCATTGGTCAGCCTCGGTTAGCTCATTGGTTAGCTTCAGTTAGCTCATTGGTTAGCCTCGGTTAGCTCATTGGTTAGCCTGTGTTAGCTCATTGGTTAGCATCAGTTAGCTCATTGGTTAGCCTCAGTTAGCTCATTGGTTAGCATCAGTTAGCTCATTGGTTTGCCTCGGTTAGCTCATTGGTTAGCTTGAGCCTGTTAGCTCATTGGTTAGCATCAGTTAGCTCATTGGTTAGCCTCGGTTAGCTAATTGGTTAGCCTGTGTTAGCTCATTGGTTAGCATCAGTTAGCTCATTGGTTAGCCTCAGTTAGCTCATTGGTTAGCATCAGTTAGCTCATTGGTTAGCCTCGGTTAGCTCATTGGTTAGCTTGAGCCTGTTAGCTCATTGGTTAGCATCAGTTAGCTCATTGGTTAGCATCAGTTAGCTCATTCGTTAGCCTCGGTTAGCTCATTGGTTAGCTTGAGCCTGTTAGCTCATTGGTTAGCATCAGTTAGCTCATTGGTTAGCCTCGGTTAGCTCATTGGTTAGCCTCGGTTAGCTCTTTGGTTAGCTTCAGTAAGCTCATTGGTTAGCCTCGGTTAGCTCATTGGTTAGCATCAGTTAGCTCATTGGTTAACCTCGGTTAGCTTGGTTAGCATCAGTTAGCATCAGTTAGCATCAGTTAGCATTGGTTAGCATCAGTTAGCTCATTGGTTAGCCTCGGTTAGCTCAGTGGTTAGCCTGGGTTAGCTCATTGGTTAGCCTCAGTTAGCTCATTGGTTAGCCTCAGTTAGCTCATTGGTTAGCATCAGTTAGCTCATTGGTTATCCTCGGTTAGCTCATTGGTTAGCTTCAGTTGGCTCATTGGTTAGCTTCGGTTAGCTCATTGGTTAGCCTCATTGGTTAGCATTGGTTAGCTTCATTGGATAGCTTCAGTTAGCTCATTGGTTAGCTTCAGTTAGCTCATTGGTTAGCCTCGGTTAGCTCATTGGTTAGCCTGGGTTAGCTCATTCCTCGGTTAGCTCATTGGTTAGCCTGTGTTAGCTCATTGGTTAGCATCAGTTAGCTCATTGGTTAGCCTCAGTTAGCTCATTGGTTAGCATCAGTTAGCTCATTGGTTAGCCTCGGTTAGCTCATTGGTTAGCTTGAGCCTCAGTTAGCTCATTGGTTAGCATCAGTTAGCTCATTGGTTAGCCTCGGTTAGCTCATTGGTTAGCCTCGGTTAGCTCATTGGTTAGCTTCAGTTAGCTCATTGGTCAGCCTCGGTTAGCTCATTGGTTAGCTTGGTTAGCTTCATTGGTTAGCTTCGGTTAGCTCATTGGTTAGCCTCATTGGTTAGCCTCGGTTAGCTCATTGGTTAGCTTCAGTTAGCTCATTGGTTAGCTTCGGTTAGCTCATTGGTTAGCCTCATTGGTTAGCATTGGTTAGCTTCATTGGTTAGCTTCAGTTAGCTCATTGGTTAGCATCAGTTAGCTCATTGGTTAGCCTCGGTTAGCTCATTGGTTAGCTTCAGTTAGCTCATTGGTTAGCTTCGGTTAGCTCATTGGTTAGCCTCGGTTAGCTCATTGGTTAGCCTCGGTTAGCTTGGTTAGCATCAGTTAGCATCAGTTAGCATCAGTTAGCATTGGTTAGCATCAGTTAGCTCATTGGTTAGGCTCGGTTAGCTCAGTGGTTAGCCTGGGTTAGCTCATTGGTTAGCTTCAGTTAGGTCATTGGTTAGCTTCGGTTAGCGCATTGGTTAGCCTCATTGGTTAGCTTGGTTAGCTTCATTGGTTAGCTTCAGTTAGCTCATTGGTTAGCATCAGTTAGCTCATTGGTTAGCCTCGGTTAGCTCATTGGTTAGCTTCAGTTAGCTCATTGGTTAGCTTTGGTTAGCTCATTGGTTAGCCTCATTGGTTAGCATTGGTTAGCTTCATTGGTTAGCTTCAGTTAGCTCATTGGTTAGCATCAGTTAGCTCATTGGTTAGTATCAGTTAGCTCATTGGTTAGCCTCGGTTAGCTCATTGGTTAGCTTCAGTTAGCTCATTGGTTAGCTTCGGTTAGCTCATTGGTTAGCTTCATTGGTTAGCCTGGGTTAGCTCATTGTTTAGCATCAGTTAGCTCATTGGTTAGCCTCGGTTAGCTTGGTTAGCATCAGTTAGCATCAGTTAGCATCAGTTAGCATTGGTTAGCATCAGTTAGCTCATTGGTTAACCTTGGTTAACTCATTGGTTAGCTTCAGTTAGCTCATTGGTCAGCCTCGGTTAGCTCATTGGTTAGCTTCAGTTAGCTCATTGGTTAGCTTCAGTTAGCTCATTGGTTAGCCTCGGTTAGCTCATTGGTTAGCCTGTGTTAGCTCATTGGTTAGCCTCAGTTAGCTCATTGGTTAGCCTCAGTTAGCTCATTGGTTAGCATCAGTTAGCTCATTGGTTAGCATCAGTTAGCTCATTGGTCAGCCTCGGTTAGCTCATTGGTTAGCTTCAGTTAGCTCATTGGTTAGCTTCAGTTAGCTCATTTGTTAGCCTCGGTTAGCTCATTGGTTAGCCTGTGTTAGCTCATTGGTTAGCATCAGTTAGCTCATTGGTTAGCCTCAGTTAGCTCATTGGTTAGCATCAGTTAGCTCATTGGTTAGCATCAGTAAGCTCATTGGTCAGCCTCGGTTAGCTCATTGGTTAGCTTCAGTTAGCTCATTGGTTAGCTTCAGTTAGCTCATTGGTTAGCCTCGGTTAGCTTATTGGTTAGCCTGTGTTAGCTCATTGGTTAGCATCAGTTAGCTCATTGGTTAGCCTCAGTTAGCTCATTGGTTAGCATCAGTTAGCTCATTGGTTAGCCTCGGTTAGCTCATTGGTTAGCTTCAGTTAGCTCATTGGTTAGCTTCAGTTAGCTCATTGGTTAGCCTCGGTTAGCTCATCGGTTAGCTTCAGTTAGCTCATTGGTTAGCCTCAGTTAGCTCAGTGGTTAGCCTGGGTTAGCTCATTGGTTAGCATCAGTTAGCTCATTGGTTAGCCTCAGTTAGCTCATTTGTTAGCATCAGTTAGCTCATTGGTTAGCCTCAGTTAGCTCATTTGTTAGCATCAGTTAGCATCAGTTAGCATCAGTTAGCTTTGGTTAGCATCAGTTAGCTCATTGGTTAGCCTCAGTTAGCTCATTGGTTAGCATCAGTTAGCTCATTGGTCAGCCTCGGTTAGCTCATTGGTTAGCTTCAGTTAGCTCATTGGTTAGCTTCAGTTAGCTCATTGGTTAGCTTCAGTTAGCTCATTGGTTAGCCTCGGTTAGCTCATTGGTTAGCCTGTGTTAGCTCATTGGTTAGCATCAGTTAGCTCATTGGTTAGCCTCAGTTAGCTCATTGGTTAGCATCAGTTAGCTCATTGGTTAGCCTCGGTTAGCTCATTGGTTAGCTTCAGTTAGCTCATTGGTTAGCCTCGGTTAGCTCATTGGTAAGCCTGTGTTAGCTCATTGGTTAGCATCAGTTAGCTCATTGGTTAGCCTCAGTTAGCTCATCGGTTAGCATCAGTTAGCTCATTGGTTAGCCTCGGTTAGCTTGGTTAGCATCAGTTAGCATCAGTTAGCATCAGTTAGCATTGGTTAGCATCAGTTAGCTCATTGGTTAGCCTCAGTTAGCTCATTGGTTAGCATCAGTTAGCTCATTGGTCAGCCTCGGTTAGCTCATTGGTTAGCTTCAGTTAGGTCATTGGTTAGCTTCAGTTAGCTCATTGGTTAGCCTCAGTTAGCTCATTGGTTAGCATCAGTTAGCTCATTGTTTAGCCTCGGTTAGCTCATTGGTTAGCTTGAGCCTCAGTTAGCTCATTGGTTAGCATCAGTGAGCTCATTGGTTAGCCTCGGTTAGCTCATTGGTTAGCCTCGGTTAGCTCATTGGTTAGCTTCAGTTAGCTCATTGGTTAGCTTCAGTTAGCTCATTGGTTAGCCTCGGTTAGCTCATTGGTTAGCTTCAGTTAGCTCATTGGTTAGCCTCGGTTAGCTCATTGGTTAGCATCAGTTAGCTCATTGGTTAGCCTTGGTTAGCTTGGTTAGCATCAGTTAGCATCAGTTAGCATCAGTTAGCATTGGTTAGCATCAGTTAGCTCATTGGTTAGCCTCGGTTAGCTCAGTGGTTAGCCTGGGTTAGCTCATTGGTTAGCTTCAGTTAGCTCATTGGTTAGCTTCGGTTAGCTCATTCATTAGCCTCATTGGTTAGCTTGGTTAGCTTCATTGGTTAGCTTCAGTTAGCTCATTGGTTAGCATCAGTTAGCTCATTGGTTAGCCTCGGTTAGCTCATTGGTTAGCTTCAGTTATCTCATCGGTTAGCTTCGGTTAGCTCATTGGTTAGCCTCATTGGTTAGCATTGGTGAGCTTCATTGGTTAGCTTCAGTTAACTCATTGGATAGCATCAGTTAGCTCATTGGTTAGCCTCGGTTAGCTCATTGGTTAGCTTCAGTTAGCTCATTGGTTAGCTTCGGTTAGCTCATTGGTTAGCCTCGGTTAGCTCATTGGTTAGCCTGGGTTAGCTCATTCCTCGGTTAGCTCATTGGTTAGCCTGGGTTAGCTCATTGGTTAGCTTCAGTTAGCTCAATGGTTAGCCTCACTTTGGTTAGCTCATTGGTTAGCCTGGGTTAGCCTCAGTTAGCTCATTGGTTAGCCTCAGTTAGCTCATTGGTTAGCATCAGTTAGCTCATTGCTTAGCCTCGGTTAGCTTGGTTAGCATCAGTTAGCATCAGTTAGCATCAGTTAGCATTGGTTAGCATCAGTTAGCTCATTGGTTAGCCTCAGTTAGCTCATTGGTTAGCATCAGTTAGCTCATTGGTTAGCATCAGTTAGCTCATTGCTTAGCCTCGTTTAGCTTGGTTAGCATCAGTTAGCATCAGTTAGCATCAGTTAGCATTGGTTAGCATCAGTTAGCTCATTGGTTAGCCTCGGTTAGCTCATTGGTTAGCCTGTGTTAGCTCATTTGTTAGCATCAGTTAGCTCATTGGTTAGCCTCAGTTAGCTCATTGGTTAGCATCAGTTAGCTCATTGGTTAGTCTCGGTTAGCTCATTGGTTAGCTTGAGCCTGTTAGCTCATTGGTTAGCATCAGTTAGCTCATTGGTTAGCCTCGGTTAGCTCATTGGTTAGCATCGGTTAGCTCATTGGTTAGCTTCAGTTAGCTCATTGGTTAGCTTCGGTTAGCTCATTGGTTAGCCTCGGTTAGCTCATTGGTTAGCTTCAGTAAGCTCATTGGTTAGCCTCGGTTAGCTCATTGGTTAGCATCAGTTAGCTCATTGGTTAGCCTCGGTTAGCTTGGTTAGCATCAGTTAGCATCAGTTAGCATCAGTTAGCATTGGTTAGCATCAGTTAGCTCATTGGTTAGCCTCGGTTAGCTCAGTGGTTAGCCTGGGTTAGCTCATTGGTTAGCCTCAGTTAGCTCATTGGTTAGCCTCAGTTAGCTCATTGGTTAGCATCAGTTAGCTCATTGGTTATCCTCGGTTAGCTCATTGGTTAGCTTCAGTTGGCTCATTGGTTAGCTTCGGTTAGCTCATTGGTTAGCCTCATTGGTTAGCATTGGTTAGCTTCATTGGATAGCTTCAGTTAGCTCATTGGTTAGCTTCAGTTAGCTCATTGGTTAGCTTCGGTGAGCTCATTGGTTAGCCTCGGTTAGCTCATTGGTTAGCCTGGGTTAGCTCATTCCTCGGTTAGCTCATTGGTTAGCCTGTGTTAGCTCATTGGTTAGCATCAGTTAGCTCATTGGTTAGCCTCAGTTAGCTCATTGGTTAGCATCAGTTAGCTCATTGGTTAGCCTCGGTTAGCTCATTGGTTAGCTTGAGCCTCAGTTAGCTCATTGGTTAGCATCAGTTAGCTCATTGGTTAGCCTCGGTTAGCTCATTGGTTACTCTCGGTTAGCTCATTGGTTAGCTTCAGTTAGCTCATTGGTTAGCTTCGGTTAGCTCATTGGTTAGCCTCGGTTCGCTCATTGGTTAGCTTCAGTTAGCTCATTGGTTAGCCTCAGTTAGCTCATTGGTTAGCATTAGTTAGCTCATTGGTTAGCCTCGGTTAGCTTGGTTAGCATCAGTTAGCATCAGTTAGCATCAGTTAGCATTGGTTAGCATCAGTTAGCTCATTGGTTAGCCTCAGTTAGCTCATTGGTTAGCATCAGTTAGCTCATTGGTCAGCCTCGGTTAGCTCATTGGTTAGCTTCAGTTAGCTCATTGGTTAGCTTCAGTTAGCTCATTGGTTAGCCTCAGTTAGCTCATTGGTTAGCATCAGTTAGCTCATTGGTTAACCTCGGTTAGCTCATTGGTTAGCTTGAGCCTCAGTTAGCTCATTGGTTAGCATCAGTTAGCTCATTGGTTAGCCTCGGTTAGCTCATTGGTTAGCCTCGGTTAGCTCATTGGTTAGCTTCAGTTAGCTCATTGGTTAGCTTCAGTTAGCTCATTGGTTAGCCTCAGTTAGCTCATTGGTTAGCATCAGTTAGCTCATTGGTTAACCTCGGTTAGCTCATTGGTTAGCTTGAGCCTCAGTTAGCTCATTGGTTAGCATCAGTTAGCTCATTGGTCAGCCTCGGTTAGCTCATTGGTTAGCTTCAGTTAGCTCATTGGTTAGCTTCAGTTAGCTCATTGGTTAGCCTCAGTTAGCTCATTGGTTAGCATCAGTTAGCTCATTGGTTAACCTCGGTTAGCTCATTGGTTAGCTTGAGCCTCAGTTAGCTCATTGGTTAGCATCAGTTAGCTCATTGGTTAGCCTCGGTTAGCTCATTGGTTAGCCTCGGTTAGCTCATTGGTTAGCTTCAGTTAGCTCATTGGTTAGCTTCAGTTAGCTCATTGGTTAGCCTAGGTTAGCTCATTGGTTAGCTTCAGTTAGCTCATTGGTTAGCCTCGGTTAGCTCATTGGTTAGCATCAGTTAGCTCATTGGTTAGCCTCGGTTAGCTTGGTTAGCATCAGTTAGCATCAGTTAGCATCAGTTAGCATTGGTTAGCATCAGTTAGCTCATTGGTTAGCCTCGGTTAGCTCAGTGGTTAGCCTGGGTTAGCTCATTGGTTAGCTTCAGTTAGGTCATTGGTTAGCTTCGGTTAGCTCATTGGTTAGCCTCATTGGGTAGCTTGGTTAGCTTCATTGGTTAGCTTCAGTTAGCTCATTGGTTAGCATCAGTTAGCTCATTGGTTAGCCTCGGTTAGCTCATTGGTTAGCTTCAGTTAGCTCATTGGTTAGCTTCGGTTAGCTCATTGGTTAGCCTCATTGGTTAGCATTGGTTAGCTTCATTGGTTAGCTTCAGTTAGCTCATTGGTTAGCATCAGTTAGCTCATTGGTTAGCCTCGGTTAGCTCATTGGTTAGCTTCAGTTAGCTCATTGGTTAGCTTCGGTTAGCTCATTGGTTAGCCTCGGTTCGCTCATTGGTTAGCTTCAGTTAGCTCATTGGTTAGCCTCAGTTAGCTCATTGGTTAGCATTAGTTAGCTCATTGGTTAGCCTCGGTTAGCTTGGTTAGCATCAGTTAGCATCAGTTAGCATCAGTTAGCATTGGTTAGCATCAGTTAGCTCATTGGTTAGCCTCAGTTAGCTCATTGGTTAGCATCAGTTAGCTCATTGGTCAGCCTCGGTTAGCTCATTGGTTAGCTTCAGTTAGCTCATTGGTTAGCTTCAGTTAGCTCATTGGTTAGCCTCAGTTAGCTCATTGGTTAGCATCAGTTAGCTCATTGGTTAACCTCGGTTAGCTCATTGGTTAGCTTGAGCCTCAGTTAGCTCATTGGTTAGCATCAGTTAGCTCATTGGTTAGCCTCGGTTAGCTCATTGGTTAGCCTCGGTTAGCTCATTGGTTAGCTTCAGTTAGCTCATTGGTTAGCTTCAGTTAGCTCATTGGTTAGCCTCAGTTAGCTCATTGGTTAGCATCAGTTAGCTCATTGGTTAACCTCGGTTAGCTCATTGGTTAGCTTGAGCCTCAGTTAGCTCATTGGTTAGCATCAGTTAGCTCATTGGTCAGCCTCGGTTAGCTCATTGGTTAGCTTCAGTTAGCTCATTGGTTAGCTTCAGTTAGCTCATTGGTTAGCCTCAGTTAGCTCATTGGTTAGCATCAGTTAGCTCATTGGTTAACCTCGGTTAGCTCATTGGTTAGCTTGAGCCTCAGTTAGCTCATTGGTTAGCATCAGTTAGCTCATTGGTTAGCCTCGGTTAGCTCATTGGTTAGCCTCGGTTAGCTCATTGGTTAGCTTCAGTTAGCTCATTGGTTAGCTTCAGTTAGCTCATTGGTTAGCCTAGGTTAGCTCATTGGTTAGCTTCAGTTAGCTCATTGGTTAGCCTCGGTTAGCTCATTGGTTAGCATCAGTTAGCTCATTGGTTAGCCTCGGTTAGCTTGGTTAGCATCAGTTAGCATCAGTTAGCATCAGTTAGCATTGGTTAGCATCAGTTAGCTCATTGGTTAGCCTCGGTTAGCTCAGTGGTTAGCCTGGGTTAGCTCATTGGTTAGCTTCAGTTAGGTCATTGGTTAGCTTCGGTTAGCTCATTGGTTAGCCTCATTGGTTAGCTTGGTTAGCTTCATTGGTTAGCTTCAGTTAGCTCATTGGTTAGCATCAGTTAGCTCATTGGTTAGCCTCGGTTAGCTCATTGGTTAGCTTCAGTTAGCTCATTGGTTAGCTTCGGTTAGCTCATTGGTTAGCCTCATTGGTTAGCATTGGTTAGCTTCATTGGTTAGCTTCAGTTAGCTCATTGGTTAGCATCAGTTAGCTCATTGGTTAGCCTCGGTTAGCTCATTGGTTAGCTTCAGTTAGCTCATTGGTTAGCTTCGGTTAGCTCATTGGTTAGCCTCGGTTAGCTCATTGGTTAGCCTGGGTTAGCTCATTCCTCGGTTAGCTCATTGGTTAGCCTGGGTTAGCTCATTGGTTAGCTGAAGTTAGCTCAATGGTTAGCCTCGGTTTGGTTAGCTCATTGGTTAGCCTGTTGTTAGCCTCAGTTAGCTCATTGGTAAGCCTCAGTTAGCTCATTGGTTAGCATCAGTTAGCTCATTGGTTAGCCTTGGTTAGCTTGGTAAGCATCAGTTAGCATCAGTTAGCATCAGTTAGCATTGGTTAGCATCAGTTAGCTCATTGGTTAGCCTCAGTTAGCTCATTGGTTAGCATCAGTTAGCTCATTGGTCAGCCTCGGTTAGCTCATTGGTTAGCTTCAGTTAGCTCATTGGTTAGCCTCAGTTAGCTCATTGGTTAGCCTGTGTTAGCTCATTGGTTAGCATCAGTTAGCTCATTGGTTAGCTTCGGTTAGCTCATTGGTTAGCCTCATTGGTTAGCTTGGTTAGCTTCATTGGTTAGCTTCGGTTAGCTCATTGGTTAGCCTCATTGGTTAGCCTCGGTTAGCTCATTGGTTAGCTTCAGTTAGCTCATTGGTTAGCTTCGGTTAGCTCATTGGTTAGCCTCATTGGTTAGCATTGGTTAGCTTCATTGGTTAGCTTCAGTTAGCTCATTGGTTAGCATCAGTTAGCTCATTGGTTAGCCTCGGTTAGCTCATTGGTTAGCTTCAGTTAGCTCATTGGTTAGCTTCGGTTAGCTCATTGGTTAGCCTCGGTTAGCTCATTGGTTAGCCTGGGTTAGCTCATTCCTCGGTTAGCTCATTGGTTAGCCTGGGTTAGCTCATTGGTTAGCTTCAGTTAGCTCATTGGTTAGCCTCGGTTTGGTTAGCTCATTGGTTAGCCTGGGTTAGCCTCAGTTAGCTCATTGGTTAGCTTCGGTTAGCTCATTGGTTAGCTTCATTGGTTAGCATTGGTTAGCTTCATTGGTTAGCCTGGGTTAGCTCATTGGTTAGCATCAGTTAGCTCATTGGTTAGCCTCGGTTAGCTCATTGGTTAGCTTCAGTTAGCTCATTGGTTAGCTTCAGTTAGCTCATTGGTTAGCTTCAGTTAGCTCATTGGTTAGCCTCGGTTAGCTCATTGGTTAGCTTCAGTTAGCTCATTGGTTAGCCTCGGTTAGCTCAGTGGTTAGCCTGGGTTAGCTCATTGGTTAGCATCAGTTAGCTTATTGGTTAGCCTCAGTTAGCTCATTGGTTAGTATCAGTTAGCTCATTGGTTAGCCTCGGTTAGCTCATTGGTTAGTATCAGTTAGCTCATTGGTTAGCCTCGGTTAGCTCATTGGTTAGCTTCAGTAAGCTCATTGGTTAGCTTCGGTTAGCTCATTGGTTAGCTTCATTGGTTAGCCTGGGTTAGCTCATTGTTTAGCATCAGTTAGCTCATTGGTTAGCCTCGGTTAGCTTGGTTAGCATCAGTTAGCATCAGTTAGCATCAGTTAGCATCAGTTAGCATTGGTTAGCATCAGTTAGCTCATTGGTTAACCTCGGTTAACTCATTGTTTAGCTTCAGTTAGCTCATTGTTCAGCCTCGGTTAGCTCATTGGTTAGCTTCAGTTAGCTCATTGGTTAGCTTCAGTTAGCTCATTGGTTAGCCTCGGTTAGCTCATTGGTTAGCCTGTGTTAGCTCATTGGTTAGCCTCAGTTAGCTCATTGGTTAGCCTCAGTTAGCTCATTGGTTAGCATCAGTTAGCTCATTGGTTAGCATCAGTTAGCTCATTGGTCAGCCTCGGTTAGCTCATTGGTTAGCTTCAGTTAGCTCATTGGTTAGCTTCAGTTAGCTCATTTGTTAGCCTCGGTTAGCTCATTGGTTAGCCTGTGTTAGCTCATTGGTTAGCATCAGTTAGCTCATTGGTTAGCCTCAGTTAGCTCATTGGTTAGCATCAGTTAGCTCATTGGTTAGCATCAGTTAGCTCATTGGTTAGCCTCGGTTAGCTCATTGGTTAGCTTCAGTTAGCTCATTGGTTAGCTTCAGTTAGCTCATTGGTTAGCCTCGGTTAGCTCATCGGTTAGCTTCAGTTAGCTCATTGGTTAGCCTCGGTTAGCTCAGTGGTTAGCCTGGGTTAGCTCATTTGTTAGCATCAGTTAGCTCATTGGTTAGCCTCAGTTAGCTCATTTGTTAGCATCAGTTAGCTCATTGGTTAGCCTCGGTTAGCTTGGTTAACATCAGTTAGCATCAGTTAGCATCAGTTAGCATTGGTTAGCATCAGTTAGCTCATTGGTTAGCCTCAGTTAGCTCATTGGTTAGCATCAGTTAGCTCATTGGTCAGCCTCGGTTAGCTCATTGGTTAGCTTCAGTTAGCTCATTGGTTAGCTTCAGTTAGCTCATTGGTTAGCTTCAGTTAGCTCATTGGTTAGCCTCGGTTAGCTCATTGGTTAGCCTGTGTTAGCTCATTGGTTAGCATCAGTTAGCTCATTGGTTAGCCTCAGTTAGCTCATTGGTTAGCATCAGTTAGCTCATTGGTTAGCCTCGGTTAGCTCATTGGTTAGCTTCAGTTAGCTCATTGGTTAGCCTCGGTTAGCTCATTGGTAAGCCTGTGTTAGCTCATTGGTTAGCATCAGTTAGCTCATTGGTTAGCCTCAGTTAGCTCATCGGTTAGCATCAGTTAGCTCATTGGTTAGCCTCGGTTAGCTTGGTTAGCATCAGTTAGCATCAGTTAGCATCAGTTAGCATTGGTTAGCATCAGTTAGCTCATTGGTTAGCCTCAGTTAGCTCATTGGTTAGCCTCGGTTAGCTCATTGGTTAGCCTCGGTTAGCTCATTGGTTAGCTTCAGTTAGCTCATTGGTTAGCTTCAGTTAGCTCATTGGTTAGCCTCGGTTAGCTCATTGGTTAGCTTCAGTTAGCTCATTGGTTAGCCTCGGTTAGCTCATTGGTTAGCATCAGTTAGCTCATTGGTTAGCCTCGGTTAGCTTGGTTAGCATCAGTTAGCATCAGTTAGCATCAGTTAGCATTGGTTAGCATCAGTTAGCTCATTGGTTAGCCTCGGTTAGCTCAGTGGTTAGCCTGGGTTAGCTCATTGGTTAGCTTCAGTTAACTCATTGGTTAGCTTCGGTTAGCTCATTGATTAGCCTCATTGGTTAGCTTGGTTAGCTTCATTGGTTAGCTTCAGTTAGCTCATTGGTTAGCATCAGTTAGCTCATTGGTTAGCCTCGGTTAGCTCATTGGTTAGCTTCAGTTAGCTCATCGGTTAGCTTCGGTTAGCTCATTGGTTAGCCTCATTGGTTAGCATTGGTGAGCTTCATTGGTTAGCTTCAGTTAGCTCATTGGATAGCATCAGTTAGCTCATTGGTTAGCCTCGGTTAGCTCATTGGTTAGCTTCAGTTAGCTCATTGGTTAGCTTCGTTTAGCTCATTGGTTAGCCTCGGTTAGCTCATTGGTTAGCCTGGGTTAGCTCATTCCTCGGTTAGCTCATTGGTTAGCCTGGGTTAGCTCATTGGTTAGCTTCAGTTAGCTCAATGGTTAGCCTCGCTTTGGTTAGCTCATTGGTTAGCCTGGGTTAGCCTCAGTTAGCTCATTGGTTAGCCTCAGTTAGCTCATTGGTTAGCATCAGTTAGCTCATTGCTTAGCCTCGGTTAGCTTGGTTAGCATCAGTTAGCATCAGTTAGCATCAGTTAGCATTGGTTAGCATCAGTTAGCTCATTGGTTAGCCTCAGTTAGCTCATTGGTTAGCATCAGTTAGCTCATTGGTCAGCCTCGGTTAGCTCATTGGTTAGCTTCAGTTAGCTCATTGGTTAGCCTCGGTTAGCTCATTGGTTAGCCTGTGTTAGCTCATTGGTTAGCATCAGTTAGCTCATTGGTTAGCCTCAGTTAGCTCATTGGTTAGCATCAGTTAGCTCATTGGTTAGCCTCGGTTAGCTCATTGGTTAGCTTGAGCCTGTTAGCTCAATTGTTAGCATCAGTTAGCTCATTGGTTAGCCTCGGTTAGCTCATTGGTTAGCATCGGTTACCTCATTGGTTAGCTTCAGTTAGCTCATTGGTTAGCTTTGGTTAGCTCATTGGTTAGCCTCGGTTAGCTCACTGGTTAGCTTCAGTAAGCTCATTGGTTAGCCTCGGTTAGCTCATTGGTTAGCATCAGTTAGCTCATTGGTTAGCCTCGGTTAGCTTGGTTAGCATCAGTTAGCATCAGTTAGCATCAGTTAGCATTGGTTAGCATCAGTTAGCTCATTGGTTAGCCTCGGTTAGCTCAGTGGTTAGCCTGGGTTAGCTCATTGGTTAGCCTCAGTTAGCTCATTGGTTAGCCTCAGTTAGCTCATTGGTTAGCATCAGTTAGCTCATTGGTTATCCTCGGTTAGCTCATTGGTTAGCTTCAGTTGGCTCATTGGTTAGCTTCGGTTAGCTCATTGGTTAGCCTCATTGGTTAGCATTGGTTAGCTTCATTGGATAGCTTCAGTTAGCTCATTGGTTAGCTTCAGTTAGCTCATTGGTTAGCTTCGGTTAGCTCATTGGTTAGCCTCGGTTAGCTCATTGGTTAGCCTGGGTTAGCTCATTCCTCGGTTAGCTCATTGGTTAGCCTGTGTTAGCTCATTGGTTAGCATCAGTTAGCTCATTGGTTAGCCTCAGTTAGCTCATTGGTTAGCATCAGTTAGCTCATTGGTTAGCCTCGGTTAGCTCATTGGTTAGCTTGAGCCTCAGTTAGCTCATTGGTTAGCATCAGTTAGCTCATTGGTTAGCCTCGGTTAGCTCATTGGTTAGCCTCGGTTAGCTCATTGGTTAGCTTCAGTTAGCTCATTGGTCATCCTCGGTTAGCTCATTGGTTAGCTTGGTTAGCTTCATTGGTTAGCTTTGGTTAGCTCATTGGTTAGCCTCATTGGTTAGCCTCGGTTAGCTCATTGGTTAGCTTCAGTTAGCTCATTGGTTAGCTTCGGTTAGCTCATTGGTTAGCCTCATTGGTTAGCATTGGTTAGCTTCATTGGTTAGCTTCAGTTAGCTCATTGGTTAGCATCAGTTAGCTCATTGGTTAGCCTCGGTTAGCTCATTGGTTAGCTTCAGTTAGCTCATTGGTTAGCTTCGGTTAGCTCATTGGTTAGCCTCGGTTAGCTTGGTTAGCATCAGTTAGCATCAGTTAGCATCAGTTAGCATTGGTTAGCATCAGTTAGCTCATTGGTTAGCCTCGGTTAGCTCAGTGGTTAGCCTGGGTTAGCTCATTGGTTAGCTTCAGTTAGGTCATTGGTTAGCTTCGGTTAGCTCATTGGTTAGCCTCATTGGTTAGCTTGGTTGGCTTCATTGGTTAGCTTCAGTTAGCTCATTGGTTAGCATCAGTTAGCTCATTGGTTAGCCTCGGTTAGCTCATTGGTTAGCTTCAGTTAGCTCATTGGTTAGCTTCGGTTAGCTCATTGGTTAGCCTCATTGGTTAGCATTGGTTAGCTTCATTGGTTAGCTTCAGTTAGCTCATTGGTTAGCATCAGTTAGCTCATTGGTTAGCCTCGGTTAGCTCATTGGTTAGCTTCAGTTAGCTCATTGGTTAGCTTCGGTTAGCTCATTGGTTAGCCTCGGTTAGCTCATTGGTTAGCCTGGGTTAGCTCATTCCTCGGTTAGCTCATTGGTTAGCCTGGGTTAGCTCATTGGTTAGCTGAAGTTAGCTCAATGGTTAGCCTCGGTTTGGTTAGCTCATTGGTTAGCCTGTTGTTAGCCTCAGTTAGCTCATTGGTTAGCCTCAGTTAGCTCATTGGTTAGCATCAGTTAGCTCATTGGTTAGCCTTGGTTAGCTTGGTTAGCATCAGTTAGCATCAGTTAGCATCAGTTAGCATTGGTTAGCATCAGTTAGCTCATTGGTTAGCCTGAGTTAGCTCATTGGTTAGCATCAGTTAGCTCATTGGTCAGCCTCGGTTAGCTCATTGGTTAGCTTCAGTTAGCTCATTGGTTAGCCTCGGTTAGCTCATTGGTTAGCCTGTGTTAGCTCATTGGTTAGCATCAGTTAGCTCATTGGTTAGCTTCGGTTAGCTCATTGGTTAGCCTCATTGGTTAGCTTGGTTAGCTTCATTGGTTAGCTTCGGTTAGCTCATTGGTTAGCCTCATTGGTTAGCCTCGGTTAGCTCATTGGTTAGCTTCAGTTAGCTCATTGGTTAGCTTCGGTTAGCTCATTGGTTAGCCTCATTGGTTAGCATTGGTTAGCTTCATTGGTTAGCTTCAGTTAGCTCATTGGTTAGCATCAGTTAGCTCATTGGTTAGCCTCGGTTAGCTCATTGGTTAGCTTCAGTTAGCTCATTGGTTAGCTTCGGTTAGCTCATTGGTTAGCCTCGGTTAGCTCATTGGTTAGCCTGGGTTAGCTCATTCCTCGGTTAGCTCATTGGTTAGCCTAGGTTAGCTCATTGGTTAGCTTCAGTTAGCTCATTGGTTAGCCTCGGTTTGGTTAGCTCATTGGTTAGCCTGGGTTAGCCTCAGTTAGCTCATTGGTTAGCTTTGGTTAGCTCATTGGTTAGCTTCATTGGTTAGCATTGGTTAGCTTCATTGGTTAGCCTGGGTTAGCTCATTGGTTAGCATCAGTTAGCTCATTGGTTAGCCTCGGTTAGCTCATTGGTTAGCTTCAGTTAGCTCATTGGTTAGCTTCAGTTAGCTCATTGGTTAGCTTCAGTTAGCTCATTGGTTAGCCTCGGTTAGCTCATTGGTTAGCTTCAGTTAGCTCATTGGTTAGCCTCGGTTAGCACAGTGGTTAGCCTGGGTTAGCTCATTGGTTAGCATCAGTTAGCTCATTGGTTAGCCTCAGTTAGCTCATTGGTTAGTATCAGTTAGCTCATTGGTTAGCCTCGGTTAGCTCATTGGTTAGTATCAGTTAGCTCATTGGTTAGCCTCGGTTAGCTCATTGGTTAGCTTCAGTTAGCTCATTGGTTAGCTTCGGTTAGCTCATTGGTTAGCTTCATTGGTTAGCCTGGGTTAGCTCATTGTTTAGCATCAGTTAGCTCATTGGTTAGCCTCGGTTAGCTTGGTTAGCATCAGTTAGCATCAGTTAGCATCAGTTAGCATTGGTTAGCATCAGTTAGCTCATTGGTTAACCTCGGTTAACTCATTGGTTAGCTTCAGTTAGCTCATTGGTCAGCCTCGGTTAGCTCATTGGTTAGCTTCAGTTAGCTCATTGGTTAGCTTCAGTTAGCTCATTGGTTAGCCTCGGTTAGCTCATTGGTTAGCCTGTGTTAGCTCATTGGTTAGCCTCAGTTAGCTCATTGGTTAGCCTCAGTTAGCTCATTGGTTAGCATCAGTTAGCCCATTGGTTAGCATCAGTTAGCTCATTGGTCAGCCTCGGTTAGCTCATTGGTTAGCTTCAGTTAGCTCATTGGTTAGCTTCAGTTAGCTCATTTGTTAGCCTCGGTTAGCTCATTGGTTAGCCTGTGTTAGCTCATTGGTTAGCATCAGTTAGCTCATTGGTTAGCCTCAGTTAGCTCATTGGTTAGCATCAGTTAGCTCATTGGTTAGCATCAGTTAGCTTATTGGTCAGCCTCGGTTAGCTCATTGGTTAGCTTCAGTTAACTCATTGGTTAGCTTCAGTTAGCTCATTGGTTAGCCTCGGTTAGCTCATTGGTTAGCCTGTGTTAGCTCTTTGGTTAGCATCAGTTAGCTCATTGGTTAGCCTCAGTTAGCTCATTGGTTAGCATCGGTTAGCTCATTGGTTAGCCTCGGTTAGCTCATTGGTTAGCTTCAGTTAGCTCATTGGTTAGCTTCAGTTAGCTCATTGGTTAGCCTCGGTTAGCTCATCGGTTAGCTTCAGTTAGCTCATTGGTTAGCCTCGGTTAGCTCAGTGGTTAGCCTGGGTTAGCTCATTGGTTAGCATCAGTTAGCTCATTGGTTAGCCTCAGTTAGCTCATTTGTTAGCATCAGTTAGCTCATTGGTTAGCCTCGGTTAGCTTTGTTAACATCAGTTAGCATCAGTTAGCATCAGTTAGCATTGGTTAGCATCAGTTAGCTCATTGGTCAGCCTCGGTTAGCTCATTGGTTAGCTTCAGTTAGCTCATTGGTTAGCTTCAGTTAGCTCATTGGTTAGCTTCAGTTAGCTCATTGGTTAGCCTCGGTTAGCTCATTGGTTAGCCTGTGTTAGCTCATTGGTTAGCTTGAGCCTGTTAGCTCATTGGTTAGCATCAGTTAGCTCATTGGTTAGCCTCGGTTAGCTCATTGGTTAGCATCGGTTAGCTCATTGGTTAGCTTCAGTTAGCTCATTGGTTAGCTTCGGTTAGCTCATTGGTAAGCCTGTGTTAGCTCATTGGTTAGCATCAGTAAGCTCATTGGTTAGCCTTGGTTAGCTCATTGGTTAGCATCAGTAAGCTCATTGGTTAGCCTCGGTTAGCTTGGTTAGCATCAGTTAGCATCAGTTAGCATCAGTTAGCATTGGTTAGCATCAGTTAGCTCATTGGTTAGCCTCGGTTAGCTCAGTGGTTAGCCTGGGTTAGCTCATTGGTTAGCCTCAGTTAGCTCATTGGTTAGCCTCAGTTAGCTCATTGGTTAGCATCAGTTAGCTCATTGGTTATCCTCGGTTAGCTCATTGGTTAGCTTCAGTTGGCTCATTGGTTAGCTTCGGTTAGCTCATTGGTTAGCCTCATTGGTTAGCATTGGTTAGCTTCATTGGATAGCTTCAGTTAGCTCATTGGTTAGCTTCAGTTAGCTCATTGGTTAGCTTCGGTTAGCTCATTGGTTAGCCTCGGTTAGCTCATTGGTTAGCCTGGGTTAGCTCATTCCTCGGTTAGCTCATTGGTTAGCCTGTGTTAGCTCATTGGTTAGCATCAGTTAGCTCATTGGTTAGCCTCAGTTAGCTCATTGGTTAGCATCAGTTAGCTCATTGGTTAGCCTCGGTTAGCTCATTGGTTAGCTTGAGCCTCAGTTAGCTCATTGGTTAGCATCAGTTAGCTCATTGGTTAGCCTCGGTTAGCTCATTGGTTAGCCTCGGTTAGCTCATTGGTTAGCTTCAGTTAGCTCATTGGTTAGCTTCGGTTAGCTCATTGGTTAGCCTCGGTTAGCTCATTGGTTAGCTTCAGTTAGCTCATTGGTTAGCCTCGGTTAGCTCATTGGTTAGCATCAGTTAGCTCCTTGGTTAGCCTCGGTTAGCTCATTGGTTAGCTTCAGTTAGCTCATTGGTTAGCTTCAGTTAGCTCATTGGTTAGCCTCGGTTAGCTCATTGGTTAGCTTCAGTTAGCTCATTGGTTAGCCTCGGTTAGCTCAGTGGTTAGCCTGGGTTTGCTCATTGGTTAGCATCAGTTAGCTCATTGGTTAGCCTCAGTTAGCTCATTGGTTAGCCTCAGTTAGCTCATTGGTTAGCTTCAGTTAGCTCATCGGTTAGCTTCGGTTAGCTCATTGGTTAGCCTCATTGGTTAGCATTGGTTAGCTTCATTGGTTAGCTTCAGTTAGCTCATTGGATAGCATCAGTTAGCTCATTGGTTAGCCTCGGTTAGCTCATTGGTTAGCTTCAGTTAGCTCATTGGTTAGCTTCGGTTAGCTCATTGGTGAGCCTCGGTTAGCTCATTGGTTAGCCTGGGTTAGCTCATTCCTCGGTTAGCTCATTGGTTAGCCTGGGTTAGCTCATTGGTTAGCTTCAGTTAGCTCAATGGTTAGCCTCGTTTTGGTTAGCTCATTGGTTAGCCTGGGTTAGCCTCAGTTAGCTCATTGGTTAGGCTCAGTTAGCTCATTGGTTAGCATCATTTAGCTCATTGGTTAGCCTCGGTTAGCTTGGTTAGCATCAGTTAGCATCAGTTAGCATCAGTTAGCATTGGTTAGCATCAGTTATCTCATTGGTTAGCCTCAGTTAGCTCATTGGTTAGCATCAGTTAGCTCATTGGTCAGCCTCGGTTAGCTCATTGGTTAGCTTCAGTTAGCTCATTGGTTAGCATCGGTTTGGTTAGCTCATTGGTTAGCCTGGGTTAGCCTCAGTTAGCTCATTGGTTAGCTTCGGTTAGCTCATTGGTTAGCTTCATTGGTTAGCATTGGTTAGCTTCATTGGTTAGCCTGGGTTAGCTCATTGGTTAGCATCAGTTAGCTCATTGGTTAGCCTCGGTTAGCTCATTGGTTAGCTTCAGTTAGCTCATTGGTTAGCTTCAGTTAGCTCATTGGTTAGCTTCAGTTAGCTCATTGGTTAGCCTCGGTTAGCTCATTGGTTAGCTTCAGTTAGCTCATTGGTTAGCCTCGGTTAGCACAGTGGTTAGCCTGGGCTAGCTCATTGGTTAGCATCAGTTAGCTCATTGGTTAGTATCAGTTAGCTCATTGGTTAGCCTCGGTTAGCTCATTGGTTAGTATCAGTTAGCTCATTGGTTAGCTTCAGTTAGCTCATTTGTTAGCCTCGGTTAGCTCATTGGTTAGCCTGTGTTAGCTCATTGGTTAGCCTCGGTTAGCTCATTGGTTAGTATCAGTTAGCTCATTGGTTAGCTTCAGTTAGCTCATTTGTTAGCCTCGGTTAGCTCATTGGTTAGCCTGTGTTAGCTCATTGGTTAGCATCAGTTAGCTCATTGGTTAGCCTCATTTAGCTCATTGGTTAGCATCAGTTAGCTCATTGGTTAGCATCAGTTAGCTCATTGGTCAGCCTCGGTTAGCTCATTGGTTAGCTTCAGTTAGCTCATTGGTTAGCTTCAGTTAGCTCATTGGTTAGCCTCGGTTAGCTCATTGGTTAGCCTGTGTTAGCTCTTTGGTTAGCATCAGTTAGCTCATTGGTTAGCCTCAGTTAGCTCATTGGTTAGCATCAGTTAGCTCATTTGTTAGCCTCGGTTAGCTCATTGGTTAGCTTCAGTTAGCTCATTGGTTAGCTTCAGTTAGCTCATTGGTTAGCCTCGGTTAGCTCATCGGTTAGCTTCAGTTAGCTCATTGGTTAGCCTCGGTTAGCTCAGTGGTTAGCCTGGGTTAGCTCATTGGTTAGCATCAGTTAGCTCATTGGTTAGCCTCAGTTAGCTCATTTGTTAGCATCAGTTAGCTCATTGGTTAGCCTCGGTTAGCTTGGTTAACATCAGTTAGCATCAGTTAGCATCAGTTAGCATTGGTTAGCATCAGTTAGCTCATTGGTTAGCCTCAGTTAGCTCATTGGTTAGCATCAGTTAGCTCATTGGTCAGCCTCGGTTAGCTCATTGGTTAGCTTCAGTTAGCTCATTGGTTAGCTTCAGTTAGCTCATTGGTTAGCTTCAGTTAGCTCATTGGTTAGCCTCGGTTAGCTCATCGGTTAGCTTCAGTTAGCTCATTGGTTAGCCTCGGTTAGCTCAGTGGTTAGCCTGGGTTAGCTCATTGGTTAGCATCAGTTAGCTCATTGGTTAGCCTCAGTTAGCTCATTTGTTAGCATCAGTTAGCTCATTGGTTAGCCTCGGTTAGCTTGGTTAACATCAGTTAGCATCAGTTAGCATCAGTTAGCATTGGTTAGCATCAGTTAGCTCATTGGTTAGCCTCAGTTAGCTCATTGGTTAGCATCAGTTAGCTCATTGGTCAGCCTCGGTTAGCTCATTGGTTAGCTTCAGTTAGCTCATTGGTTAGCTTCAGTTAGCTCATTGGTTAGCTTCAGTTAGCTCATTGGTTAGCCTCGGTTAGCTCATTGGTTAGCCTGTGTTAGCTCATTGGTTAGCATCAGTTAGCTCATTGGTTAGCCTCAGTTAGCTCATTGGTTAGCCTCGGTTAGCTCATTGGTTAGCTTCAGTTAGCTCATTGGTTAGCCTCGGTTAGCTCATTGGTAAGCCTGTGTTAGCTCATTGGTTAGCATCAGTTAGCTCATTGGTTAGCCTCAGTTAGCTCATCGGTTAGCATCAGTTAGCTCATTGGTTAGCCTCGGTTAGCTTGGTTAGCATCAGTTAGCATCAGTTAGCATCAGTTAGCATTGGTTAGCATCAGTTAGCTCATTGGTTAGCCTCAGTTAGCTCATTGGTTAGCATCAGTTAGCTCATTGGTCAGCCTCGGTTAGCTCATTGGTTAGCTTCAGTTAGGTCATTGGTTAGCTTCAGTTAGCTCATTGGTTAGCATCAGTTAGCTCATTGGTTAGCCTCGGTTAGCTCATTGGTTAGCTTGAGCCTCAGTTAGCTCATTGGTTAGCATCAGTTAGCTCATTGGTTAGCCTCGGTTAGCTCATTGGTTAGCCTCGGTTAGCTCATTGGTTAGCTTCAGTTAGCTCATTGGTTAGCTTCAGTTAGCTCATTGGTTAGCCTCGGTTAGCTCATTGGTTAGCTTCAGTTAGCTCATTGGTTAGCCTCGGTTAGCTCATTGGTTAGCATCAGTTAGCTCATTGGTTAGCCTCGGTTAGCTTGGTTAGCATCAGTTAGCATCAGTTAGCATCAGTTAGCATTGGTTAGCATCAGTTAGCTCATTGGTTAGCATCAGTTAGCTCATTGGTTAGCCTCGGTTAGCTCAGTGGTTAGCCTGGGTTAGCTCATTGGTTAGCTTCAGTTAGCTCATTGGTTAGCTTCGGTTAGCTCATTGATTAGCCTCATTGGTTAGCTTGGTTAGCTCATTGGTTAGCATCAGTTAGCTCATTGGTTAGCCTCGGTTAGCTCATTGGTTAGCTTCAGTTAGCTCATTGGTTAGCTTCGGTTAGCTCATTGGTTAGCCTCGGTTAGCTCATTGGTTAGCCTGGGTTAGCTCATTCCTCGGTTAGCTCATTGGTTAGCCTGGGTTAGCTCATTGGTTAGCTTCAGTTAGCTCAATGGTTAGCCTCGCTTTGGTTAGCTCATTGGTTAGCCTGGGTTAGCCTCAGTAAGCTCATTGGTTAGCCTCAGTTAGCTCATTGGTTAGCATCAGTTAGCTCATTGCTTAGCCTCGGTTAGCTTGGTTAGCATCAGTTAGCATCAGTTAGCATCAGTTAGCATTGGTTAGCATCAGTTAGCTCATTGGTTAGCCTCAGTTAGCTCATTGGTTAGCATCAGTTAGCTCATTGGTCAGCCTCGGTTAGCTCATTGGTTAGCTTCAGTTAGCTCATTGGTTAGCCTCGGTTAGCTCATTGGTTAGCCTGTGTTAGCTCATTGGTTAGCATCAATTAGCTAATTGGTTAGCCTCAGTTAGCTCATTGGTTAGCATCAGTTAGCTCATTGGTTAGCCTCGGTTAGCTCATTGGTTAGCTTGAGCCTGTTAGCTCATTGGTTAGCATCAGTTAGCTCATTGGTTAGCCTCGGTTAGCTCATTGGTTAGCATCGGTTAGCTCATTGGTTAGCTTCAGTTAGCTCATTGGTTAGCTTCGGTTAGCTCATCGGTTAGCCTCGGTTAGCTCATTGGTTAGCTTCAGTAAGCTCATTGGTTAGCCTTGGTTAGCTCATTGGTTAGCATCAGTTAGCTCATTGGTTAGCCTCGGTTAGCTTGGTTAGCATCAGTTAGCATCAGTTAGCATCAGTTAGCATTGGTTAGCATCAGTTAGCTCATTGGTTAGCCTCGGTTAGCTCAGTGGTTAGCCTGGGTTAGCTCATTGGTTAGCCTCAGTTAGCTCATTGGTTAGCCTCAGTTAGCTCATTGGTTAGCATCAGTTAGCTCATTGGTTATCCTCGGTTAGCTCATTGGTTAGCTTCAGTTGGCTCATTGGTTAGCTTCGGTTAGCTCATTGGTTAGCCTCATTGGTTAGCATTGGTTAGCTTCATTGGATAGCTTCAGTTAGCTCATTGGTTAGCTTCAGTTAGCTCATTGGTTAGCTTCGGTTAGCTCATTGGTTAGCCTCGGTTAGCTCATTGGTTAGCCTGGGTTAGCTCATTCCTCGGTTAGCTCATTGGTTAGCCTGTGTTAGCTCATTGGTTAGCATCAGTTAGCTCATTGGTTAGCCTCAGTTAGCTCATTGGTTAGCATCAGTTAGCTCATTGGTTAGCCTCGGTTAGCTCATTGGTTAGCTTGAGCCTCAGTTAGCTCATTGGTTAGCATCAGTTAGCTCATTGGTTAGCCTCGGTTAGCTCATTGGTTAGCCTCGGTTAGCTCATTGGTTAGCTTCAGTTAGCTCATTGGTTAGCTTCGGTTAGCTCATTGGTTAGCCTCGGTTAGCTCATTGGTTAGCTTCAGTTAGCTCATTGGTTAGCCTCGGTTAGCTCATTGGTTAGCATCAGTTAGCTCATTGGTTAGCCTCGGTTAGCTCATTGGTTAGCTTCAGTTAGCTCATTGGTTAGCTTCAGTTAGCTCATTGGTTAGCCTCGGTTAGCTCATTGGTTAGCTTGAGTTAGCTCATTGGTTAGCCTCGGTTAGCTCAGTGGTTAGCCTGGGTTTGCTCATTGGTTAGCATCAGTTAGCTCATTGGTTAGCCTCAGTTAGCTCATTGGTTAGCCTCAGTTAGCTCATTGGTTAGCTTCAGTTAGCTCATCGGTTAGCTTCGGTTAGCTCATTGGTTAGCCTCATTGGTTAGCATTGGTTAGCTTCATTGGTTAGCTTCAGTTAGCTCATTGGATAGCATCAGTTAGCTCATTGGTTAGCCTCGGTTAGCTCATTGGTTAGCTTCAGTTAGCTCATTGGTTAGCTTCGGTTAGCTCATTGGTTAGCCTCGGTTAGCTCATTGGTTAGCCTGGGTTAGCTCATTCCTCGGTTAGCTCATTGGTTAGCCTGGGTTAGCTCATTGGTTAGCTTCAGTTAGCTCAATGGTTAGCCTCGGTTTGGTTAGCTCATTGGTTAGCCTGGGTTAGCCTCAGTTAGCTCATTGGTTAGGCTCAGTTAGCTCATTGGTTAGCATCATTTAGCTCATTGGTTAGCCTCGGTTAGCTTGGTTAGCATCAGTTAGCATCAGTTAGCATCAGTTAGCATTGGTTAGCATCAGTTATCTCAT
Source organism: Notothenia rossii (assembly GCF_949606895.1). Classification (NCBI taxonomy): domain Eukaryota; kingdom Metazoa; phylum Chordata; class Actinopteri; order Perciformes; family Nototheniidae; genus Notothenia; species Notothenia rossii. Next base: position 690,270 of record NW_027639762.1, read on the forward strand.
TGGTTAGCCTCAGTTAGCTCATTGGTTAGCATCAGTTAGCTCATTGGTCAGCCTCGGTTAGCTCATTGGTTAGCTTCAGTTAGCTCATTGGTTAGCCTCGGTTTGGTTAGCTCATTGGTTAGCCTGGGTTAGCCTTAGTTAGCTCATTGGTTAGCTTCGGTTAGCTCATTGGTTAGCTTCATTGGTTAGCATTGGTTAGCTTCATTGGTTAGCCTGGGTTAGCTCATTGGTTAGCATCAGTTAGCTCATTGGTTAGCCTCGGTTAGCTCATTGGTTAGCTTCAGTTAGCTCATTGGTTAGCTTCAGTTAGCTCATTGGTTAGCTTCAGTTAGCTCATTGGTTAGCCTCGGTTAGCTCATTGGTTAGCTTCAGTTAGCTCATTGGTTAGCCTCGGTTAGCACAGTGGTTAGCCTGGGCTAGCTCATTGGTTAGCATCAGTTAGCTCATTGGTTAGCCTCAGTTAGCTCATTGGTTAGTATCAGTTAGCTCATTGGTTAGCCTCGGTTAGCTCATTGGTTAGTATCAGTTAGCTCATTGGTTAGCCTCGGTTAGCTCATTGGTTAGCTTCAGTTAGCTCATTGGTTAGCTTCGGTTAGCTCATTGGTTAGCTTCATTGGTTAGCCTGGGTTAGCTCATTGTTTAGCATCAGTTAGCTCATTGGTTAGCCTCGGTTAGCTTGGTTAGCATCAGTTAGCATCAGTTAGCATCAGTTAGCATTGGTTAGCATCAGTTAGCTCATTGGTTAACCTCGGTTAACTCATTGGTTAGCTTCAGTTAGCTCATTGGTCAGCCTCGGTTAGCTCATTGGTTAGCTTCAGTTAGCTCATTGGTTAGCTTCAGTTAGCTCATTGGTTAGCCTCGGTTAGCTCATTGGTTAGCGTGTGTTAGCTCATTGGTTAGCCTCAGTTAGCTCATTGGTTAGCCTCAGTTAGCTCATTGGTTAGCATCAGTTAGCTCATTGGTTAGCATCAGTTAGCTCATTGGTCAGCCTCGGTTAGCTCATTGGTTAGCTTCAGTTAGCTCATTGGTTAGCTTCAGTTAGCTCATTTGTTAGCCTCGGTTAGCTCATTGGTTAGCCTGTGTTAGCTCATTGGTTAGCATCAGTTAGCTCATTGGTTAGCCTCAGTTAGCTCATTGGTTAGCATCAGTTAGCTCATTGGTTAGCATCAGTTAGCTCATTGGTCAGCCTCGGTTAGCTCATTGGTTAGCTTCAGTTAGCTCATTGGTTAGCTTCAGTTAGCTCATTGGTTAGCCTCGGTTAGCTCATTGGTTAGCCTGTGTTAGCTCTTTGGTTAGCATCAGTTAGCTCATTGGTTAGCCTCAGTTAGCTCATTGGTTAGCATCAGTTAGCTCATTGGTTAGCCTCGGTTAGCTCATTGGTTAGCTTCAGTTAGCTCATTGGTTAGCTTCAGTTAGCTCATTGGTTAGCCTCGGTTAGCTCATCGGTTAGCTTCAGTTAGCTCATTGGTTAGCCTCGGTTAGCTCAGTGGTTAGCCTGGGTTAGCTCATTGGTTAGCATCAGTTAGCTCATTGGTTAGCCTCAGTTAGCGCATTTGTTAGCATCAGTTAGCTCATTGGTTAGCCTCGGTTAGCTTGGTTAACATCAGTTAGCATCAGTTAGCATCAGTTAGCATTGGTTAGCATCAGTTAGCTCATTGGTTAGCCTCAGTTAGCTCATTGGTTAGCATCAGTTAGCTCATTGGTCAGCCTCGGTTAGCTCATTGGTTAGCTTCAGTTAGCTCATTGGTTAGCTTCAGTTAGCTCATTGGTTAGCTTCAGTTAGCTCATTGGTTAGCCTCGGTTAGCTCATTGGTTAGCCTGTGTTAGCTCATTGGTTAGCATCAGTTAGCTCATTGGTTAGCCTCAGTTAGCTCATTGGTTAGCATCAGTTAGCTCATTGGTTAGCCTCGGTTAGCTCATTGGTTAGCTTCAGTTAGCTCATTGGTTAGCCTCGGTTAGCTCATTGGTAAGCCTGTGTTAGCTCATTGGTTAGCATCAGTTAGCTCATTGGTTAGCCTCAGTTAGCTCATCGGTTAGCATCAGTTAGCTCATTGGTTAGCCTCGGTTAGCTTGGTTAGCATCAGTTAGCATCAGTTAGCATCAGTTAGCATTGGTTAGCATCAGTTAGCTCATTGGTTAGCCTCAGTTAGCTCATTGGTTAGCATCAGTTAGCTCATTGGTCAGCCTCGGTTAGCTCATTGGTTAGCTTCAGTTAGGTCATTGGTTAGCTTCAGTTAGCTCATTGGTTAGCATCAGTTAGCTCATTGGTTAGCCTCGGTTAGCTCATTGGTTAGCTTGAGCCTCAGTTAGCTCATTGGTTAGCATCAGTTAGCTCATTGGTTAGCCTCGGTTAGCTCATTGGTTAGCCTCGGTTAGCTCATTGGTTAGCTTCAGTTAGCTCATTGGTTAGCCTCGGTTAGCTCATTGGGTAGCATCAGTTAGCTCATTGGTTAGCCTCGGTTAGCTTGGTTAGCATCAGTTAGCATCAGTTAGCATCAGTTAGCATTGGTTAGCATCAGTTAGCTCATTGGTTAGCCTCGGTTAGCTCAGTGGTTAGCCTGGGTTAGCTCATTGGTTAGCTTCAGTTAGCTCATTGGTTAGCTTCGGTTAGCTCATTGATTAGCCTCATTGGTTAGCTTGGTTAGCTCATTGGTTAGCATCAGTTAGCTCATTGGTTAGCCTCGGTTAGCTCATTGGTTAGCTTCAGTTAGCTCATCGGTTAGCTTCGGTTAGCTCATTGGTTAGCCTCATTGGTTAGCATTGGTGAGCTTCATTGGTTAGCTTCAGTTAGCTCATTGGATAGCATCAGTTAGCTCATTGGTTAGCCTCGGTTAGCTCATTGGTTAGCTTCAGTTAGCTCATTGGTTAGCCTCGGTTAGCTTTGTTAGCATCAGTTAGCATCAGTTAGCATCAGTTAGCATTGGTTAGCATCAGTTAGCTCATTGGTTAGCCTCAGTTAGCTCATTGGTTAGCATCAGTTAGCTCATTGGTCAGCCTCGGTTAGCTCATTGGTTAGCTTCAGTTAGCTCATTGGTTAGCCTCGGTTAGCTCATTGGTTAGCCTGTGTTAGCTCATTGGTTAGCATCAATTAGCTCATTGGTTAGCCTCAGTTAGCTCATTGGTTAGCATCAGTTAGCTCATTGGTTAGCCTCGGTTAGCTCATTGGTTAGCTTGAGCCTGTTAGCTCATTGGTTAGCATCAGTTAGCTCATTGGTTAGCCTCGGTTAGCTCATTGGTTAGCATCGGTTAGCTCATTGGTTAGCTTCAGTTAGCTCATTGGTTAGCTTCGGTTAGCTCATTGGTTAGCCTCGGTTAGCTCATTGGTTAGCTTCAGTAAGCTCATTGGTTAGCCTTGGTTAGCTCATTGGTTAGCATCAGTTAGCTCATTGGTTAGCCTCGGTTAGCTTGGTTAGCATCAGTTAGCATCAGTTAGCATCAGTTAGCATTGGTTAGCATCAGTTAGCTCATTGGTTAGCCTCGGTTAGCTCAGTGGTTAGCCTGGGTTAGCTCATTGGTTAGCCTCAGTTAGCTCATTGGTTAGCCTCAGTTAGCTCATTGGTTAGCATCAGTTAGCTCATTGGTTATCCTCGGTTAGCTCATTGGTTAGCTTCAGTTGGCTCATTGGTTAGCTTCGGTTAGCTCATTGGTTAGCCTCATTGGTTAGCATTGGTTAGCTTCATTGGATAGCTTCAGTTAGCTCATTGGTTAGCTTCAGTTAGCTCATTGGTTAGCTTCGGTTAGCTCATTGGTTAGCCTCGGTTAGCTCATTGGTTAGCCTGGGTTAGCTCATTCCTCGGTTAGCTCATTGGTTAGCCTGTGTTAGCTCATTGGTAAGCATCAGTTAGCTCATTGGTTAGCCTCAGTTAGCTCATTGGTTAGCATCAGTTAGCTCATTGGTTAGCCTCGGTTAGCTCATTGGTTAGCTTGAGCCTCAGTTAGCTCATTGGTTAGCATCAGTTAGCTCATTGGTTAGCCTCGGTTAGCTCATTGGTTAGCCTCGGTTAGCTCATTGGTTAGCTTCAGTTAGCTCATTGGTTAGCTTCGGTTAGCTCATTGGTTAGCCTCGGTTAGCTCATTGGTTAGCTTCAGTTAGCTCATTGGTTAGCCTCGGTTAGCTCATTGGTTAGCATCAGTTAGCTCATTGGTTAGCCTCGGTTAGCTCATTGGTTAGCTTCAGTTAGCTCATTGGTTAGCTTCAGTTAGCTCATTGGTTAGCCTCGGTTAGCTCATTGGTTAGCTTCAGTTAGCTCATTGGTTAGCCTCGGTTAGCTCAGTGGTTAGCCTGGGTTTGCTCATTGGTTAGCATCAGTTAGCTCATTGGTTAGCCTCAGTTAGCTCATTGGTTAGCCTCAGTTAGCTCATTGGTTAGCTTCAGTTAGCTCATCGGTTAGCTTCGGTTAGCTCATTGGTTAGCCTCATTGGTTAGCATTGGTTAGCTTCATTGGTTAGCTTCAGTTAGCTCATTGGATAGCATCAGTTAGCTCATTGGTTAGCCTCGGTTAGCTCATTGGTTAGCTTCAGTTAGCTCATTGGTTAGCTTCGGTTAGCTCATTGGTGAGCCTCGGTTAGCTCATTGGTTAGCCTGGGTTAGCTCATTCCTCGGTTAGCTCATTGGTTAGCCTGGGTTAGCTCATTGGTTAGCTTCAGTTAGCTCAATGGTTAGCCTCGGTTTGGTTAGCTCATTGGTTAGCCTGGGTTAGCCTGAGTTAGCTCATTGGTTAGGCTCAGTTAGCTCATTGGTTAGCATCATTTAGCTCATTGGTTAGCCCCGGTTAGCTTGGTTAGCATCAGTTAGCATCAGTTAGCATCAGTTAGCATTGGTTAGCATCAGTTATCTCATTGGTTAGCCTCAGTTAGCTCATTGGTTAGCATCAGTTAGCTCATTGGTCAGCCTCGGTTAGCTCATTGGTTAGCTTCAGTTAGCTCATTGGTTAGCCTCGGTTTGGTTAGCTCATTGGTTAGCCTGGGTTAGCCTCAGTTAGCTCATTGGTTAGCTTCGGTTAGCTCATTGGTTAGCTTCATTGGTTAGCATTGGTTAGCTTCATTGGTTAGCCTGGGTTAGCTCATTGGTTAGCATCAGTTAGCTCATTGGTTAGCCTCGGTTAGCTCATTGGTTAGCTTCAGTTAGCTCATTGGTTAGCTTCAGTTAGCTCATTGGTTAGCTTCAGTTAGCTCATTGGTTAGCCTCGGTTAGCTCATTGGTTAGCTTCAGTTAGCTCATTGGTTAGCCTCGGTTAGCACAGTGGTTAGCCTGGGCTAGCTCATTGGTTAGCATCAGTTAGCTCATTGGTTAGCCTCAGTTAGCTCATTGGTTAGTATCAGTTAGCTCATTGGTTAGCCTCGGTTAGCTCATTGGTTAGTATCAGTTAGCTCATTGGTTAGCCTCGGTTAGCTCATTGGTTAGCTTCAGTTAGCTCATTGGTTAGCTTCGGTTAGCTCATTGGTTAGCTTCATTGGTTAGCCTGGGTTAGCTCATTGTTTAGCATCAGTTAGCTCATTGGTTAGCCTCGGTTAGCTTGGTTAGCATCAGTTAGCATCAGTTAGCATCAGTTAGCATTGGTTAGCATCAGTTAGCTCATTGGTTAACCTCGGTTAACTCATTGGTTAGCTTCAGTTAGCTCATTGGTCAGCCTCGGTTAGCTCATTGGTTAGCTTCAGTTAGCTCATTGGTTAGCTTCAGTTAGCTCATTGGTTAGCCTTGGTTAGCTCATTGGTTAGCGTGTGTTAGCTCATTGGTTAGCCTCAGTTAGCTCATTGGTTAGCCTCAGTTAGCTCATTGGTTAGCATCAGTTAGCTCATTGGTTAGCATCAGTTAGCTCATTGGTCAGCCTCTGTTAGCTCATTGGTTAGCTTCAGTTAGCTCATTGGTTAGCTTCAGTTAGCTCATTTGTTAGCCTCGGTTAGCTCATTGGTTAGCCTGTGTTAGCTCATTGGTTAGCATCAGTTAGCTCATTGGTTAGCCTCAGTTAGCTCATTGGTTAGCATCAGTTAGCTCATTGGTTAGCATCAGTTAGCTCATTGGTCAGCCTCGGTTAGCTCATTGGTTAGCTTCAGTTAGCTCATTGGTTAGCTTCAGTTAGCTCATTGGTTAGCCTCGGTTAGCTCATTGGTTAGCCTGTGTTAGCTCTTTGGTTAGCATCAGTTAGCTCATTGGTTAGCCTCAGTTAGCTCATTGGTTAGCATCAGTTAGCTCATTGGTTAGCCTCGGTTAGCTCATTGGTTAGCTTCAGTTAGCTCATTGGTTAGCTTCAGTTAGCTCATTGGTTAGCCTCGGTTAGCTCATCGGTTAGCTTCAGTTAGCTCATTGGTTAGCCTCGGTTAGCTCAGTGGTTAGCCTGGGTTAGCTCATTGGTTAGCATCAGTTAGCTCATTGGTTAGCCTCAGTTAGCTCATTTGTTAGCATCAGTTAGCTCATTGGTTAGCCTCGGTTAGCTTGGTTAACATCAGTTAGCATCAGTTAGCATCAGTTAGCATTGGTTAGCATCAGTTAGCTCATTGGTTAGCCTCAGTTAGCTCATTGGTTAGCATCAGTTAGCTCATTGGTCAGCCTCGGTTAGCTCATTGGTTAGCTTCAGTTAGCTCATTGGTTAGCTTCAGTTAGCTCATTGGTTAGCTTCAGTTAGCTCATTGGTTAGCCTCGGTTAGCTCATCGGTTAGCTTCAGTTAGCTCATTGGTTAGCCTCGGTTAGCTCAGTGGTTAGCCTGGGTTAGCTCATTGGTTAGCATCAGTTAGCTCATTGGTTAGCCTCAGTTAGCTCATTTGTTAGCATCAGTTAGCTCATTGGTTAGCCTCGGTTAGCTTGGTTAACATCAGTTAGCATCAGTTAGCATCAGTTAGCATTGGTTAGCATCAGTTAGCTCATTGGTTAGCCTCAGTTAGCTCATTGGTTAGCATCAGTTAGCTCATTGGTCAGCCTCGGTTAGCTCATTGGTTAGCTTCAGTTAGCTCATTGGTTAGCTTCAGTTAGCTCATTGGTTAGCTTCAGTTAGCTCATTGGTTAGCCTCGGTTAGCTCATTGGTTAGCCTGTGTTAGCTCATTGGTTAGCATCAGTTAGCTCATTGGTTAGCCTCAGTTAGCTCATTGGTTAGCATCAGTTAGCTCATTGGTTAGCCTCGGTTAGCTCATTGGTTAGCTTCAGTTAGCTCATTGGTTAGCCTCGGTTAGCTCATTGGTAAGCCTGTGTTAGCTCATTGGTTAGCATCAGTTAGCTCATTGGTTAGCCTCAGTTAGCTCATCGGTTAGCATCAGTTAGCTCATTGGTTAGCCTCGGTTAGCTTGGTTAGCATCAGTTAGCATCAGTTAGCATCAGTTAGCATTGGTTAGCATCAGTTAGCTCATTGGTTAGCATCAGTTAGCTCATTGGTCAGCCTCGGTTAGCTCATTGGTTAGCTTCAGTTAGGTCATTGGTTAGCTTCAGTTAGCTCATTGGTTAGCATCAGTTAGCTCATTGGTTAGCCTCGGTTAGCTCATTGGTTAGCTTGAGCCTCAGTTAGCTCATTGGTTAGCATCAGTTAGCTCATTGGTTAGCCTCGGTTAGCTCATTGGTTAGCCTCGGTTAGCTCATTGGTTAGCTTCAGTTAGCTCATTGGTTAGCTTCAGTTAGCTCATTGGTTAGCCTCGGTTAGCTCATTGGTTAGCTTCAGTTAGCTCATTGGTTAGCCTCGGTTAGCTCATTGGTTAGCATCAGTTAGCTCATTGGTTAGCCTCGGTTAGCTTGGTTAGCATCAGTTAGCATCAGTTAGCATCAGTTAGCATTGGTTAGCATCAGTTAGCTCATTGGTTAGCCTCGGTTAGCTCAGTGGTTAGCCTGGGTTAGCTCATTGGTTAGCTTCAGTTAGCTCATTGGTTAGCTTCGGTTAGCTCATTGATTAGCCTCATTGGTTAGCTTGGTTAGCTCATTGGTTAGCATCAGTTAGCTCATTGGTTAGCCTCGGTTAGCTCATTGGTTAGCTTCAGTTAGCTCATTGGTTAGCTTCGGTTAGCTCATTGGTTAGCCTCGGTTAGCTCATTGGTTAGCCTGGGTTAGCTCATTCCTCGGTTAGCTCATTGGTTAGCCTGGGTTAGCTCATTGGTTAGCTTCAGTTAGCTCAATGGTTAGCCTCGCTTTGGTTAGCTCATTGGTTAGCCTGGGTTAGCCTCAGTAAGCTCATTGGTTAGCCTCAGTTAGCTCATTGGTTAGCATCAGTTAGCTCATTGCTTAGCCTCGGTTAGCTTGGTTAGCATCAGTTAGCATCAGTTAGCATCAGTTAGCATTGGTTAGCATCAGTTAGCTCATTGGTTAGCCTCAGTTAGCTCATTGGTTAGCATCAGTTATCTCATTGGTCAGCCTCGGTTAGCTCATTGGTTAGCTTCAGTTAGCTCATTGGTTAGCCTCGGTTAGCTCATTGGTTAGCCTGTGTTAGCTCATTGGTTAGCATCAATTAGCTAATTGGTTAGCCTCAGTTAGCTCATTGGTTAGCATCAGTTAGCTCATTGGTTAGCCTCGGTTAGCTCATTGGTTAGCTTGAGCCTGTTAGCTCATTGGTTAGCATCAGTTAGCTCATTGGTTAGCCTCGGTTAGCTCATTGGTTAGCATCGGTTAGCTCATTGGTTAGCTTCAGTTAGCTCATTGGTTAGCTTCGGTTAGCTCATCGGTTAGCCTCGGTTAGCTCATTGGTTAGCATCAGTTAGCTCATTGGTTAGCCTCGGTTAGCTCATTGGTTAGCTTGAGCCTGTTAGCTCATTGGTTAGCATCAGTTAGCTCATTGGTTAGCCTCGGTTAGCTCATTGGTTAGCATCGGTTAGCTCATTGGTTAGCCTTGGTTAGCTCATTGGTTAGCATCAGTTAGCTCATTGGTTAGCCTCGGTTAGCTTGGTTAGCATCAGTTAGCATCAGTTAGCATCAGTTAGCATTGGTTAGCATGAGTTAGCTCATTGGTTAGCCTCGGTTAGCTCAGTGGTTAGCCTGGGTTAGCTCATTGGTTAGCCTCAGTTAGCTCATTGGTTAGCCTCAGTTAGCTCATTGGTTAGTATCAGTTAGCTCATTGGTTATCCTCGGTTAGCTCATTGGTTAGCTTCAGTTGGCTCATTGGTTAGCTTCGGTTAGCTCATTGGTTAGCCTCATTGGTTAGCATTGGTTAGCTTCATTGGATAGCTTCAGTTAGCTCATTGGTTAGCTTCAGTTAGCTCATTGGTTAGCTTCGGTTAGCTCATTGGTTAGCCTCGGTTAGCTCATTGGTTAGCCTGGGTTAGCTCATTCCTCGGTTAGCTCATTGGTTAGCCTGTGTTAGCTCATTGTTTAGCATCAGTTAGCTCATTGGTTAGCCTCGGTTAGCTCATTGGTTAGCTTGAGCCTGTTAGCTCATTGGTTAGCATCAGTTAGCTCATTGGTTAGCCTCGGTTAGCTCATTGGTTAGCATCGGTTAGCTCATTGGTTAGCTTCAGTTAGCTCATTGGTTAGCTTCGGTTAGCTCATCGGTTAGCCTCGGTTAGCTCATTGGTTAGCTTCAGTAAGCTCATTGGTTAGCCTTGGTTAGCTCATTGGTTAGCATCAGTTAGCTCATTGGTTAGCCTCGGTTAGCTTGGTTAGCATCAGTTAGCATCAGTTAGCATCAGTTAGCATTGGTTAGCATCAGTTAGCTCATTGGTTAGCCTCGGTTAGCTCAGTGGTTAGCCTGGGTTAGCTCATTGGTTAGCCTCAGTTAGCTCATTGGTTAGCCTCAGTTAGCTCATTGGTTAGCATCAGTTAGCTCATTGGTTATCCTCGGTTAGCTCATTGGTTAGCTTCAGTTGGCTCATTGGTTAGCTTCGGTTAGCTCATTGGTTAGCCTCATTGGTTAGCATTGGTTAGCTTCATTGGATAGCTTCAGTTAGCTCATTGGTTAGCTTCAGTTAGCTCATTGGTTAGCTTCGGTTAGCTCATTGGTTAGCCTCGGTTAGCTCATTGGTTAGCCTGGGTTAGCTCATTCCTCGGTTAGCTCATTGGTTAGCCTGTGTTAGCTCATTGGTTAGCATCAGTTAGCTCATTGGTTAGCCTCAGTTAGCTCATTGGTTAGCATCAGTTAGCTCATTGGTTAGCCTCGGTTAGCTCATTGGTTAGCTTGAGCCTCAGTTAGCTCATTGGTTAGCATCAGTTAGCTCATTGGTTAGCCTCGGTTAGCTCATTGGTTAGCTTCAGTTAGCTCATTGGTTAGCTTCAGTTAGCTCATTGGTTAGCCTCGGTTAGCTCATTGGTTAGCTTCAGTTAGCTCATTGGTTAGCCTCGGTTAGCTCAGTGGTTAGCCTGGGTTTGCTCATTGGTTAGCATCAGTTAGCTCATTGGTTAGCCTCAGTTAGCTCATTGGTTAGCCTCAGTTAGCTCATTGGTTAGCTTCAGTTAGCTCATCGGTTAGCTTCGGTTAGCTCATTGGTTAGCCTCATTGGTTAGCATTGGTTAGCTTCATTGGTTAGCTTCAGTTAGCTCATTGGATAGCATCAGTTAGCTCATTGGTTAGCCTCGGTTAGCTCATTGGTTAGCTTCAGTTAGCTCATTGGTTAGCTTCGGTTAGCTCATTGGTTAGCCTCGGTTAGCTCATTGGTTAGCCTGGGTTAGCTCATTCCTCGGTTAGCTCATTGGTTAGCCTGGGTTAGCTCATTGGTTAGCTTCAGTTAGCTCAATGGTTAGCCTCGGTTTGGTTAGCTCATTGGTTAGCCTGGGTTAGCCTCAGTTAGCTCATTGGTTAGGCTCAGTTAGCTCATTGGTTAGCATCATTTAGCTCATTGGTTAGCCTCGGTTAGCTTGGTTAGCATCAGTTAGCATCAGTTAGCATCAGTTAGCATTGGTTAGCATCAGTTATCTCATTGGTTAGCCTCAGTTAGCTCATTGGTTAGCATCAGTTAGCTCATTGGTCAGCCTCGGTTAGCTCATTGGTTAGCTTCAGTTAGCTCATTGGTTAGCCTCGGTTTGGTTAGCTCATTGGTTAGCCTGGGTTAGCCTTAGTTAGCTCATTGGTTAGCTTCGGTTAGCTCATTGGTTAGCTTCATTGGTTAGCATTGGTTAGCTTCATTGGTTAGCCTGGGTTAGCTCATTGGTTAGCATCAGTTAGCTCATTGGTTAGCCTCGGTTAGCTCATTGGTTAGCTTCAGTTAGCTCATTGGTAAGCTTCAGTTAGCTCATTGGTTAGCTTCAGTTAGCTCATTGGTTAGCCTCGGTTAGCTCATTGGTTAGCTTCAGTTAGCTCATTGGTTAGCCTCGGTTAGCACAGTGGTTAGCCTGGGCTAGCTCATTGGTTAGCATCAGTTAGCTCATTGGTTAGCCTCAGTTAGCTCATTGGTTAGTATCAGTTAGCTCATTGGTTAGCCTCGGTTAGCTCATTGGTTAGTATCAGTTAGCTCATTGGTTAGCCTCGGTTAGCTCATTGGTTAGCTTCAGTTAGCTCATTGGTTAGCTTCGGTTAGCTCATTGGTTAGCTTCATTGGTTAGCCTGGGTTAGCTCATTGTTTAGCATCAGTTAGCTCATTGGTTAGCCTCGGTTAGCTTGGTTAGCATCAGTTAGCATCAGTTAGCATCAGTTAGCATTGGTTAGCATCAGTTAGCTCATTGGTTAACCTCGGTTAACTCATTGGTTAGCTTCAGTTAGCTCATTGGTCAGCCTCGGTTAGCTCATTGGTTAGCTTCAGTTAGCTCATTGGTTAGCTTCAGTTAGCTCATTGGTTAGCCTCGGTTAGCTCATTGGTTAGCGTGTGTTAGCTCATTGGTTAGCCTCAGTTAGCTCATTGGTTAGCCTCAGTTAGCTCATTGGTTAGCATCAGTTAGCTCATTGGTTAGCATCAGTTAGCTCATTGGTCAGCCTCGGTTAGCTCATTGGTTAGCTTCAGTTAGCTCATTGGTTAGCTTCAGTTAGCTCATTTGTTAGCCTCGGTTAGCTCATTGGTTAGCCTGTGTTAGCTCATTGGTTAGCATCAGTTAGCTCATTGGTTAGCCTCAGTTAGCTCATTGGTTAGCATCAGTTAGCTCATTGGTTAGCATCAGTTAGCTCATTGGTCAGCCTCGGTTAGCTCATTGGTTAGCTTCAGTTAGCTCATTGGTTAGCTTCAGTTAGCTCATTGGTTAGCCTCGGTTAGCTCATTGGTTAGCCTGTGTTAGCTCTTTGGTTAGCATCAGTTAGCTCATTGGTTAGCCTCAGTTAGCTCATTGGTTAGCATCAGTTAGCTCATTGGTTAGCCTCGGTTAGCTCATTGGTTAGCTTCAGTTAGCTCATTGGTTAGCTTCAGTTAGCTCATTGGTTAGCCTCGGTTAGCTCATCGGTTAGCTTCAGTTAGCTCATTGGTTAGCCTCGGTTAGCTCAGTGGTTAGCCTGGGTTAGCTCATTGGTTAGCATCAGTTAGCTCATTGGTTAGCCTCAGTTAGCGCATTTGTTAGCATCAGTTAGCTCATTGGTTAGCCTCGGTTAGCTTGGTTAACATCAGTTAGCATCAGTTAGCATCAGTTAGCATTGGTTAGCATCAGTTAGCTCATTGGTTAGCCTCAGTTAGCTCATTGGTTAGCATCAGTTAGCTCATTGGTCAGCCTCGGTTAGCTCATTGGTTAGCTTCAGTTAGCTCATTGGTTAGCTTCAGTTAGCTCATTGGTTAGCTTCAGTTAGCTGATTGGTTAGCCTCGGTTAGCTCATTGGTTAGCCTGTGTTAGCTCATTGGTTAGCATCAGTTAGCTCATTGGTTAGCCTCAGTTAGCTCATTGGTTAGCATCAGTTAGCTCATTGGTTAGCCTCGGTTAGCTCATTGGTTAGCTTCAGTTAGCTCATTGGTTAGCCTCGGTTAGCTCATTGGTAAGCCTGTGTTAGCTCATTGGTTAGCATCAGTTAGCTCATTGGTTAGCCTCAGTTAGCTCATCGGTTAGCATCAGTTAGCTCATTGGTTAGCCTCGGTTAGCTTGGTTAGCATCAGTTAGCATCAGTTAGCATCAGTTAGCATTGGTTAGCATCAGTTAGCTCATTGGTTAGCCTCAGTTAGCTCATTGGTTAGCATCAGTTAGCTCATTGGTCAGCCTCGGTTAGCTCATTGGTTAGCTTCAGTTAGGTCATTGGTTAGCTTCAGTTAGCTCATTGGTTAGCATCAGTTAGCTCATTGGTTAGCCTCGGTTAGCTCATTGGTTAGCTTGAGCCTCAGTTAGCTCATTGGTTAGCATCAGTTAGCTCATTGGTTAGCCTCGGTTAGCTCATTGGTTAGCCTCGGTTAGCTCATTGGTTAGCTTCAGTTAGCTCATTGGTTAGCCTCGGTTAGCTCATTGGTTAGCATCAGTTAGCTCATTGGTTAGCCTCGGTTAGCTTGGTTAGCATCAGTTAGCATCAGTTAGCATCAGTTAGCATTGGTTAGCATCAGTTAGCTCATTGGTTAGCCTCGGTTAGCTCAGTGGTTAGCCTGGGTTAGCTCATTGGTTAGCTTCAGTTAGCTCATTGGTTAGCTTCGGTTAGCTCATTGATTAGCCTCATTGGTTAGCTTGGTTAGCTCATTGGTTAGCATCAGTTAGCTCATTGGTTAGCCTCGGTTAGCTCATTGGTTAGCTTCAGTTAGCTCATCGGTTAGCTTCGGTTAGCTCATTGGTTAGCCTCATTGGTTAGCATTGGTGAGCTTCATTGGTTAGCTTCAGTTAGCTCATTGGATAGCATCAGTTAGCTCATTGGTTAGCCTCGGTTAGCTCATTGGTTAGCTTCAGTTAGCTCATTGGTTAGCCTCGGTTAGCTCATTGGTTAGCCTGGGTTAGCTCATTCCTCGGTTAGCTCATTGGTTAGCCTGGGTTAGCTCATTGGTTAGCTTCAGTTAGCTCAATGGTTAGCCTCGCTTTGGTTAGCTCATTGGTTAGCCTGGGTTAGCATCAGTTAGCTCATTGCTTAGCCTCGGTTAGCTTGGTTAGCATCAGTTAGCATCAGTTAGCATCAGTTAGCATTGGTTAGCATCAGTTAGCTCATTGGTTAGCCTCAGTTAGCTCATTGGTTAGCATCAGTTAGCTCATTGGTCAGCCTCGGTTAGCTCATTGGTTAGCTTCAGTTAGCTCATTGGTTAGCCTCGGTTAGCTCATTGGTTAGCCTGTGTTAGCTCATTGGTTAGCATCAATTAGCTCATTGGTTAGCCTCAGTTAGCTCATTGGTTAGCATCAGTTAGCTCATTGGTTAGCCTCGGTTAGCTCACTGGTTAGCTTGAGCCTGTTAGCTCATTGGTTAGCATCAGTTAGCTCATTGGTTAGCCTCGGTTAGCTCATTGGTTAGCATCGGTTAGCTCATTGGTTAGCTTCAGTTAGCTCATTGGTTAGCTTCGGTTGGCTCATTGGTTAGCCTCGGTTAGCTCATTGGTTAGCTTCAGTAAGCTCATTGGTTAGCCTCGGTTAGCTCATTGGTTAGCATCAGTTAGCTCATTGGTTAGCCTCGGTTAGCTTGGTTAGCATCAGTTAGCATCAGTTAGCATCAGTTAGCATTGGTTAGCATCAGTTAGCTCATTGGTTAGCCTCGGTTAGCTCAGTGGTTAGCCTGGGTTAGCTCATTGGTTAGCCTCAGTTAGCTCATTGGTTAGCCTCAGTTAGCTCATTGGTTATCATCAGTTAGCTCATTGGTTATCCTCGGTTAGCTCATTGGTTAGCTTCAGTTGGCTCATTGGTTAGCTTCGGTTAGCTCATTGGTTAGCCTCATTGGTTAGCATTGGTTAGCTTCATTGGATAGCTTCAGTTAGCTCATTGGTTAGCTTCAGTTAGCTCATTGGTTAGCTTCGGTTAGCTCATTGGTTAGCCTCGGTTAGCTCATTGGTTAGCCTGGGTTAGCTCATTCCTCGGTTAGCTCATTGGTTAGCCTGTGTTAGCTCATTGGTTAGCATCAGTTAGCTCATTGGTTAGCCTCAGTTAGCTCATTGGTTAGCATCAGTTAGCTCATTGGTTAGCCTCGGTTAGCTCAGTGGTTAGCCTGGGTTTGCTCATTGGTTAGCATCAGTTAGCTCATTGGTTAGCCTCAGTTAGCTCATTGGTTAGCCTCAGTTAGCTCATTGGTTAGCTTCAGTTAGCTCATCGGTTAGCTTCGGTTAGCTCATTGGTTAGCATTGGTTAGCTTCATTGGTTAGCTTCAGTTAGCTCATTGGATAGCATCAGTTAGCTTATTGGTTAGCCTCGGTTAGCTCATTGGTTAGCTTCAGTTAGCTCATTGGTTAGCTTCGGTTAGCTCATTGGTTAGCCTCGGTTAGCTCATTGGTTAGCCTGGGTTAGCTCATTCCTCGGTTAGCTCATTGGTTAGCCTGGGTTAGCTCATTGGTTAGCTTCAGTTAGCTCAATGGTTAGCCTCGGTTTGGTTAGCTCATTGGTTAGCCTGGGTTAGCCTCAGTTAGCTCATTGGTTAGCCTCAGTTAGCTCATTGGTTAGCATCATTTAGCTCATTGGTTAGCCTCGGTTAGCTTGGTTAGCATCAGTTAGCATCAGTTAGCATTGGTTAGCATCAGTTATCTCATTGGTTAGCCTCAGTTAGCTCATTGGTTAGCATCAGTTAGCTCATTGGTCAGCCTCGGTTAGCTCATTGGTTAGCTTCAGTTAGCTCATTGGTTAGCCTCGGTTAGCTCATTGGTTAGCCTGTGTTAGCTCATTGGTTAGCATCAGTTAGCTCATTGGTTAGCCTCAGTTAGCTCATTGGTTAGCATCAGTTAGCTCATTGGTTAGCCTCGGTTAGCTCATTGGTTAGCTTGAGCCTCAGTTACCTCATTGGTTAGCATCAGTTAGCTCATTGGTTAGCCTCGGTTAGCTCATTGGTTAGCATCGGTTAGCTCATTGGTTAGCTTCAGTTAGCTCATTGGTTAGCTTCGGTTAGCTCATTGGTTAGCCTCGGTTAGCTCATTGGTTAGCATCAGTTAGCTCATTGGTTAGCCTCGGTTAGCTTGGTTAGCATCAGTTAGCATCAGTTAGCATCAGTTAGCATTGGTTAGCATCAGTTAGCTCATTGGTTAGCCTCGGTTAGCTCAGTGGTTAGCCTGGGTTAGCTCATTGGTTAGCCTCAGTTAGCTCATTGGTTAGCCTCAGTTAGCTCATTGGTTAGCATCAGTTAGCTCATTGGTTATCCTCGGTTAGCTCATTGGTTAGCTTCAGTTGGCTCATTGGTTAGCTTCGGTTAGCTCATTGGTTAGCCTCATTGGTTAGCATTGGTTAGCTTCATTGGATAGCTTCAGTTAGCTCATTGGTTAGCTTCAGTTAGCTCATTGGTTAGCTTTGGTTAGCTCATTGGTTAGCCTCGGTTAGCTCATTGGTTAGCCTGGGTTAGCTTATTCCTCGGTTAGCTCATTGGTTAGCCTGTGTTAGCTCATTGGTTAGCATCAGTTAGCTCATTGGTTAGCCTCAGTTAGCTCATTGGTTAGCATCAGTTAGCTCATTGGTTAGCCTCGGTTAGCTCATTGGTTAGCTTGAGCCTCAGTTAGCTCATTGGTTAGCATCAGTTAGCTCATTGGTTAGCCTCGGTTAGCTCATTGGTTAGCCTCGGTTAGCTCATTGGTTAGCTTCAGTTAGCTCATTGGTTAGCTTCGGTTAGCTCATTGGTTAGCCTCGGTTAGCTCATTGGTTAGCTTCAGTTAGCTCATTGGTTAGCCTCGGTTAGCTCATTGGTTAGCATCAGTTAGCTCATTGATTAGCCTCAGTTAGCTCATTGGTTAGCATCAGTTAGCCCATTGGTTAGCTTCAGTTAGCTCATTGGTTAGCTTTGGTTAGCTCATTGGTTAGCCTCAGTTAGCTCATTGGTTAGCTTCAGTTAGCTCATCGGTTAGCTTCGGTTAGCTCATTGGTTAGCCTCATTGGTTAGCATTGGTTAGCTTCATTGGTTAGCTTCAGTTAGCTCATTGGATAGCATCAGTTAGCTTATTGGTTAGCCTCGGTTAGCTCATTGGTTAGCTTCAGTTAGCTCATTGGTTAGCTTCGGTTAGCTCATTGGTTAGCCTCGGTTAGCTCATTGGTTAGCCTGGGTTAGCTCATTCCTCGGTTAGCTCATTGGTTAGCCTGGGTTAGCTCATTGGTTAGCTTCAGTTAGCTCAATGGTTAGCCTCGGTTTGGTTAGCTCATTGGTTAGCCTGGGTTAGCCTCAGTTAGCTCATTGGTTAGCCTCAGTTAGCTCATTGGTTAGCATCATTTAGCTCATTGGTTAGCCTCGGTTAGCTTGGTTAGCATCAGTTAGCATCAGTTAGCATTGGTTAGCATCAGTTATCTCATTGGTTAGCCTCAGTTAGCTCATTGGTTAGCATCAGTTAGCTCATTGGTCAGCCTCGGTTAGCTCATTGGTTAGCTTCAGTTAGCTCATTGGTTAGCCTCGGTTAGCTCATTGGTTAGCCTGTGTTAGCTCATTGGTTAGCATCAGTTAGCTCATTGGTTAGCCTCAGTTAGCTCATTGGTTAGCATCAGTTAGCTCATTGGTTAGCCTCGGTTAGCTCATTGGTTAGCTTGAGCCTCAGTTAGCTCATTGGTTAGCATCAGTTAGCTCATTGGTTAGCCTCGGTTAGCTCATTGGTTAGCATCGGTTAGCTCATTGGTTAGCTTCAGTTAGCTCATTGGTTAGCTTCGGTTAGCTCATTGGTTAGCCTCGGTTAGCTCATTGGTTAGCATCAGTTAGCTCATTGGTTAGCCTCGGTTAGCTTGGTTAGCATCAGTTAGCATCAGTTAGCATCAGTTAGCATTGGTTAGCATCAGTTAGCTCATTGGTTAGCCTCGGTTAGCTCAGTGGTTAGCCTGGGTTAGCTCATTGGTTAGCCTCAGTTAGCTCATTGGTTAGCCTCAGTTAGCTCATTGGTTAGCATCAGTTAGCTCATTGGTTATCCTCGGTTAGCTCATTGGTTAGCTTCAGTTGGCTCATTGGTTAGCTTCGGTTAGCTCATTGGTTAGCCTCATTGGTTAGCATTGGTTAGCTTCATTGGATAGCTTCAGTTAGCTCATTGGTTAGCTTCAGTTAGCTCATTGGTTAGCTTTGGTTAGCTCATTGGTTAGCCTCGGTTAGCTCATTGGTTAGCCTGGGTTAGCTTATTCCTCGGTTAGCTCATTGGTTAGCCTGTGTTAGCTCATTGGTTAGCATCAGTTAGCTCATTGGTTAGCCTCAGTTAGCTCATTGGTTAGCATCAGTTAGCTCATTGGTTAGCCTCGGTTAGCTCATTGGTTAGCTTGAGCCTCAGTTAGCTCATTGGTTAGCATCAGTTAGCTCATTGATTAGCCTCGGTTAGCTCATTGGTTAGCCTCGGTTAGCTCATTGGTTAGCTTCAGTTAGCTCATTGGTTAGCTTCGGTTAGCTCATTGGTTAGCCTCGGTTAGCTCATTGGTTAGCTTCAGTTAGCTCATTGGTTAGCCTCGGTTAGCTCATTGGTTAGCATCAGTTAGCTCATTGATTAGCCTCAGTTAGCTCATTGGTTAGCATCAGTTAGCCCATTGGTTAGCCTCGGTTATCTCATTGGTTAGCTTCAGTTAGCTCATTGGTTAGCTTTGGTTAGCTCATTGGTTAGCCTCATTGGTTAGCATTGGTTAGCTTCATTGGTTAGCCTGGGTTAGCTCATTGTTTAGCATCAGTTAGCTCATTGGTTAGCCTCAGTTAGCTCATTGGTTAGCATCAGTTAGCTCATTGGTCAGCCTCGGTTAGCTCATTGGTTAGCTTCAGTTAGCTCATTGGTTAGCTTCAGTTAGCTCATTGGTTAGCCTCGGTTAGCTCATTGGTTAGCCTGTGTTAGCTCATTGGTTAGCATCAGTTAGCTCATTGGTTAGCCTCAGTTAGCTCATTGGTAAGCATCAGTTAGCTCATTGGTTAGCCTCGGTGAGCTCATTGGTTAGCTTCAGTTAGCTCATTGGTTAGCTTCAGTTAGCTCATTGGTTAGCCTCGGTTAGCTCATTGGTTAGCTTCAGTTAGCTCATTGGTTAGCCTCGGTTAGCTCATTGGTTAGCTTCAGTTAGCTCATTGGTTAGCTTCGGTTAGCTCATTGGTTAGCTAGCTTCATTGGTTAGCCTGGGTTAGCTCATTGTTTAGCATCAGTTAGCTCATTGGTTAGCCTCGGTTAGCTTGGTTAGCATCAGTTAGCATCAGTTAGCATCGGTTAGCATTGGTTAGCATCAGTTAGCTCATTGGTTAACCTCGGTTAGCTCATTGGTTAGCTTCAGTTAGCTCATTGGTCAGCCTCGGTTAGCTCATTGGTTAGCTTCAGTTAGCTAATTGGTTAGCTTCAGTTAGCTCATTGGTTAGCCTCGGTTAGCTCATTGGTTAGCCTGTGTTAGCTCATTGGTTAGCCTCAGTTAGCTCATTGGTTAGCCTCAGTTAGCTCATTGGTTAGCATCATTTAGCTCATTGGTTAGCATCAGTTAGCTCATTGGTCAGCCTCGGTTAGCTCATTGGTTAGCTTCAGTTAGCTCATTGGTTAGCTTCAGTTAGCTCATTTGTTAGCCTCGGTTAGCTCATTGGTTAGCCTGTGTTAGCTCATTGGTTAGCATCAGTTAGCTCATTGGTTAGCCTCAGTTAGCTCATTGGTTAGCATCAGTTAGCTCATTGGTTAGCATCAGTTAGCTCATTGGTCAGCCTCGGTTAGCTCATTGGTTAGCTTCAGTTAGCTCATTGGTTAGCTTCAGTTAGCTCATTGGTTAGCCTCGGTTAGCTCATTGGTTAGCCTGTGTTATCTCATTGTTTAGCATCAGTTAGCTCATTGGTTAGCCTCAGTTAGCTCATTGGTTAGCATCAGTTAGCTCATTGGTTAGCCTCGGTTAGCTCATTGGTTAGCTTCAGTTAGCTCATTGTTTAGCTTCAGTTAGCTCATTGGTTAGCCTCGGTTAGCTCATTGGTTAGCTTCAGTTAGCTCATTGGTTAGCCTCGGTTAGCTCAGTGGTTAGCCTGGGTTAGCTCATTGGTTAGCATCAGTTAGCTCATTGGTTAGCCTCAGTTAACTCATTGGTTAGCATCAGTTAGCTCATTGGTTAGCCTTGGTTAGCTTGGTTAGCATCAGTTAGCATCATTTAGCATCAGTTAGCATTGGTTAGCATCAGTTAGCTCATTGGTTAGCCTCAGTTAGCTCATTGGTTAGCATCAGTTAGCTCATTGGTCAGCCTCGGTTAGCTCATTGGTTAGCTTCAGTTAGCTCATTGGTTAGCTTCAGTTAGCTCATTGGTTAGCTTCAGTTAGCTCATTGGTTAGCCTCGGTTAGCTCATTGGTTAGCCTGTGTTAGCTCATTGGTTAGCATCAGTTAGCTCATTGGTTAGCCTCAGTTAGCTCATTGGTTAGCATCAGTTAGCTCATTGGTTAGCCTCGGTTAGCTCATTGGTTAGCTTCAGTTAGCTCATTGGTTAGCCTCGGTTAGCTCATTGGTTAGCCTGTGTTAGCTCATTGGTTAGCATCAGTTAGCTCATTGGTTAGCCTCAGTTAGCTCATTGGTTAGCATCAGTTAGCTCATTGGTTAGCCTCGGTTAGCTTGGTTAGCATCAGTTAGCATCAGTTAGCATCAGTTAGCATTGGTTAGCATCAGTTAGCTCATTGGTTAGCCTCAGTTAGCTCATTGGTTAGCATCAGTTAGCTCATTGGTCAGCCTCGGTTAGCTCATTGGTTAGCTTCAGTTAGCTCATTGGTTAGCTTCAGTTAGCTCATTGGTTAGCCTCAGTTAGCTCATTGGTTAGCATCAGTTAGCTCATTGGTTAGCCTCGGTTAGCTCATTGGTTAGCTTGAGCCTCAGTTAGCTCATTGGTTAGCATCAGTTAGCTCATTGGTTAGCCTCAGTTAGCTCATTGGTTAGCCTCGGTTAGCTCATTGGTTAGCTTCAGTTAGCTCATTGGTTAGCTTCAGTTAGCTCATTGGTTAGCCTCGGTTAGCTCATTGGTTAGCTTCAGTTAGCTCATTGGTTAGCCTCGGTTAGCTCATTGGTTAGCATCCGTTAGCTCATTGGTTAGCCTCGGTTAGCTTGGTTAGCATCAGTTAGCATCAGTTAGCATCAGTTAGCATTGGTTAGCATCAGTTAGCTCATTGGTTAGCCTCGGTTAGCTCATTGGTTAGCCTCGGTTAGCTCATTGGTTAGCCTGTGTTAGCTCATTGGTTAGCATCAGTTAGCTCATTGGTTAGCCTCAGTTAGCTCATTGGTTAGCATCAGTTAGCTCATTGGTTAGCCTCGGTTAGCTCATTGGTTAGCTTGAGCCTCAGTTAGCTCATTGGTTAGCATCAGTTAGCTCATTGGTTAGCCTCGGTTAGCTCATTGGTTAGCATCGGTTAGCTCATTGGTTAGCTTCAGTTAGCTCATTGGTTAGCTTCGGTTAGCTCATTGGTTAGCCTCGGTTAGCTCATTGGTTAGCTTCAGTTAGCTCATTGGTTAGCCTCGGTTAGCTCATTGGTTAGCATCAGTTAGCTCATTGGTTAGCCTCGGTTAGCTTGGTTAGCATCAGTTAGCATCAGTTAGCATCAGTTAGCATTGGTTAGCATCAGTTAGCTCATTGGTTAGCCTCGGTTAGCTCAGTGGTTAGCCTGGGTTAGCTCATTGGTTAGCCTCAGTTAGCTCATTGGTTAGCCTCAGTTAGCTCATTGGTTAGCATCAGTTAGCTCATTGGTTATCCTCGGTTAGCTCATTGGTTAGCTTCAGTTGGCTCATTGGTTAGCTTCGGTTAGCTCATTGGTTAGCCTCATTGGTTAGCATTGGTTAGCTTCATTGGATAGCTTCAGTTAGCTCATTGGTTAGCTTCAGTTAGCTCATTGGTTAGCTTTGGTTAGCTCATTGGTTAGCCTCGGTTAGCTCATTGGTTAGCCTGGGTTAGCTTATTCCTCGGTTAGCTCATTGGTTAGCCTGTGTTAGCTCATTGGTTAGCATCAGTTAGCTCATTGGTTAGCCTCAGTTAGCTCATTGGTTAGAATCAGTTAGCTCAATGGTTAGCCTCGGTTAGCTCATTGGTTAGCTTGAGCCTCAGTTAGCTCATTGGTTAGCATCAGTTAGCTCATTGGTTAGCCTCGGTTAGCTCATTGGTTAGCCTCGGTTAGCTCATTGGTTAGCCTGTGTTAGCTCATTGGTTAGCCTCAGTTAGCTCATTGGTTAGCCTCAGTTAGCTCATTGGTTAGCATCATTTAGCTCATTGGTTAGCATCAGTTAGCTCATTGGTCAGCCTCGGTTAGCTCATTGGTTAGCTTCAGTTAGCTCATTGGTTAGCTTCAGTTAGCTCATTTGTTAGCCTCGGTTAGCTCATTGGTTAGCCTGTGTTAGCTCATTGGTTAGCATCAGTTAGCTCATTGGTTAGCCTCAGTTAGCTCATTGGTTAGCATCATTTAGCTCATTGGTTAGCATCAGTTAGCTCATTGGTCAGCCTCGGTTAGCTCATTGGTTAGCTTCAGTTAGCTCATTGGTTAGCTTCAGTTAGCTCATTTGTTAGCCTCGGTTAGCTCATTGGTTAGCCTGTGTTAGCTCATTGGTTAGCATCAGTTAGCTCATTGGTTAGCCTCAGTTAGCTCATTGGTTAGCTTCAGTTAGCTCATTGGTTAGCTTCAGTTAGCTCATTGGTTAGCCTTGGTTAGCTCATTGGTTAGCCTGTGTTATCTCATTGTTTAGCATCAGTTAGCTCATTGGTTAGCCTCAGTTAGCTCATTGGTTAGCATCAGTTAGCTCATTGGTTAGCCTCGGTTAGCTCATTGGTTAGCTTCAGTTAGCTCATTGTTTAGCTTCAGTTAGCTCATTGGTTAGCCTCGGTTAGCTCATTGGTTAGCTTCAGTTAGCTCATTGGTTAGCCTCGGTTAGCTCAGTGGTTAGCCTGGGTTAGCTCATTGGTTAGCATCAGTTAGCTCATTGGTTAGCCTCAGTTAACTCATTGGTTAGCATCAGTTAGCTCATTGGTTAGCCTTGGTTAGCTTGGTTAGCATCAGTTAGCATCATTTAGCATCAGTTAGCATTGGTTAGCATCAGTTAGCTCATTGGTTAGCCTCAGTTAGCTCATTGGTTAGCATCAGTTAGCTCATTGGTCAGCCTCGGTTAGCTCATTGGTTAGCTTCAGTTAGCTCATTGGTTAGCTTCAGTTAGCTCATTGGTTAGCTTCAGTTAGCTCATTGGTTAGCCTCGGTTAGCTCATTGGTTAGCCTGTGTTAGCTCATTGGTTAGCATCAGTTAGCTCATTGGTTAGCCTCAGTTAGCTCATTGGTTAGCATCAGTTAGCTCATTGGTTAGCCTCGGTTAGCTCATTGGTTAGCTTCAGTTAGCTCATTGGTTAGCCTCGGTTAGCTCATTGGTTAGCCTGTGTTAGCTCATTGGTTAGCATCAGTTAGCTCATTGGTTAGCCTCAGTTAGCTCATTGGTTAGCATCAGTTAGCTCATTGGTTAGCCTCAGTTAGCTCATTGGTTAGCATCAGTTAGCTCATTGGTTAGCCTCGGTTAGCTCATTGGTTAGCTTGAGCCTCAGTTAGCTCATTGGTTAGCATCAGTTAGCTCATTGGTTAGCCTCGGTTAGCTCATTGGTTAGCTTCAGTTAGCTCATTGGTTAGCTTCAGTTAGCTCATTGGTTAGCCTCGGTTAGCTCATTGGTTAGCTTCAGTTAGCTCATTGGTTAGCCTCGGTTAGCTCAGTGGTTAGCCTGGGTTTGCTCATTGGTTAGCATCAGTTAGCTCATTGGTTAGCCTCAGTTAGCTCATTGGTTAGCCTCAGTTAGCTCATTGGTTAGCTTCAGTTAGCTCATCGGTTAGCTTCGGTTAGCTCATTGGTTAGCCTCAGTTAGCTCATTGGTTAGCCTCAGTTAGCTCATTGGTTAGCATCAGTTAGCTCATTGGTTATCCTCGGTTAGCTCATTGGTTAGCTTCAGTTGGCTCATTGGTTAGCTTCGGTTAGCTCATTGGTTAGCCTCATTGGTTAGCATTGGTTAGCTTCATTGGATAGCTTCAGTTAGCTCATTGGTTAGCTTCAGTTAGCTCATTGGTTAGCTTCGGTTAGCTCATTGGTTAGCCTCGGTTAGCTCATTGGTTAGCCTGGGTTAGCTCATTCCTCGGTTAGCTCATTGGTTAGCCTGTGTTAGCTCATTGGTAAGCATCAGTTAGCTCATTGGTTAGCCTCAGTTAGCTCATTGGTTAGCATCAGTTAGCTCATTGGTTAGCCTCGGTTAGCTCATTGGTTAGCTTGAGCCTCAGTTAGCTCATTGGTTAGCATCAGTTAGCTCATTGGTTAGCCTCGGTTAGCTCATTGGTTAGCCTCGGTTAGCTCATTGGTTAGCTTCAGTTAGCTCATTGGTTAGCTTCGGTTAGCTCATTGGTTAGCCTCGGTTAGCTCATTGGTTAGCTTCAGTTAGCTCATTGGTTAGCCTCGGTTAGCTCATTGGTTAGCATCAGTTAGCTCATTGGTTAGCCTCGGTTAGCTCATTGGTTAGCTTCAGTTAGCTCATTGGTTAGCTTCAGTTAGCTCATTGGTTAGCCTCGGTTAGCTCATTGGTTAGCTTCAGTTAGCTCATTGGTTAGCCTCGGTTAGCTCAGTGGTTAGCCTGGGTTTGCTCATTGGTTAGCATCAGTTAGCTCATTGGTTAGCCTCAGTTAGCTCATTGGTTAGCCTCAGTTAGCTCATTGGTTAGCTTCAGTTAGCTCATCGGTTAGCTTCGGTTAGCTCATTGGTTAGCCTCATTGGTTAGCATTGGTTAGCTTCATTGGTTAGCTTCAGTTAGCTCATTGGATAGCATCAGTTAGCTCATTGGTTAGCCTCGGTTAGCTCATTGGTTAGCTTCAGTTAGCTCATTGGTTAGCTTCGGTTAGCTCATTGGTGAGCCTCGGTTAGCTCATTGGTTAGCCTGGGTTAGCTCATTCCTCGGTTAGCTCATTGGTTAGCCTGGGTTAGCTCATTGGTTAGCTTCAGTTAGCTCAATGGTTAGCCTCGGTTTGGTTAGCTCATTGGTTAGCCTGGGTTAGCCTGAGTTAGCTCATTGGTTAGGCTCAGTTAGCTCATTGGTTAGCATCATTTAGCTCATTGGTTAGCCCCGGTTAGCTTGGTTAGCATCAGTTAGCATCAGTTAGCATCAGTTAGCATTGGTTAGCATCAGTTATCTCATTGGTTAGCCTCAGTTAGCTCATTGGTTAGCATCAGTTAGCTCATTGGTCAGCCTCGGTTAGCTCATTGGTTAGCTTCAGTTAGCTCATTGGTTAGCCTCGGTTTGGTTAGCTCATTGGTTAGCCTGGGTTAGCCTCAGTTAGCTCATTGGTTAGCTTCGGTTAGCTCATTGGTTAGCTTCATTGGTTAGCATTGGTTAGCTTCATTGGTTAGCCTGGGTTAGCTCATTGGTTAGCATCAGTTAGCTCATTGGTTAGCCTCGGTTAGCTCATTGGTTAGCTTCAGTTAGCTCATTGGTTAGCTTCAGTTAGCTCATTGGTTAGCTTCAGTTAGCTCATTGGTTAGCCTCGGTTAGCTCATTGGTTAGCTTCAGTTAGCTCATTGGTTAGCCTCGGTTAGCACAGTGGTTAGCCTGGGCTAGCTCATTGGTTAGCATCAGTTAGCTCATTGGTTAGCCTCAGTTAGCTCATTGGTTAGTATCAGTTAGCTCATTGGTTAGCCTCGGTTAGCTCATTGGTTAGTATCAGTTAGCTCATTGGTTAGCCTCGGTTAGCTCATTGGTTAGCTTCAGTTAGCTCATTGGTTAGCTTCGGTTAGCTCATTGGTTAGCTTCATTGGTTAGCCTGGGTTAGCTCATTGTTTAGCATCAGTTAGCTCATTGGTTAGCCTCGGTTAGCTTGGTTAGCATCAGTTAGCATCAGTTAGCATCAGTTAGCATTGGTTAGCATCAGTTAGCTCATTGGTTAACCTCGGTTAACTCATTGGTTAGCTTCAGTTAGCTCATTGGTCAGCCTCGGTTAGCTCATTGGTTAGCTTCAGTTAGCTCATTGGTTAGCTTCAGTTAGCTCATTGGTTAGCCTTGGTTAGCTCATTGGTTAGCGTGTGTTAGCTCATTGGTTAGCCTCAGTTAGCTCATTGGTTAGCCTCAGTTAGCTCATTGGTTAGCATCAGTTAGCTCATTGGTTAGCATCAGTTAGCTCATTGGTCAGCCTCTGTTAGCTCATTGGTTAGCTTCAGTTAGCTCATTGGTTAGCTTCAGTTAGCTCATTTGTTAGCCTCGGTTAGCTCATTGGTTAGCCTGTGTTAGCTCATTGGTTAGCATCAGTTAGCTCATTGGTTAGCCTCAGTTAGCTCATTGGTTAGCATCAGTTAGCTCATTGGTTAGCATCAGTTAGCTCATTGGTCAGCCTCGGTTAGCTCATTGGTTAGCTTCAGTTAGCTCATTGGTTAGCTTCAGTTAGCTCATTGGTTAGCCTCGGTTAGCTCATTGGTTAGCCTGTGTTAGCTCTTTGGTTAGCATCAGTTAGCTCATTGGTTAGCCTCAGTTAGCTCATTGGTTAGCATCAGTTAGCTCATTGGTTAGCCTCGGTTAGCTCATTGGTTAGCTTCAGTTAGCTCATTGGTTAGCTTCAGTTAGCTCATTGGTTAGCCTCGGTTAGCTCATCGGTTAGCTTCAGTTAGCTCATTGGTTAGCCTCGGTTAGCTCAGTGGTTAGCCTGGGTTAGCTCATTGGTTAGCATCAGTTAGCTCATTGGTTAGCCTCAGTTAGCTCATTTGTTAGCATCAGTTAGCTCATTGGTTAGCCTCGGTTAGCTTGGTTAACATCAGTTAGCATCAGTTAGCATCAGTTAGCATTGGTTAGCATCAGTTAGCTCATTGGTTAGCCTCAGTTAGCTCATTGGTTAGCATCAGTTAGCTCATTGGTCAGCCTCGGTTAGCTCATTGGTTAGCTTCAGTTAGCTCATTGGTTAGCTTCAGTTAGCTCATTGGTTAGCTTCAGTTAGCTCATTGGTTAGCCTCGGTTAGCTCATCGGTTAGCTTCAGTTAGCTCATTGGTTAGCCTCGGTTAGCTCAGTGGTTAGCCTGGGTTAGCTCATTGGTTAGCATCAGTTAGCTCATTGGTTAGCCTCAGTTAGCTCATTTGTTAGCATCAGTTAGCTCATTGGTTAGCCTCGGTTAGCTTGGTTAACATCAGTTAGCATCAGTTAGCATCAGTTAGCATTGGTTAGCATCAGTTAGCTCATTGGTTAGCCTCAGTTAGCTCATTGGTTAGCATCAGTTAGCTCATTGGTCAGCCTCGGTTAGCTCATTGGTTAGCTTCAGTTAGCTCATTGGTTAGCTTCAGTTAGCTCATTGGTTAGCTTCAGTTAGCTCATTGGTTAGCCTCGGTTAGCTCATTGGTTAGCCTGTGTTAGCTCATTGGTTAGCATCAGTTAGCTCATTGGTTAGCCTCAGTTAGCTCATTGGTTAGCATCAGTTAGCTCATTGGTTAGCCTCGGTTAGCTCATTGGTTAGCTTCAGTTAGCTCATTGGTTAGCCTCGGTTAGCTCATTGGTAAGCCTGTGTTAGCTCATTGGTTAGCATCAGTTAGCTCATTGGTTAGCCTCAGTTAGCTCATCGGTTAGCATCAGTTAGCTCATTGGTTAGCCTCGGTTAGCTTGGTTAGCATCAGTTAGCATCAGTTAGCATCAGTTAGCATTGGTTAGCATCAGTTAGCTCATTGGTTAGCATCAGTTAGCTCATTGGTCAGCCTCGGTTAGCTCATTGGTTAGCTTCAGTTAGGTCATTGGTTAGCTTCAGTTAGCTCATTGGTTAGCATCAGTTAGCTCATTGGTTAGCCTCGGTTAGCTCATTGGTTAGCTTGAGCCTCAGTTAGCTCATTGGTTAGCATCAGTTAGCTCATTGGTTAGCCTCGGTTAGCTCATTGGTTAGCCTCGGTTAGCTCATTGGTTAGCTTCAGTTAGCTCATTGGTTAGCTTCAGTTAGCTCATTGGTTAGCCTCGGTTAGCTCATTGGTTAGCTTCAGTTAGCTCATTGGTTAGCCTCGGTTAGCTCATTGGTTAGCATCAGTTAGCTCATTGGTTAGCCTCGGTTAGCTTGGTTAGCATCAGTTAGCATCAGTTAGCATCAGTTAGCATTGGTTAGCATCAGTTAGCTCATTGGTTAGCCTCGGTTAGCTCAGTGGTTAGCCTGGGTTAGCTCATTGGTTAGCTTCAGTTAGCTCATTGGTTAGCTTCGGTTAGCTCATTGATTAGCCTCATTGGTTAGCTTGGTTAGCTCATTGGTTAGCATCAGTTAGCTCATTGGTTAGCCTCGGTTAGCTCATTGGTTAGCTTCAGTTAGCTCATTGGTTAGCTTCGGTTAGCTCATTGGTTAGCCTCGGTTAGCTCATTGGTTAGCCTGGGTTAGCTCATTCCTCGGTTAGCTCATTGGTTAGCCTGGGTTAGCTCATTGGTTAGCTTCAGTTAGCTCAATGGTTAGCCTCGCTTTGGTTAGCTCATTGGTTAGCCTGGGTTAGCCTCAGTAAGCTCATTGGTTAGCCTCAGTTAGCTCATTGGTTAGCATCAGTTAGCTCATTGCTTAGCCTCGGTTAGCTTGGTTAGCATCAGTTAGCATCAGTTAGCATCAGTTAGCATTGGTTAGCATCAGTTAGCTCATTGGTTAGCCTCAGTTAGCTCATTGGTTAGCATCAGTTATCTCATTGGTCAGCCTCGGTTAGCTCATTGGTTAGCTTCAGTTAGCTCATTGGTTAGCCTCGGTTAGCTCATTGGTTAGCCTGTGTTAGCTCATTGGTTAGCATCAATTAGCTAATTGGTTAGCCTCAGTTAGCTCATTGGTTAGCATCAGTTAGCTCATTGGTTAGCCTCGGTTAGCTCATTGGTTAGCTTGAGCCTGTTAGCTCATTGGTTAGCATCAGTTAGCTCATTGGTTAGCCTCGGTTAGCTCATTGGTTAGCATCGGTTAGCTCATTGGTTAGCTTCAGTTAGCTCATTGGTTAGCTTCGGTTAGCTCATCGGTTAGCCTCGGTTAGCTCATTGGTTAGCATCAGTTAGCTCATTGGTTAGCCTCGGTTAGCTCATTGGTTAGCTTGAGCCTGTTAGCTCATTGGTTAGCATCAGTTAGCTCATTGGTTAGCCTCGGTTAGCTCATTGGTTAGCATCGGTTAGCTCATTGGTTAGCCTTGGTTAGCTCATTGGTTAGCATCAGTTAGCTCATTGGTTAGCCTCGGTTAGCTTGGTTAGCATCAGTTAGCATCAGTTAGCATCAGTTAGCATTGGTTAGCATGAGTTAGCTCATTGGTTAGCCTCGGTTAGCTCAGTGGTTAGCCTGGGTTAGCTCATTGGTTAGCCTCAGTTAGCTCATTGGTTAGCCTCAGTTAGCTCATTGGTTAGTATCAGTTAGCTCATTGGTTATCCTCGGTTAGCTCATTGGTTAGCTTCAGTTGGCTCATTGGTTAGCTTCGGTTAGCTCATTGGTTAGCCTCATTGGTTAGCATTGGTTAGCTTCATTGGATAGCTTCAGTTAGCTCATTGGTTAGCTTCAGTTAGCTCATTGGTTAGCTTCGGTTAGCTCATTGGTTAGCCTCGGTTAGCTCATTGGTTAGCCTGGGTTAGCTCATTCCTCGGTTAGCTCATTGGTTAGCCTGTGTTAGCTCATTGTTTAGCATCAGTTAGCTCATTGGTTAGCCTCGGTTAGCTCATTGGTTAGCTTGAGCCTGTTAGCTCATTGGTTAGCATCAGTTAGCTCATTGGTTAGCCTCGGTTAGCTCATTGGTTAGCATCGGTTAGCTCATTGGTTAGCTTCAGTTAGCTCATTGGTTAGCTTCGGTTAGCTCATCGGTTAGCCTCGGTTAGCTCATTGGTTAGCTTCAGTAAGCTCATTGGTTAGCCTTGGTTAGCTCATTGGTTAGCATCAGTTAGCTCATTGGTTAGCCTCGGTTAGCTTGGTTAGCATCAGTTAGCATCAGTTAGCATCAGTTAGCATTGGTTAGCATCAGTTAGCTCATTGGTTAGCCTCGGTTAGCTCAGTGGTTAGCCTGGGTTAGCTCATTGGTTAGCCTCAGTTAGCTCATTGGTTAGCCTCAGTTAGCTCATTGGTTAGCATCAGTTAGCTCATTGGTTATCCTCGGTTAGCTCATTGGTTAGCTTCAGTTGGCTCATTGGTTAGCTTCGGTTAGCTCATTGGTTAGCCTCATTGGTTAGCATTGGTTAGCTTCATTGGATAGCTTCAGTTAGCTCATTGGTTAGCTTCAGTTAGCTCATTGGTTAGCTTCGGTTAGCTCATTGGTTAGCCTCGGTTAGCTCATTGGTTAGCCTGGGTTAGCTCATTCCTCGGTTAGCTCATTGGTTAGCCTGTGTTAGCTCATTGGTTAGCATCAGTTAGCTCATTGGTTAGCCTCAGTTAGCTCATTGGTTAGCATCAGTTAGCTCATTGGTTAGCCTCGGTTAGCTCATTGGTTAGCTTGAGCCTCAGTTAGCTCATTGGTTAGCATCAGTTAGCTCATTGGTTAGCCTCGGTTAGCTCATTGGTTAGCTTCAGTTAGCTCATTGGTTAGCTTCAGTTAGCTCATTGGTTAGCCTCGGTTAGCTCATTGGTTAGCTTCAGTTAGCTCATTGGTTAGCCTCGGTTAGCTCAGTGGTTAGCCTGGGTTTGCTCATTGGTTAGCATCAGTTAGCTCATTGGTTAGCCTCAGTTAGCTCATTGGTTAGCCTCAGTTAGCTCATTGGTTAGCTTCAGTTAGCTCATCGGTTAGCTTCGGTTAGCTCATTGGTTAGCCTCATTGGTTAGCATTGGTTAGCTTCATTGGTTAGCTTCAGTTAGCTCATTGGATAGCATCAGTTAGCTCATTGGTTAGCCTCGGTTAGCTCATTGGTTAGCTTCAGTTAGCTCATTGGTTAGCTTCGGTTAGCTCATTGGTTAGCCTCGGTTAGCTCATTGGTTAGCCTGGGTTAGCTCATTCCTCGGTTAGCTCATTGGTTAGCCTGGGTTAGCTCATTGGTTAGCTTCAGTTAGCTCAATGGTTAGCCTCGGTTTGGTTAGCTCATTGGTTAGCCTGGGTTAGCCTCAGTTAGCTCATTGGTTAGGCTCAGTTAGCTCATTGGTTAGCATCATTTAGCTCATTGGTTAGCCTCGGTTAGCTTGGTTAGCATCAGTTAGCATCAGTTAGCATCAGTTAGCATTGGTTAGCATCAGTTATCTCATTGGTTAGCCTCAGTTAGCTCATTGGTTAGCATCAGTTAGCTCATTGGTCAGCCTCGGTTAGCTCATTGGTTAGCTTCAGTTAGCTCATTGGTTAGCCTCGGTTTGGTTAGCTCATTGGTTAGCCTGGGTTAGCCTTAGTTAGCTCATTGGTTAGCTTCGGTTAGCTCATTGGTTAGCTTCATTGGTTAGCATTGGTTAGCTTCATTGGTTAGCCTGGGTTAGCTCATTGGTTAGCATCAGTTAGCTCATTGGTTAGCCTCGGTTAGCTCATTGGTTAGCTTCAGTTAGCTCATTGGTAAGCTTCAGTTAGCTCATTGGTTAGCTTCAGTTAGCTCATTGGTTAGCCTCGGTTAGCTCATTGGTTAGCTTCAGTTAGCTCATTGGTTAGCCTCGGTTAGCACAGTGGTTAGCCTGGGCTAGCTCATTGGTTAGCATCAGTTAGCTCATTGGTTAGCCTCAGTTAGCTCATTGGTTAGTATCAGTTAGCTCATTGGTTAGCCTCGGTTAGCTCATTGGTTAGTATCAGTTAGCTCATTGGTTAGCCTCGGTTAGCTCATTGGTTAGCTTCAGTTAGCTCATTGGTTAGCTTCGGTTAGCTCATTGGTTAGCTTCATTGGTTAGCCTGGGTTAGCTCATTGTTTAGCATCAGTTAGCTCATTGGTTAGCCTCGGTTAGCTTGGTTAGCATCAGTTAGCATCAGTTAGCATCAGTTAGCATTGGTTAGCATCAGTTAGCTCATTGGTTAACCTCGGTTAACTCATTGGTTAGCTTCAGTTAGCTCATTGGTCAGCCTCGGTTAGCTCATTGGTTAGCTTCAGTTAGCTCATTGGTTAGCTTCAGTTAGCTCATTGGTTAGCCTCGGTTAGCTCATTGGTTAGCGTGTGTTAGCTCATTGGTTAGCCTCAGTTAGCTCATTGGTTAGCCTCAGTTAGCTCATTGGTTAGCATCAGTTAGCTCATTGGTTAGCATCAGTTAGCTCATTGGTCAGCCTCGGTTAGCTCATTGGTTAGCTTCAGTTAGCTCATTGGTTAGCTTCAGTTAGCTCATTTGTTAGCCTCGGTTAGCTCATTGGTTAGCCTGTGTTAGCTCATTGGTTAGCATCAGTTAGCTCATTGGTTAGCCTCAGTTAGCTCATTGGTTAGCATCAGTTAGCTCATTGGTTAGCATCAGTTAGCTCATTGGTCAGCCTCGGTTAGCTCATTGGTTAGCTTCAGTTAGCTCATTGGTTAGCTTCAGTTAGCTCATTGGTTAGCCTCGGTTAGCTCATTGGTTAGCCTGTGTTAGCTCTTTGGTTAGCATCAGTTAGCTCATTGGTTAGCCTCAGTTAGCTCATTGGTTAGCATCAGTTAGCTCATTGGTTAGCCTCGGTTAGCTCATTGGTTAGCTTCAGTTAGCTCATTGGTTAGCTTCAGTTAGCTCATTGGTTAGCCTCGGTTAGCTCATCGGTTAGCTTCAGTTAGCTCATTGGTTAGCCTCGGTTAGCTCAGTGGTTAGCCTGGGTTAGCTCATTGGTTAGCATCAGTTAGCTCATTGGTTAGCCTCAGTTAGCGCATTTGTTAGCATCAGTTAGCTCATTGGTTAGCCTCGGTTAGCTTGGTTAACATCAGTTAGCATCAGTTAGCATCAGTTAGCATTGGTTAGCATCAGTTAGCTCATTGGTTAGCCTCAGTTAGCTCATTGGTTAGCATCAGTTAGCTCATTGGTCAGCCTCGGTTAGCTCATTGGTTAGCTTCAGTTAGCTCATTGGTTAGCTTCAGTTAGCTCATTGGTTAGCTTCAGTTAGCTCATTGGTTAGCCTCGGTTAGCTCATTGGTTAGCCTGTGTTAGCTCATTGGTTAGCATCAGTTAGCTCATTGGTTAGCCTCAGTTAGCTCATTGGTTAGCATCAGTTAGCTCATTGGTTAGCCTCGGTTAGCTCATTGGTTAGCTTCAGTTAGCTCATTGGTTAGCCTCGGTTAGCTCATTGGTAAGCCTGTGTTAGCTCATTGGTTAGCATCAGTTAGCTCATTGGTTAGCCTCAGTTAGCTCATCGGTTAGCATCAGTTAGCTCATTGGTTAGCCTCGGTTAGCTTGGTTAGCATCAGTTAGCATCAGTTAGCATCAGTTAGCATTGGTTAGCATCAGTTAGCTCATTGGTTAGCCTCAGTTAGCTCATTGGTTAGCATCAGTTAGCTCATTGGTCAGCCTCGGTTAGCTCATTGGTTAGCTTCAGTTAGGTCATTGGTTAGCTTCAGTTAGCTCATTGGTTAGCATCAGTTAGCTCATTGGTTAGCCTCGGTTAGCTCATTGGTTAGCTTGAGCCTCAGTTAGCTCATTGGTTAGCATCAGTTAGCTCATTGGTTAGCCTCGGTTAGCTCATTGGTTAGCCTCGGTTAGCTCATTGGTTAGCTTCAGTTAGCTCATTGGTTAGCCTCGGTTAGCTCATTGGTTAGCATCAGTTAGCTCATTGGTTAGCCTCGGTTAGCTTGGTTAGCATCAGTTAGCATCAGTTAGCATCAGTTAGCATTGGTTAGCATCAGTTAGCTCATTGGTTAGCCTCGGTTAGCTCAGTGGTTAGCCTGGGTTAGCTCATTGGTTAGCTTCAGTTAGCTCATTGGTTAGCTTCGGTTAGCTCATTGATTAGCCTCATTGGTTAGCTTGGTTAGCTCATTGGTTAGCATCAGTTAGCTCATTGGTTAGCCTCGGTTAGCTCATTGGTTAGCTTCAGTTAGCTCATCGGTTAGCTTCGGTTAGCTCATTGGTTAGCCTCATTGGTTAGCATTGGTGAGCTTCATTGGTTAGCTTCAGTTAGCTCATTGGATAGCATCAGTTAGCTCATTGGTTAGCCTCGGTTAGCTCATTGGTTAGCTTCAGTTAGCTCATTGGTTAGCCTCGGTTAGCTCATTGGTTAGCCTGGGTTAGCTCATTCCTCGGTTAGCTCATTGGTTAGCCTGGGTTAGCTCATTGGTTAGCTTCAGTTAGCTCAATGGTTAGCCTCGCTTTGGTTAGCTCATTGGTTAGCCTGGGTTAGCATCAGTTAGCTCATTGCTTAGCCTCGGTTAGCTTGGTTAGCATCAGTTAGCATCAGTTAGCATCAGTTAGCATTGGTTAGCATCAGTTAGCTCATTGGTTAGCCTCAGTTAGCTCATTGGTTAGCATCAGTTAGCTCATTGGTCAGCCTCGGTTAGCTCATTGGTTAGCTTCAGTTAGCTCATTGGTTAGCCTCGGTTAGCTCATTGGTTAGCCTGTGTTAGCTCATTGGTTAGCATCAATTAGCTCATTGGTTAGCCTCAGTTAGCTCATTGGTTAGCATCAGTTAGCTCATTGGTTAGCCTCGGTTAGCTCACTGGTTAGCTTGAGCCTGTTAGCTCATTGGTTAGCATCAGTTAGCTCATTGGTTAGCCTCGGTTAGCTCATTGGTTAGCATCGGTTAGCTCATTGGTTAGCTTCAGTTAGCTCATTGGTTAGCTTCGGTTGGCTCATTGGTTAGCCTCGGTTAGCTCATTGGTTAGCTTCAGTAAGCTCATTGGTTAGCCTCGGTTAGCTCATTGGTTAGCATCAGTTAGCTCATTGGTTAGCCTCGGTTAGCTTGGTTAGCATCAGTTAGCATCAGTTAGCATCAGTTAGCATTGGTTAGCATCAGTTAGCTCATTGGTTAGCCTCGGTTAGCTCAGTGGTTAGCCTGGGTTAGCTCATTGGTTAGCCTCAGTTAGCTCATTGGTTAGCCTCAGTTAGCTCATTGGTTATCATCAGTTAGCTCATTGGTTATCCTCGGTTAGCTCATTGGTTAGCTTCAGTTGGCTCATTGGTTAGCTTCGGTTAGCTCATTGGTTAGCCTCATTGGTTAGCATTGGTTAGCTTCATTGGATAGCTTCAGTTAGCTCATTGGTTAGCTTCAGTTAGCTCATTGGTTAGCTTCGGTTAGCTCATTGGTTAGCCTCGGTTAGCTCATTGGTTAGCCTGGGTTAGCTCATTCCTCGGTTAGCTCATTGGTTAGCCTGTGTTAGCTCATTGGTTAGCATCAGTTAGCTCATTGGTTAGCCTCAGTTAGCTCATTGGTTAGCATCAGTTAGCTCATTGGTTAGCCTCGGTTAGCTCATTGGTTAGCTTGAGCCTCAGTTAGCTCATTGGTTAGCATCAGTTAGCTCATTGGTTAGCCTCGGTTAGCTCAGTGGTTAGCCTGGGTTTGCTCATTGGTTAGCATCAGTTAGCTCATTGGTTAGCCTCAGTTAGCTCATTGGTTAGCCTCAGTTAGCTCATTGGTTAGCTTCAGTTAGCTCATCGGTTAGCTTCGGTTAGCTCATTGGTTAGCATTGGTTAGCTTCATTGGTTAGCTTCAGTTAGCTCATTGGATAGCATCAGTTAGCTTATTGGTTAGCCTCGGTTAGCTCATTGGTTAGCTTCAGTTAGCTCATTGGTTAGCTTCGGTTAGCTCATTGGTTAGCCTCGGTTAGCTCATTGGTTAGCCTGGGTTAGCTCATTCCTCGGTTAGCTCATTGGTTAGCCTGGGTTAGCTCATTGGTTAGCTTCAGTTAGCTCAATGGTTAGCCTCGGTTTGGTTAGCTCATTGGTTAGCCTGGGTTAGCCTCAGTTAGCTCATTGGTTAGCCTCAGTTAGCTCATTGGTTAGCATCATTTAGCTCATTGGTTAGCCTCGGTTAGCTTGGTTAGCATCAGTTAGCATCAGTTAGCATTGGTTAGCATCAGTTATCTCATTGGTTAGCCTCAGTTAGCTCATTGGTTAGCATCAGTTAGCTCATTGGTCAGCCTCGGTTAGCTCATTGGTTAGCTTCAGTTAGCTCATTGGTTAGCCTCGGTTAGCTCATTGGTTAGCCTGTGTTAGCTCATTGGTTAGCATCAGTTAGCTCATTGGTTAGCCTCAGTTAGCTCATTGGTTAGCATCAGTTAGCTCATTGGTTAGCCTCGGTTAGCTCATTGGTTAGCTTGAGCCTCAGTTACCTCATTGGTTAGCATCAGTTAGCTCATTGGTTAGCCTCGGTTAGCTCATTGGTTAGCATCGGTTAGCTCATTGGTTAGCTTCAGTTAGCTCATTGGTTAGCTTCGGTTAGCTCATTGGTTAGCCTCGGTTAGCTCATTGGTTAGCATCAGTTAGCTCATTGGTTAGCCTCGGTTAGCTTGGTTAGCATCAGTTAGCATCAGTTAGCATCAGTTAGCATTGGTTAGCATCAGTTAGCTCATTGGTTAGCCTCGGTTAGCTCAGTGGTTAGCCTGGGTTAGCTCATTGGTTAGCCTCAGTTAGCTCATTGGTTAGCCTCAGTTAGCTCATTGGTTAGCATCAGTTAGCTCATTGGTTATCCTCGGTTAGCTCATTGGTTAGCTTCAGTTGGCTCATTGGTTAGCTTCGGTTAGCTCATTGGTTAGCCTCATTGGTTAGCATTGGTTAGCTTCATTGGATAGCTTCAGTTAGCTCATTGGTTAGCTTCAGTTAGCTCATTGGTTAGCTTTGGTTAGCTCATTGGTTAGCCTCGGTTAGCTCATTGGTTAGCCTGGGTTAGCTTATTCCTCGGTTAGCTCATTGGTTAGCCTGTGTTAGCTCATTGGTTAGCATCAGTTAGCTCATTGGTTAGCCTCAGTTAGCTCATTGGTTAGCATCAGTTAGCTCATTGGTTAGCCTCGGTTAGCTCATTGGTTAGCTTGAGCCTCAGTTAGCTCATTGGTTAGCATCAGTTAGCTCATTGGTTAGCCTCGGTTAGCTCATTGGTTAGCCTCGGTTAGCTCATTGGTTAGCTTCAGTTAGCTCATTGGTTAGCTTCGGTTAGCTCATTGGTTAGCCTCGGTTAGCTCATTGGTTAGCTTCAGTTAGCTCATTGGTTAGCCTCGGTTAGCTCATTGGTTAGCATCAGTTAGCTCATTGATTAGCCTCAGTTAGCTCATTGGTTAGCATCAGTTAGCCCATTGGTTAGCTTCAGTTAGCTCATTGGTTAGCTTTGGTTAGCTCATTGGTTAGCCTCAGTTAGCTCATTGGTTAGCTTCAGTTAGCTCATCGGTTAGCTTCGGTTAGCTCATTGGTTAGCCTCATTGGTTAGCATTGGTTAGCTTCATTGGTTAGCTTCAGTTAGCTCATTGGATAGCATCAGTTAGCTTATTGGTTAGCCTCGGTTAGCTCATTGGTTAGCTTCAGTTAGCTCATTGGTTAGCTTCGGTTAGCTCATTGGTTAGCCTCGGTTAGCTCATTGGTTAGCCTGGGTTAGCTCATTCCTCGGTTAGCTCATTGGTTAGCCTGGGTTAGCTCATTGGTTAGCTTCAGTTAGCTCAATGGTTAGCCTCGGTTTGGTTAGCTCATTGGTTAGCCTGGGTTAGCCTCAGTTAGCTCATTGGTTAGCCTCAGTTAGCTCATTGGTTAGCATCATTTAGCTCATTGGTTAGCCTCGGTTAGCTTGGTTAGCATCAGTTAGCATCAGTTAGCATTGGTTAGCATCAGTTATCTCATTGGTTAGCCTCAGTTAGCTCATTGGTTAGCATCAGTTAGCTCATTGGTCAGCCTCGGTTAGCTCATTGGTTAGCTTCAGTTAGCTCATTGGTTAGCCTCGGTTAGCTCATTGGTTAGCCTGTGTTAGCTCATTGGTTAGCATCAGTTAGCTCATTGGTTAGCCTCAGTTAGCTCATTGGTTAGCATCAGTTAGCTCATTGGTTAGCCTCGGTTAGCTCATTGGTTAGCTTGAGCCTCAGTTAGCTCATTGGTTAGCATCAGTTAGCTCATTGGTTAGCCTCGGTTAGCTCATTGGTTAGCATCGGTTAGCTCATTGGTTAGCTTCAGTTAGCTCATTGGTTAGCTTCGGTTAGCTCATTGGTTAGCCTCGGTTAGCTCATTGGTTAGCATCAGTTAGCTCATTGGTTAGCCTCGGTTAGCTTGGTTAGCATCAGTTAGCATCAGTTAGCATCAGTTAGCATTGGTTAGCATCAGTTAGCTCATTGGTTAGCCTCGGTTAGCTCAGTGGTTAGCCTGGGTTAGCTCATTGGTTAGCCTCAGTTAGCTCATTGGTTAGCCTCAGTTAGCTCATTGGTTAGCATCAGTTAGCTCATTGGTTATCCTCGGTTAGCTCATTGGTTAGCTTCAGTTGGCTCATTGGTTAGCTTCGGTTAGCTCATTGGTTAGCCTCATTGGTTAGCATTGGTTAGCTTCATTGGATAGCTTCAGTTAGCTCATTGGTTAGCTTCAGTTAGCTCATTGGTTAGCTTTGGTTAGCTCATTGGTTAGCCTCGGTTAGCTCATTGGTTAGCCTGGGTTAGCTTATTCCTCGGTTAGCTCATTGGTTAGCCTGTGTTAGCTCATTGGTTAGCATCAGTTAGCTCATTGGTTAGCCTCAGTTAGCTCATTGGTTAGCATCAGTTAGCTCATTGGTTAGCCTCGGTTAGCTCATTGGTTAGCTTGAGCCTCAGTTAGCTCATTGGTTAGCATCAGTTAGCTCATTGATTAGCCTCGGTTAGCTCATTGGTTAGCCTCGGTTAGCTCATTGGTTAGCTTCAGTTAGCTCATTGGTTAGCTTCGGTTAGCTCATTGGTTAGCCTCGGTTAGCTCATTGGTTAGCTTCAGTTAGCTCATTGGTTAGCCTCGGTTAGCTCATTGGTTAGCATCAGTTAGCTCATTGATTAGCCTCAGTTAGCTCATTGGTTAGCATCAGTTAGCCCATTGGTTAGCCTCGGTTATCTCATTGGTTAGCTTCAGTTAGCTCATTGGTTAGCTTTGGTTAGCTCATTGGTTAGCCTCATTGGTTAGCATTGGTTAGCTTCATTGGTTAGCCTGGGTTAGCTCATTGTTTAGCATCAGTTAGCTCATTGGTTAGCCTCAGTTAGCTCATTGGTTAGCATCAGTTAGCTCATTGGTCAGCCTCGGTTAGCTCATTGGTTAGCTTCAGTTAGCTCATTGGTTAGCTTCAGTTAGCTCATTGGTTAGCCTCGGTTAGCTCATTGGTTAGCCTGTGTTAGCTCATTGGTTAGCATCAGTTAGCTCATTGGTTAGCCTCAGTTAGCTCATTGGTAAGCATCAGTTAGCTCATTGGTTAGCCTCGGTGAGCTCATTGGTTAGCTTCAGTTAGCTCATTGGTTAGCTTCAGTTAGCTCATTGGTTAGCCTCGGTTAGCTCATTGGTTAGCTTCAGTTAGCTCATTGGTTAGCCTCGGTTAGCTCATTGGTTAGCTTCAGTTAGCTCATTGGTTAGCTTCGGTTAGCTCATTGGTTAGCTAGCTTCATTGGTTAGCCTGGGTTAGCTCATTGTTTAGCATCAGTTAGCTCATTGGTTAGCCTCGGTTAGCTTGGTTAGCATCAGTTAGCATCAGTTAGCATCGGTTAGCATTGGTTAGCATCAGTTAGCTCATTGGTTAACCTCGGTTAGCTCATTGGTTAGCTTCAGTTAGCTCATTGGTCAGCCTCGGTTAGCTCATTGGTTAGCTTCAGTTAGCTAATTGGTTAGCTTCAGTTAGCTCATTGGTTAGCCTCGGTTAGCTCATTGGTTAGCCTGTGTTAGCTCATTGGTTAGCCTCAGTTAGCTCATTGGTTAGCCTCAGTTAGCTCATTGGTTAGCATCATTTAGCTCATTGGTTAGCATCAGTTAGCTCATTGGTCAGCCTCGGTTAGCTCATTGGTTAGCTTCAGTTAGCTCATTGGTTAGCTTCAGTTAGCTCATTTGTTAGCCTCGGTTAGCTCATTGGTTAGCCTGTGTTAGCTCATTGGTTAGCATCAGTTAGCTCATTGGTTAGCCTCAGTTAGCTCATTGGTTAGCATCAGTTAGCTCATTGGTTAGCCTCGGTTAGCTCATTGGTTAGCTTCAGTTAGCTCATTGTTTAGCTTCAGTTAGCTCATTGGTTAGCCTCGGTTAGCTCATTGGTTAGCTTCAGTTAGCTCATTGGTTAGCCTCGGTTAGCTCAGTGGTTAGCCTGGGTTAGCTCATTGGTTAGCATCAGTTAGCTCATTGGTTAGCCTCAGTTAACTCATTGGTTAGCATCAGTTAGCTCATTGGTTAGCCTTGGTTAGCTTGGTTAGCATCAGTTAGCATCATTTAGCATCAGTTAGCATTGGTTAGCATCAGTTAGCTCATTGGTTAGCCTCAGTTAGCTCATTGGTTAGCATCAGTTAGCTCATTGGTCAGCCTCGGTTAGCTCATTGGTTAGCTTCAGTTAGCTCATTGGTTAGCTTCAGTTAGCTCATTGGTTAGCTTCAGTTAGCTCATTGGTTAGCCTCGGTTAGCTCATTGGTTAGCCTGTGTTAGCTCATTGGTTAGCATCAGTTAGCTCATTGGTTAGCCTCAGTTAGCTCATTGGTTAGCATCAGTTAGCTCATTGGTTAGCCTCGGTTAGCTCATTGGTTAGCTTCAGTTAGCTCATTGGTTAGCCTCGGTTAGCTCATTGGTTAGCCTGTGTTAGCTCATTGGTTAGCATCAGTTAGCTCATTGGTTAGCCTCAGTTAGCTCATTGGTTAGCATCAGTTAGCTCATTGGTTAGCCTCGGTTAGCTTGGTTAGCATCAGTTAGCATCAGTTAGCATCAGTTAGCATTGGTTAGCATCAGTTAGCTCATTGGTTAGCCTCAGTTAGCTCATTGGTTAGCATCAGTTAGCTCATTGGTCAGCCTCGGTTAGCTCATTGGTTAGCTTCAGTTAGCTCATTGGTTAGCTTCAGTTAGCTCATTGGTTAGCCTCAGTTAGCTCATTGGTTAGCATCAGTTAGCTCATTGGTTAGCCTCGGTTAGCTCATTGGTTAGCTTGAGCCTCAGTTAGCTCATTGGTTAGCATCAGTTAGCTCATTGGT
The DNA here is from genome assembly GCF_949606895.1 of Notothenia rossii. Classification (NCBI taxonomy): domain Eukaryota; kingdom Metazoa; phylum Chordata; class Actinopteri; order Perciformes; family Nototheniidae; genus Notothenia; species Notothenia rossii. Next base: position 730,955 of record NW_027639762.1, read on the forward strand.
TAGCCTCAGTTAGCTCATTGGTTAGCCTCGGTTAGCTCATTGGTTAGCTTCAGTTAGCTCATTGGTTAGCTTCAGTTAGCTCATTGGTTAGCCTCGGTTAGCTCATTGGTTAGCTTCAGTTAGCTCATTGGTTAGCCTCGGTTAGCTCATTGGTTAGCATCCGTTAGCTCATTGGTTAGCCTCGGTTAGCTTGGTTAGCATCAGTTAGCATCAGTTAGCATCAGTTAGCATTGGTTAGCATCAGTTAGCTCATTGGTTAGCCTCGGTTAGCTCATTGGTTAGCCTCGGTTAGCTCATTGGTTAGCCTGTGTTAGCTCATTGGTTAGCATCAGTTAGCTCATTGGTTAGCCTCAGTTAGCTCATTGGTTAGCATCAGTTAGCTCATTGGTTAGCCTCGGTTAGCTCATTGGTTAGCTTGAGCCTCAGTTAGCTCATTGGTTAGCATCAGTTAGCTCATTGGTTAGCCTCGGTTAGCTCATTGGTTAGCATCGGTTAGCTCATTGGTTAGCTTCAGTTAGCTCATTGGTTAGCTTCGGTTAGCTCATTGGTTAGCCTCGGTTAGCTCATTGGTTAGCTTCAGTTAGCTCATTGGTTAGCCTCGGTTAGCTCATTGGTTAGCATCAGTTAGCTCATTGGTTAGCCTCGGTTAGCTTGGTTAGCATCAGTTAGCATCAGTTAGCATCAGTTAGCATTGGTTAGCATCAGTTAGCTCATTGGTTAGCCTCGGTTAGCTCAGTGGTTAGCCTGGGTTAGCTCATTGGTTAGCCTCAGTTAGCTCATTGGTTAGCCTCAGTTAGCTCATTGGTTAGCATCAGTTAGCTCATTGGTTATCCTCGGTTAGCTCATTGGTTAGCTTCAGTTGGCTCATTGGTTAGCTTCGGTTAGCTCATTGGTTAGCCTCATTGGTTAGCATTGGTTAGCTTCATTGGATAGCTTCAGTTAGCTCATTGGTTAGCTTCAGTTAGCTCATTGGTTAGCTTTGGTTAGCTCATTGGTTAGCCTCGGTTAGCTCATTGGTTAGCCTGGGTTAGCTTATTCCTCGGTTAGCTCATTGGTTAGCCTGTGTTAGCTCATTGGTTAGCATCAGTTAGCTCATTGGTTAGCCTCAGTTAGCTCATTGGTTAGAATCAGTTAGCTCAATGGTTAGCCTCGGTTAGCTCATTGGTTAGCTTGAGCCTCAGTTAGCTCATTGGTTAGCATCAGTTAGCTCATTGGTTAGCCTCGGTTAGCTCATTGGTTAGCCTCGGTTAGCTCATTGGTTAGCCTGTGTTAGCTCATTGGTTAGCCTCAGTTAGCTCATTGGTTAGCCTCAGTTAGCTCATTGGTTAGCATCATTTAGCTCATTGGTTAGCATCAGTTAGCTCATTGGTCAGCCTCGGTTAGCTCATTGGTTAGCTTCAGTTAGCTCATTGGTTAGCTTCAGTTAGCTCATTTGTTAGCCTCGGTTAGCTCATTGGTTAGCCTGTGTTAGCTCATTGGTTAGCATCAGTTAGCTCATTGGTTAGCCTCAGTTAGCTCATTGGTTAGCATCAGTTAGCTCATTGGTTAGCATCAGTTAGCTCATTGGTCAGCCTCGGTTAGCTCATTGGTTAGCTTCAGTTAGCTCATTGGTTAGCTTCAGTTAGCTCATTGGTTAGCCTTGGTTAGCTCATTGGTTAGCCTGTGTTATCTCATTGTTTAGCATCAGTTAGCTCATTGGTTAGCCTCAGTTAGCTCATTGGTTAGCATCAGTTAGCTCATTGGTTAGCCTCGGTTAGCTCATTGGTTAGCTTCAGTTAGCTCATTGTTTAGCTTCAGTTAGCTCATTGGTTAGCCTCGGTTAGCTCATTGGTTAGCTTCAGTTAGCTCATTGGTTAGCCTCGGTTAGCTCAGTGGTTAGCCTGGGTTAGCTCATTGGTTAGCATCAGTTAGCTCATTGGTTAGCCTCAGTTAACTCATTGGTTAGCATCAGTTAGCTCATTGGTTAGCCTTGGTTAGCTTGGTTAGCATCAGTTAGCATCATTTAGCATCAGTTAGCATTGGTTAGCATCAGTTAGCTCATTGGTTAGCCTCAGTTAGCTCATTGGTTAGCATCAGTTAGCTCATTGGTCAGCCTCGGTTAGCTCATTGGTTAGCTTCAGTTAGCTCATTGGTTAGCTTCAGTTAGCTCATTGGTTAGCTTCAGTTAGCTCATTGGTTAGCCTCGGTTAGCTCATTGGTTAGCCTGTGTTAGCTCATTGGTTAGCATCAGTTAGCTCATTGGTTAGCCTCAGTTAGCTCATTGGTTAGCATCAGTTAGCTCATTGGTTAGCCTCGGTTAGCTCATTGGTTAGCTTCAGTTAGCTCATTGGTTAGCCTCGGTTAGCTCATTGGTTAGCCTGTGTTAGCTCATTGGTTAGCATCAGTTAGCTCATTGGTTAGCCTCAGTTAGCTCATTGGTTAGCATCAGTTAGCTCATTGGTTAGCCTCAGTTAGCTCATTGGTTAGCATCAGTTAGCTCATTGGTTAGCCTCGGTTAGCTCATTGGTTAGCTTCAGTTAGCTCATTGGTTAGCCTCGGTTAGCTCATTGGTTAGCCTGTGTTAGCTCATTGGTTAGCATCAGTTAGCTCATTGGTTAGCCTCAGTTAGCTCATTGGTTAGCATCAGTTAGCTCATTGGTTAGCCTCGGTTAGCTTGGTTAGCATCAGTTAGCATCAGTTAGCATCAGTTAGCATTGGTTAGCATCAGTTAGCTCATTGGTTAGCCTCAGTTAGCTCATTGGTTAGCATCAGTTAGCTCATTGGTCAGCCTCGGTTAGCTCATTGGTTAGCTTCAGTTAGCTCATTGGTTAGCTTCAGTTAGCTCATTGGTTAGCCTCAGTTAGCTCATTGGTTAGCATCAGTTAGCTCATTGGTTAGCCTCGGTTAGCTCATTGGTTAGCTTGAGCCTCAGTTAGCTCATTGGTTAGCATCAGTTAGCTCATTGGTTAGCCTCAGTTAGCTCATTGGTTAGCCTCGGTTAGCTCATTGGTTAGCTTCAGTTAGCTCATTGGTTAGCTTCAGTTAGCTCATTGGTTAGCCTCGGTTAGCTCATTGGTTAGCTTCAGTTAGCTCATTGGTTAGCCTCGGTTAGCTCATTGGTTAGCATCCGTTAGCTCATTGGTTAGCCTCGGTTAGCTTGGTTAGCATCAGTTAGCATCAGTTAGCATCAGTTAGCATTGGTTAGCATCAGTTAGCTCATTGGTTAGCCTCGGTTAGCTCATTGGTTAGCCTCGGTTAGCTCATTGGTTAGCCTGTGTTAGCTCATTGGTTAGCATCAGTTAGCTCATTGGTTAGCCTCAGTTAGCTCATTGGTTAGCATCAGTTAGCTCATTGGTTAGCCTCGGTTAGCTCATTGGTTAGCTTGAGCCTCAGTTAGCTCATTGGTTAGCATCAGTTAGCTCATTGGTTAGCCTCGGTTAGCTCATTGGTTAGCATCGGTTAGCTCATTGGTTAGCTTCAGTTAGCTCATTGGTTAGCTTCGGTTAGCTCATTGGTTAGCCTCGGTTAGCTCATTGGTTAGCTTCAGTTAGCTCATTGGTTAGCCTCGGTTAGCTCATTGGTTAGCATCAGTTAGCTCATTGGTTAGCCTCGGTTAGCTTGGTTAGCATCAGTTAGCATCAGTTAGCATCAGTTAGCATTGGTTAGCATCAGTTAGCTCATTGGTTAGCCTCGGTTAGCTCAGTGGTTAGCCTGGGTTAGCTCATTGGTTAGCCTCAGTTAGCTCATTGGTTAGCCTCAGTTAGCTCATTGGTTAGCATCAGTTAGCTCATTGGTTATCCTCGGTTAGCTCATTGGTTAGCTTCAGTTGGCTCATTGGTTAGCTTCGGTTAGCTCATTGGTTAGCCTCATTGGTTAGCATTGGTTAGCTTCATTGGATAGCTTCAGTTAGCTCATTGGTTAGCTTCAGTTAGCTCATTGGTTAGCTTTGGTTAGCTCATTGGTTAGCCTCGGTTAGCTCATTGGTTAGCCTGGGTTAGCTTATTCCTCGGTTAGCTCATTGGTTAGCCTGTGTTAGCTCATTGGTTAGCATCAGTTAGCTCATTGGTTAGCCTCAGTTAGCTCATTGGTTAGAATCAGTTAGCTCATTGGTTAGCCTCGGTTAGCTCATTGGTTAGCTTGAGCCTCAGTTAGCTCATTGGTTAGCATCAGTTAGCTCATTGGTTAGCCTCGGTTAGCTCATTGGTTAGCCTCGGTTAGCTCATTGGTTAGCCTGTGTTAGCTCATTGGTTAGCCTCAGTTAGCTCATTGGTTAGCCTCAGTTAGCTCATTGGTTAGCATCATTTAGCTCATTGGTTAGCATCAGTTAGCTCATTGGTCAGCCTCGGTTAGCTCATTGGTTAGCTTCAGTTAGCTCATTGGTTAGCTTCAGTTAGCTCATTTGTTAGCCTCGGTTAGCTCATTGGTTAGCCTGTGTTAGCTCATTGGTTAGCATCAGTTAGCTCATTGGTTAGCCTCAGTTAGCTCATTGGTTAGCATCAGTTAGCTCATTGGTTAGCATCAGTTAGCTCATTGGTCAGCCTCGGTTAGCTCATTGGTTAGCTTCAGTTAGCTCATTGGTTAGCTTCAGTTAGCTCATTGGTTAGCCTCGGTTAGCTCATTGGTTAGCCTGTGTTATCTCATTGTTTAGCATCAGTTAGCTCATTGGTTAGCCTCAGTTAGCTCATTGGTTAGCATCAGTTAGCTCATTGGTTAGCCTCGGTTAGCTCATTGGTTAGCTTCAGTTAGCTCATTGTTTAGCTTCAGTTAGCTCATTGGTTAGCCTCGGTTAGCTCATTGGTTAGCTTCAGTTAGCTCATTGGTTAGCCTCGGTTAGCTCATTGGTTAGCCTGTGTTAGCTCATTGGTTAGCATCAGTTAGCTCATTGGTTAGCCTCAGTTAGCTCATTGGTTAGCATCAGTTAGCTCATTGGTTAGCCTCGGTTAGCTTGGTTAGCATCAGTTAGCATCAGTTAGCATCAGTTAGCATTGGTTAGCATCAGTTAGCTCATTGGTTAGCCTCAGTTAGCTCATTGGTTAGCATCAGTTAGCTCATTGGTCAGCCTCGGTTAGCTCATTGGTTAGCTTCAGTTAGCTCATTGGTTAGCTTCAGTTAGCTCATTGGTTAGCTTCAGTTAGCTCATTGGTTAGCCTCGGTTAGCTCATTGGTTAGCCTGTGTTAGCTCATTGGTTAGCATCAGTTAGCTCATTGGTTAGCCTCAGTTAGCTCATTGGTTAGCATCAGTTAGCTCATTGGTTAGCCTCGGTTAGCTCATTGGTTAGTTTCAGTTAGCTCATTGGTTAGCCTCGGTTAGCTCATTGGTTAGCCTGTGTTAGCTCATTGGTTAGCATCAGTTAGCTCATTGGTTAGCCTCAGTTAGCTCATTGGTTAGCATCAGTTAGCTCATTGGTTAGCCTCGGTTAGCTTGGTTAGCATCAGTTAGCATCAGTTAGCATCAGTTAGCATTGGTTAGCATCAGTTAGCTCATTGGTTAGCCTCAGTTAGCTCATTGGTTAGCATCAGTTAGCTCATTGGTCAGCCTCGGTTAGCTCATTGGTTAGCTTCAGTTAGCTCATTGGTTAGCTTCAGTTAGCTCATTGGTTAGCCTCAGTTAGCTCATTGGTTAGCATCAGTTAGCTCATTGGTTAGCCTCGGTTAGCTCATTGGTTAGCTTGAGCCTCAGTTAGCTCATTGGTTAGCATCAGTTAGCTCATTGGTTAGCCTCAGTTAGCTCATTGGTTAGCCTCGGTTAGCTCATTGGTTAGCTTCAGTTAGCTCATTGGTTAGCTTCAGTTAGCTCATTGGTTAGCCTCGGTTAGCTCATTGGTTAGCTTCAGTTAGCTCATTGGTTAGCCTCGGTTAGCTCATTGGTTAGCATTCGTTAGCTCATTGGTTAGCCTCGGTTAGCTTGGTTAGCATCAGTTAGCATCAGTTAGCATCCGTTAGCATTGGTTAGCATCAGTTAGCTCATTGGTTAGCCTCGGTTAGCTCAGTGGTTAGCCTGGGTTAGCTCATTGGTTAGCTTCAGTTAGGTCATTGGTTAGCTTCGGTTAGCTCATTGGTTAGCCTCATTGGTTAGCTTGGTTAGCTTCATTGGTTAGCTTCAGTTAGCTCATTGGTTAGCATCAGTTAGCTCATTGGTTAGCCTCGGTTAGCTCATTGGTTAGCTTCAGTTTGCTCATTGGTTAGCTTCGGTTAGCTCATTGGTTAGCCTCATTGGTTAGCATTGGTTAGCTTCATTGGTTAGCTTCAGTTAGCTCATTGGTTAGCATCAGTTAGCTCATTGGTTAGCCTCGGTTAGCTCATTGGTTAGCTTCAGTTAGCTCATTGGTTAGCTTCGGTTAGCTCATTGGTTAGCCTCGGTTAGCTCATTGGTTAGCCTGGGTTAGCTCATTCCTTGGTTAGCTCATTGGTTAGCCTGGGTTAGCTCATTGGTTAGCTTCAGTTAGATCAATGGTTAGCCTCGGTTTGGTTAGCTCATTGGTTAGCCTGTTGTTAGCCTCAGTTAGCTCATTGGTTAGCCTCAGTTAGCTCATTGGTTAGCATCAGTTAGCTCATTGGTTAGCCTCGGTTAGCTTGGTTAGCATCAGTTAGCATCAGTTAGCATCAGTTAGCATTGGTTAGCATCAGTTAGCTCATTGGTTAGCCTCAGTTTGGTTAGCTCATTGGTTAGCCTGGGTTAGCCTCAGTTAGCTCATTGGTTAGCTTTGGTTAGCTCATTGGTTAGCTTCATTGGTTAGCATTGGTTAGCTTCATTGGTTAGCCTCGGTTAGCTCGTTGGTTAGCTTCAGTTAGCTCATTGGTTAGCCTCGGTTAGCTCAGTGGTTAGCCTGGGTTAGCTCATTGGTTAGCTTCAGTTAGGTCATTGGTTAGCTTCGGTTAGCTCATTGGTTAGCCTCATTGGTTAGCTTGGTTAGCTTCATTGGTTAGCCTCGGTTAGCTCATTGGTTAGCTTCAGTTAGCTCATTGGTTAGCTTCGGTTAGCTCATTGGTTAGCCTCGGTTAGCTCATTGGTTAGCCTGGGTTAGCTCATTCCTTGGTTAGCTCATTGGTTAGCCTGGGTTAGCTCATTGGTTAGCTTCAGTTAGCTCAATGGTTAGCCTCGGTTTGGTTAGCTCATTGGTTAGCCTGTTGTTAGCCTCAGTTAGCTCATTGGTTAGCCTCAGTTAGCTCATTGGTTAGCATCAGTTAGCTCATTGGTTAGCCTCGGTTAGCTTGGTTAGCATCAGTTAGCATCAGTTAGCATCAGTTAGCATTGGTTAGCATCAGTTAGCTCATTGGTTAGCCTCAGTTAGCTCATTGGTTAGCATCAGTTAGCTCATTGGTCACCCTCGGTTAGCTCATTGGTTAGCTTCAGTTAGCTCATTGGTTAGCCTCGGTTAGCTCATTGGTTAGCCTGTGTTAGCTCATTGGTTAGCATCAGTTAGCTCATTGGTTAGCTTCGGTTAGCTCATTGGTTAGCCTCATTGGTTAGCTTGGTTAGCTTCATTGGTTAGCTTCGGTTAGCTCATTGGTTAGCCTCATTGGTTAGCCTCGGTTAGCTCATTGGTTAGCTTCAGTTAGCTCATTGGTTAGCTTCGGTTAGCTCATTGGTTAGCCTCATTGGTTAGCATTGGTTAGCTTCATTGGTTAGCTTCAGTTAGCTCATTGGTTAGCATCAGTTAGCTCATTGGTTAGCCTCGGTTAGCTCATTGGTTAGCTTCAGTTCGCTCATTGGTTAGCTTCGGTTAGCTCATTGGTTAGCCTCGGTTAGCTCATTGGTTAGCCTGGGTTAGCTCATTCCTCGGTTAGCTCATTGGTTAGCCTGGGTTAGCTCATTGGTTAGCTTCAGTTAGCTCATTGGTTAGCCTCAGTTTGGTTAGCTCATTGGTTAGCCTGGGTTAGCCTCAGTTAGCTCATTGGTTAGCTTCGGTTAGCTCATTGGTTAGCTTCATTGGTTAGCATTGGTTAGCTTCATTGGTTAGCCTGGGTTAGCTCATTGGTTAGCATCAGTTAGCTCATTGGTTAGCCTCGGTTAGCTCATTGGTTAGCTTCAGTTAGCTCATTGGTTAGCTTCAGTTAGCTCATTGGTTAGCTTCAGTTAGCTCATTGGTTAGCCTCGGTTAGCTCAGTGGTTAGCCTGGGTTAGCTCATTGGTTAGCTTCAGTTAGGTCATTGGTTAGCTTCGGTTAGCTCATTGGTTAGCCTCATTGGTTAGCTTGGTTAGCTTCATTGGTTAGCTTCAGTTAGCTCATTGGTTAGCATCAGTTAGCTCATTGGTTAGCCTCGGTTAGCTCATTGGTTAGCTTCAGTTTGCTCATTGGTTAGCTTCGGTTAGCTCATTGGTTAGCCTCATTGGTTAGCATTGGTTAGCTTCATTGGTTAGCTTCAGTTAGCTCATTGGTTAGCATCAGTTAGCTCATTGGTTAGCCTCGGTTAGCTCATTGGTTAGCTTCAGTTAGCTCATTGGTTAGCTTCGGTTAGCTCATTGGTTAGCCTCGGTTAGCTCATTGGTTAGCCTGGGTTAGCTCATTCCTTGGTTAGCTCATTGGTTAGCCTGGGTTAGCTCATTGGTTAGCTTCAGTTAGATCAATGGTTAGCCTCGGTTTGGTTAGCTCATTGGTTAGCCTGTTGTTAGCCTCAGTTAGCTCATTGGTTAGCCTCAGTTAGCTCATTGGTTAGCATCAGTTAGCTCATTGGTTAGCCTCGGTTAGCTTGGTTAGCATCAGTTAGCATCAGTTAGCATCAGTTAGCATTGGTTAGCATCAGTTAGCTCATTGGTTAGCCTCAGTTTGGTTAGCTCATTGGTTAGCCTGGGTTAGCCTCAGTTAGCTCATTGGTTAGCTTTGGTTAGCTCATTGGTTAGCTTCATTGGTTAGCATTGGTTAGCTTCATTGGTTAGCCTGGGTTAGCTCATTGGTTAGCATCAGTTAGCTCATTGGTTAGCCTCGGTTAGCTCATTGGTTAGCTTCAGTTAGCTCATTGGTTAGCTTCAGTTAGCTCATTGGTTAGCTTCAGTTAGCTCATTGGTTAGCCTCGGTTAGCTCGTTGGTTAGCTTCAGTTAGCTCATTGGTTAGCCTCGGTTAGCTCAGTGGTTAGCCTGGGTTAGCTCATTGGTTAGCTTCAGTTAGGTCATTGGTTAGCTTCGGTTAGCTCATTGGTTAGCCTCATTGGTTAGCTTGGTTAGCTTCATTGGTTAGCCTCGGTTAGCTCATTGGTTAGCTTCAGTTAGCTCATTGGTTAGCTTCGGTTAGCTCATTGGTTAGCCTCGGTTAGCTCATTGGTTAGCCTGGGTTAGCTCATTCCTTGGTTAGCTCATTGGTTAGCCTGGGTTAGCTCATTGGTTAGCTTCAGTTAGCTCAATGGTTAGCCTCGGTTTGGTTAGCTCATTGGTTAGCCTGTTGTTAGCCTCAGTTAGCTCATTGGTTAGCCTCAGTTAGCTCATTGGTTAGCATCAGTTAGCTCATTGGTTAGCCTCGGTTAGCTTGGTTAGCATCAGTTAGCATCAGTTAGCATCAGTTAGCATTGGTTAGCATCAGTTAGCTCATTGGTTAGCCTCAGTTAGCTCATTGGTTAGCATCAGTTAGCTCATTGGTCACCCTCGGTTAGCTCATTGGTTAGCTTCAGTTAGCTCATTGGTTAGCCTCGGTTAGCTCATTGGTTAGCCTGTGTTAGCTCATTGGTTAGCATCAGTTAGCTCATTGGTTAGCTTCGGTTAGCTCATTGGTTAGCCTCATTGGTTAGCTTGGTTAGCTTCATTGGTTAGCTTCGGTTAGCTCATTGGTTAGCCTCATTGGTTAGCCTCGGTTAGCTCATTGGTTAGCTTCAGTTAGCTCATTGGTTAGCTTCGGTTAGCTCATTGGTTAGCCTCATTGGTTAGCATTGGTTAGCTTCATTGGTTAGCTTCAGTTAGCTCATTGGTTAGCATCAGTTAGCTCATTGGTTAGCCTCGGTTAGCTCATTGGTTAGCTTCAGTTCGCTCATTGGTTAGCTTCGGTTAGCTCATTGGTTAGCCTCGGTTAGCTCATTGGTTAGCCTGGGTTAGCTCATTCCTCGGTTAGCTCATTGGTTAGCCTGGGTTAGCTCATTGGTTAGCTTCAGTTAGCTCATTGGTTAGCCTCAGTTTGGTTAGCTCATTGGTTAGCCTGGGTTAGCCTCAGTTAGCTCATTGGTTAGCTTCGGTTAGCTCATTGGTTAGCTTCATTGGTTAGCATTGGTTAGCTTCATTGGTTAGCCTGGGTTAGCTCATTGGTTAGCATCAGTTAGCTCATTGGTTAGCCTCGGTTAGCTCATTGGTTAGCTTCAGTTAGCTCATTGGTTAGCTTCAGTTAGCTCATTGGTTAGCTTCAGTTAGCTCATTGGTTAGCCTCGGTTAGCTCGTTGGTTAGCTTCAGTTAGCTCATTGGTTAGCCTCGGTTAGCTCAGTGGTTAGCCTGGGTTAGCTCATTGGTTAGCATCAGTTAGCTCATTGGTTAGCCTCAGTTAGCTCATTGGTTAGTATCAGTTAGCTCATTGGTTAGCCTCGGTTAGCTCATTGGTTAGTATCAGTTAGCTCATTGGTTAGCCTCGGTTAGCTCATTGGTTAGCTTCAGTTAGCTCATTGGTTAGCTTCGGTTAGCTCATTGGTTAGCTTCATTGGTTAGCCTGGGTTAGCTCATTGTTTAGCATCAGTTCGCTCATTTGTTAGCATCAGTTAGCTCATTTGTTAGCCTCGGTTAGCTCATTGGTTAGCCTGTGTTAGCTCATTGGTTAGCATCAGTTAGCTCATTGGTTAGCCTCAGTTAGCTCATTGGTTAGCATCAGTTAGCTCATTGGTTAGCATCAGTTAGCTCATTGGTCAGCCTCGGTTAGCTCATTGGTTAGCTTCAGTTACCTCATTGGTTAGCTTCAGTTAGCTCATTGGTTAGCCTCGGTTAGCTCATTGGTTAGCCTGTGTTAGCTCATTGGTTAGCATCAGTTAGCTCATTGGTTAGCCTCAGTTAGCTAATTGGTTAGCATCAGTTAGCTCATTGGTTAGCCTCTGTTAGCTCATTGGTTAGCTTCAGTTAGCTCATTGGTTAACTTCAGTTAGCTCATTGGTTAGCCTCGGTTAGCTCATTGGTTAGCTTCAGTTAGCTCATTGGTTAGCCTCGGTTAGCTCAGTGGTTAGCCTGGGTTAGCTCATTGGTTAGCATCAGTTAGCTCATTGGTTAGCCTCAGTTAGCTCATTGGTTAGCATCAGTTAGCTCATTGGTTAGCCTCGGTTAGCTTGGTTAGCATCAGTTAGCATCAGTTAGCATCAGTTAGCATTGGTTAGCATCAGTTAGCTCATTGGTTAGCCTCAGTTAGCTCATTGGTTAGCATCAGTTAGCTCATTGGTCAGCCTCGGTTAGCTCATTGGTTAGCTTCAGTTAGCTCATTGGTTAGCTTCAGTTAGCTCATTGGTTAGCCTCGGTTAGCTCATTGGTTAGCCTGTGTTAGCTCATTGGTTAGCATCAGTTAGCTCATTGGTTAGCCTCAGTTAGCTCATTGGTTAGCATCAGTTAGCTCATTGGTTAGCCTCGGTTAGCTCATTGGTTAGCTTCAGTTAGCTCATTGGTTAGCCTCGGTTAGCTCATTGGTTAGCCTGTGTTAGCTCATTGGTTAGCATCAATTAGCTCATTGGTTAGCCTCAGTTAGCTCATTGGTTAGCATCAGTTAGCTCATTGGTTAGCCTCGGTTAGCTTGGTTAGCATCAGTTAGCATCAGTTAGCATCAGTTAGCATTGGTTAGCATCAGTTAGCTCATTGGTTAGCCTCAGTTAGCTCATTGGTTAGCATCAGTTAGCTCATTGGTCAGCCTCGGTTAGCTCATTGGTTAGCTTCAGTTAGCTCATTGGTTAGCTTCAGTTAGCTCATTGGTTAGCCTCAGTTAGCTCATTGGTTAGCATCAGTTAGCTCATTGGTTAGCCTCGGTTAGCTCATTGGTTAGCTTGAGCCTCAGTTAGCTCATTGGTTAGCATCAGTTAGCTCATTGGTTAGCCTCGGTTAGCTCATTGGTTAGCTTCAGTTAGCTCATTGGTTAGCTTCAGTTAGCTCATTGGTTAGCTTCAGTTAGCTCATTGGTTAGCCTCGGTTAGCTCATTGGTTAGCTTCAGTTAGCTCATTGGTTAGCCTCGGTTAGCTCAGTGGTTAGCCTGGGTTAGCTCATTGGTTAGCATCAGTGAGCTCATTGGTTAGCCTCAGTTAGCTAATTGGTTAGCATCAGTTAGCTCATTGGTTAGCCTCGGTTAGCTCATTGGTTAGCTTCAGTTAGCTCATTGGTTAGCTTCAGTTAGCTCATTGGTTAGCCTCGGTTAGCTCATTGGTTAGCTTCAGTTAGCTCATTGGTTAGCCTCGGTTAGCTCAGTGGTTAGCCTGGGTTAGCTCATTGGTTAGCATCAGTTAGCTCATTGGTTAGCTTCAGTTAGCTCATTGGTTAGCTTCAGTTAGCTCATTTGTTAGCCTCGGTTAGCTCATTGGTTAGCCTGTGTTAGCTCATTGGTTAGCATCAGTTAGCTCATTGGTTAGCATCAGTTAGCTCATTGGTTAGCTTCAGTTAGCTCATTGGTTAGCTTCAGTTAGCTCATTTGTTAGCCTCGGTTAGCTCATTGGTTAGGATCAGTTAGCTCATTGGTTAGCTTCAGTTAGCTCATTGGTTAGCTTCAGTTAGCTCATTGGTTAGCCTCGGTTAGCTCATTGGTTAGCTTCAGTTAGCTCATTGGTTAGCCTCGGTTAGCTCAGTGGTTAGCCTGGGTTTGCTCATTGGTTAGCATCAGTTAGCTCATTGGTTAGCCTCAGTTAGCTCATTGGTTAGCCTCAGTGAGCTCATTGGTTAGCTTCAGTTAGCTCATCGGTTAGCTTCGGTTAGCTCATTGGTTAGCCTCATTGGTTAGCATTGGTTAGCTTCATTGGTTAGCTTCAGTTAGCTCATTGGATAGCATCAGTTAGCTCATTGGTTAGCCTCGGTTAGCTCATTGGTTAGCTTCAGTTAGCTCATTGGTTAGCTTTGGTTAGCTCATTGGTTAGCCTCGGTTAGCTCATTGGTTAGCCTGGGTTAGCTCATTCCTCGTTTAGCTCATTGGTTAGCCTGGGTTAGCTCATTGGTTAGCATCAGTTAGCTCATTGGTTAGCATTGGTTAGCATCAGTTAGCTCATTGGTTAGCCTGGGTTAGCTCATTGTTTAGCATCAGTTCGCTCATTGGTTAGCCTCGGTTAACTTGGTTAACATCAGTTAGCATCAGTTAGCATCAGTTAGCATTGGTTAGCATCAGTTAGCTCATTGGTTAACCTCGGTTAACTCATTGGTTAGCTTCAGTTAGCTCATTGGTCAGCCTCGGTTAGCTCATTGGTTTGCTTCAGTTAGCTCATTGGTTAGCTTCAGTTAGCTCATTGGTTAGCCTCGGTTAGCTCATTGGTTAGCCTGTGTTAGCTCATTGGTTAGCCTCAGTTAGCTCATTGGTTAGCCTCAGTTAGCTCATTGGTTAGCATCAGTTAGCTCATTGGTTAGCATCAGTTAGCTCATTGGTCAGCCTCGGTTAGCTCATTGGTTAGCTTCAGTTAGCTCATTGGTTAGCTTCAGTTCGCTCATTTGTTAGCCTCGGTTAGCTCATTGGTTAGCCTGTGTTAGCTCATTGGTTAGCATCAGTTAGCTCATTGGTTAGCCTCAGTTAGCTCATTGGTTAGCATCAGTTAGCTCATTGGTTAGCATCAGTTAGCTCATTGGTCAGCCTCGGTTAGCTCATTGGTTAGCTTCAGTTACCTCATTGGTTAGCTTCAGTTAGCTCATTGGTTAGCCTCGGTTAGCTCATTGGTTAGCCTGTGTTAGCTCATTGGTTAGCATCAGTTAGCTCATTGGTTAGCCTCAGTTAGCTAATTGGTTAGCATCAGTTAGCTCATTGGTTAGCCTCGGTTAGCTCATTGGTTAGCTTCAGTTAGCTCATTGGTTAGCTTCAGTTAGCTCATTGGTTAGCCTCGGTTAGCTCATTGGTTAGCTTCAGTTAGCTCATTGGTTAGCCTCGGTTAGCTCAGTGGTTAGCCTGGGTTAGCTCATTGGTTAGCATCAGTTAGCTCATTGGTTAGCCTCAGTTAGCTCATTGGTTAGCATCAGTTAGCTCATTGGTTAGCCTCGGTTAGCTTGGTTAGCATCAGTTAGCATCAGTTAGCATCAGTTAGCATTGGTTAGCATCAGTTAGCTCATTGGTTAGCTTCAGTTAGCTCATTGGTTAGCATCAGTTAGCTCATTGGTCAGCCTCGGTTAGCTCATTGGTTAGCTTCAGTTAGCTCATTGGTTAGCTTCAGTTAGCTCATTGGTTAGCCTCGGTTAGCTCATTGGTTAGCCTGTGTTAGCTCATTGGTTAGCATCAGTTAGCTCATTGGTTAGCCTCAGTTAGCTCATTGGTTAGCATCAGTTAGCTCATTGTTTAGCCTCGGTTAGCTCATTGGTTAGCTTCAGTTAGCTCATTGGTTAGCCTCGGTTAGCTCATTGGTTAGCCTGTGTTAGCTCATTGGTTAGCATCAATTAGCTCATTGGTTAGCCTCAGTTAGCTCATTGGTTAGCATCAGTTAGCTCATTGGTTAGCCTCGGTTAGCTTGGTTAGCATCAGTTAGCATCAGTTAGCATCAGTTAGCATTGGTTAGCATCAGTTAGCTCATTGGTTAGCCTCAGTTAGCTCATTGGTTAGCATCAGTTAGCTCATTGGTCAGCCTCGGTTAGCTCATTGGTTAGCTTCAGTTAGCTCATTGGTTAGCTTCAGTTAGCTCATTGGTTAGCCTCAGTTAGCTCATTGGTTAGCATCAGTTAGCTCATTGGTTAGCCTCAGTTAGCTCATTGGTTAGCTTGAGCCTCAGTTAGCTCATTGGTTAGCATCAGTTAGCTCATTGGTTAGCCTCGGTTAGCTCATTGGTTAGCTTCAGTTAGCTCATTGGTTAGCTTCAGTTAGCTCATTGGTTAGCTTCAGTTAGCTCATTGGTTAGCCTCGGTTAGCTCATTGGTTAGCTTCAGTTAGCTCATTGGTTAGCCTCGGTTAGCTCAGTGGTTAGCCTGGGTTAGCTCATTGGTTAGCATCAGTGAGCTCATTGGTTAGCCTCAGTTAGCTAATTGGTTAGCATCAGTTAGCTCATTGGTTAGCCTCGGTTAGCTCATTGGTTAGCTTCAGTTAGCTCATTGGTTAGCTTCAGTTAGCTCATTGGTTAGCCTCGGTTAGCTCATTGGTTAGCTTCAGTTAGCTCATTGGTTAGCCTCGGTTAGCTCAGTGGTTAGCCTGGGTTAGCTCATTGGTTAGCATCAGTTAGCTCATTGGTTAGCTTCAGTTAGCTCATTGGTTAGCTTCAGTTAGCTCATTTGTTAGCCTCGGTTAGCTCATTGGTTAGCCTGTGTTAGCTCATTGGTTAGCATCAGTTAGCTCATTGGTTAGCATCAGTTAGCTCATTGGTTAGCTTCAGTTAGCTCATTGGTTAGCTTCAGTTAGCTCATTTGTTAGCCTCGGTTAGCTCATTGGTTAGCATCAGTTAGCTCATTGGTTAGCTTCAGTTAGCTCATTGGTTAGCTTCAGTTAGCTCATTGGTTAGCCTCGGTTAGCTCATTGGTTAGCTTCAGTTAGCTCATTGGTTAGCCTCGGTTAGCTCAGTGGTTAGCCTGGGTTTGCTCATTGGTTAGCATCAGTTAGCTCATTGGTTAGCCTCAGTTAGCTCATTGGTTAGCCTCAGTTAGCTCATTGGTTAGCTTCAGTTAGCTCATCGGTTAGCTTCGGTTAGCTCATTGGTTAGCCTCATTGGTTAGCATTGGTTAGCTTCATTGGTTAGCTTCAGTTAGCTCATTGGATAGCATCAGTTAGCTCATTGGTTAGCCTCGGTTAGCTCATTGGTTAGCTTCAGTTAGCTCATTGGTTAGCTTCGGTTAGCTCATTGGTTAGCCTCGGTTAGCTCATTGGTTAGCCTGGGTTAGCTCATTCCTCGGTTAGCTCATTGGTTAGCCTGGGTTAGCTCATTGGTTAGCTTCAGTTAGCTCAATGGTTAGCCTCGGTTTGGTTAGCTCATTGGTTAGCCTGGGTTAGCCTCAGTTAGCTCATTGGTTAGGCTCAGTTAGCTCATTGGTTAGCATCATTTAGCTCATTGGTTAGCCTCGGTTAGCTTGGTTAGCATCAGTTAGCATCAGTTAGCATCAGTTAGCATTGGTTAGCATCAGTTATCTCATTGGTTAGCCTCAGTTAGCTCATTGGTTAGCATCAGTTAGCTCATTGGTCAGCCTCGGTTAGCTCATTGGTTAGCTTCAGTTAGCTCATTGGTTAGCCTCAGTTTGGTTAGCTCATTGGTTAGCCTGGGTTAGCCTTAGTTAGCTCATTGGTTAGCTTCGGTTAGCTCATTGGTTAGCTTCATTGGTTAGCATTGGTTAGCTTCATTGGTTAGCCTGGGTTAGCTCATTGGTTAGCATCAGTTAGCTCATTGGTTAGCCTCGGTTAGCTCATTGGTTAGCTTCAGTTAGCTCATTGGTTAGCTTCAGTTAGCTCATTGGTTAGCTTCAGTTAGCTCATTGGTTAGCCTCGGTTAGCTCATTGGTTAGCTTCAGTTAGCTCATTGGTTAGCCTCGGTTAGCACAGTGGTTAGCCTGGGCTAGCTCATTGGTTAGCATCAGTTAGCTCATTGGTTAGCCTCAGTTAGCTCATTGGTTAGTATCAGTTATCTCATTGGTTAGCCTCGGTTAGCTCATTGGTTAGTATCAGTTAGCTCATTGGTTAGCCTCGGTTAGCTCATTGGTTAGCTTCAGTTAGCTCATTGGTTAGCTTCGGTTAGCTCATTGGTTAGCTTCATTGGTTAGCCTGGGTTAGCTCATTGTTTAGCATCAGTTAGCTCATTGGTTAGCCTTGGTTAGCTTGGTTAGCATCAGTTAGCATCAGTTAGCATCAGTTAGCATTGGTTAGCATCAGTTAGCTCATTGGTTAACCTCGGTTAACTCATTGGTTAGCTTCAGTTAGCTCATTGGTCAGCCTCGGTTAGCTCATTGGTTAGCTTCAGTTAGCTCATTGGTTAGCTTCAGTTAGCTCATTGGTTAGCCTCGGTTAGCTCATTGGTTAGCGTGTGTTAGCTCATTGGTTAGCCTCAGTTAGCTCATTGGTTAGCCTCAGTTAGCTCATTGGTTAGCATCAGTTAGCTCATTGGTTAGCATCAGTTAGCTCATTGGTCAGCCTCGGTTAGCTCATTGGTTAGCTTCAGTTAGCTCATTGGTTAGCTTCAGTTAGCTCATTTGTTAGCCTCGGTTAGCTCATTGGTTAGCCTGTGTTAGTTCATTGGTTAGCATCAGTTAGCTCATTGGTTAGCCTCAGTTAGCTCATTGGTTAGCATCAGTTAGCTCATTGGTTAGCATCAGTTAGCTCATTGGTCAGCCTCGGTTAGCTCATTGGTTAGCTTCAGTTAGCTCATTGGTTAGCTTCAGTTAGCTCATTGGTTAGCTTCAGTTAGCTCATTGGTTAGCCTCGGTTAGCTCATTGGTTAGCCTGTGTTAGCTCATTGGTTAGCATCAGTTAGCTCATTGGTTAGCCTCAGTTAGCTCATTGGTTAGCATCAGTTAGCTCATTGGTTAGCCTCGGTTAGCTCATTGGTTAGCTTCAGTTAGCTCATTGGTTAGCCTCGGTAAGCTCATTGGTAAGCCTGTGTTAGCTCATTGGTTAGCATCAGTTAGCTCATTGGTTAGCCTCAGTTAGCTCATCGGTTAGCATCAGTTAGCTCATTGGTTAGCCTCGGTTAGCTTGGTTAGCATCAGTTAGCATCAGTTAGCATCAGTTAGCATTGGTTAGCATCAGTTAGCTCATTGGTTAGCCTCAGTTAGCTCATTGGTTAGCATCAGTTAGCTCATTGGTCAGCCTCGGTTAGCTCATTGGTTAGCTTCAGTTAGGTCATTGGTTAGCTTCAGTTAGCTCATTGGTTAGCATCAGTTAGCTCATTGGTTAGCCTCGGTTAGCTCATTGGTTAGCTTGAGCCTCAGTTAGCTCATTGGTTAGCATCAGTTAGCTCATTGGTTAGCCTCGGTTAGCTCATTGGTTAGCCTCGGTTAGCTCATTGGTTAGCTTCAGTTAGCTCATTGGTTAGCCTCGGTTAGCTCATTGGTTAGCATCAGTTAGCTCATTGGTTAGCCTCGGTTAGCTTGGTTAGCATCAGTTAGCATCAGTTAGCATCAGTTAGCATTGGTTAGCATCAGTTAGCTCATTGGTTAGCCTCGGTTAGCTCAGTGGTTAGCCTGGGTTAGCTCATTGGTTAGCTTCAGTTAGCTCATTGGTTAGCTTCGGTTAGCTCATTGATTAGCCTCATTGGTTAGCTTGGTTAGCTCATTGGTTAGCATCAGTTAGCTCATTGGTTAGCCTCGGTTAGCTCATTGGTTAGCTTCAGTTAGCTCATTGGTTAGCCTCGGTTAGCTCATTGGTTAGCTTCAGTTAGCTCATTGGTTAGCCTCGGTTAGCTCATTGGTTAGCTTCAGTTAGCTCATTGGTTAGCCTCGGTTAGCTCAGTGGTTAGCCTGGGTTAGCTCATTGGTTAGCTTCAGTTAGCTCATTGGTTAGCTTCGGTTAGCTCATTGATTAGCCTCATTGGTTAGCTTGGTTAGCTCATTGGTTAGCATCAGTTAGCTCATTGGTTAGCCTCGGTTAGCTCATTGGTTAGCTTCAGTTAGCTCATTGGTTAGCCTCGGTTAGCTCATTGGTTAGCTTCAGATAGCTCATTGGTTAGCCTCGGTTAGCTCATTGGTTAGCTTCGGTTAGCTCATTGGTTAGCCTCATTGGTTAGCATTGGTGAGCTTCATTGGTTAGCTTCAGTTAGCTCATTGGATAGCATCAGTTAGCTCATTGGTTAGCCTCGGTTAGCTCATTGGTTAGCTTCAGTTAGCTCATTGGTTAGCCTCGGTTAGCTCATTGGTTAGCCTGGGTTAGCTCATTCCTCGGTTAGCTCATTGGTTAGCCTGGGTTAGCTCATTGGTTAGCTTCAGTTAGCTCAATGGTTAGCCTCGCTTTGGTTAGCTCATTGGTTAGCCTGGGTTAGCCTCAGTTAGCTCATTGGTTAGCCTCAGTTAGCTCATTGGTTAGCATCAGTTAGCTCATTGCTTAGCCTCGGTTAGCTTGGTTAGCATCAGTTAGCATCAGTTAGCATCAGTTAGCATTGGTTAGCATCAGTTAGCTCATTGGTTAGCCTCAGTTAGCTCATTGGTTAGCATCAGTTAGCTCATTGGTCAGCCTCGGTTAGCTCATTGGTTAGCTTCAGTTAGCTCATTGGTTAGCCTCGGTTAGCTCATTGGTTAGCCTGTGTTAGCTCATTGGTTAGCATCAATTAGCTCATTGGTTAGCCTCAGTTAGCTCATTGGTTAGCATCAGTTAGCTCATTGGTTAGCCTCGGTTAGCTCATTGGTTAGCTTGAGCCTGTTAGCTCATTGGTTAGCATCAGTTAGCTCATTGGTTAGCCTCGGTTAGCTCATTGGTTAGCATCGGTTAGCTCATTGGTTAGCTTCAGTTAGCTCATTGGTTAGCTTCGGTTAGCTCATTGGTTAGCCTCGGTTAGCTCATTGGTTAGCTTCAGTAAGCTCATTGGTTAGCCTCGGTTAGCTCATTGGTTAGCATCAGTTAGCTCATTGGTTAGCCTCGGTTAGCTTGGTTAGCATCAGTTAGCATCAGTTAGCATCAGTTAGCATTGGTTAGCATCAGTTAGCTCATTGGTTAGCCTCGGTTAGCTCAGTGGTTAGCATGGGTTAGCTCATTGGTTAGCCTCAGTTAGCTCATTGGTTAGCCTCAGTTAGCTCATTGGTTAGCATCAGTTAGCTCATTGGTTTTCCTCGGTTAGCTCATTGGTTAGCTTCAGTTGGCTCATTGGTTAGCTTCGGTTAGCTCATTGGTTAGCCTCATTGGTTAGCATTGGTTAGCTTCATTGGATAGCTTCAGTTAGCTCATTGGTTAGCTTCAGTTAGCTCATTGGTTAGCTTCGGTTAGCTCATTGGTTAGCCTCGGTTAGCTCATTGGTTAGCCTGGGTTAGCTCATTCCTCGGTTAGCTCATTGGTTAGCCTGTGTTAGCTCATTGGTTAGCATCAGTTAGCTCATTGGTTAGCCTCAGTTAGCTCATTGGTTAGCATCAGTTAGCTCATTGGTTAGCCTCGGTTAGCTCATTGGTTAGCTTGAGCCTCAGTTAGCTCATTGGTTAGCATCAGTTAGCTCATTGGTTAGCCTCGGTTAGCTCAGTGGTTAGCCTGGGTTTGCTCATTGGTTAGCATCAGTTAGCTCATTGGTTAGCCTCAGTTAGCTCATTGGTTAGCCTCAGTTAGCTCATTGGTTAGCTTCAGTTAGCTCATCGGTTAGCTTCGGTTAGCTCATTGGTTAGCCTCATTGGTTAGCATTGGTTAGCTTCATTGGTTAGCTTCAGTTAGCTCATTGGATAGCATCAGTTAGCTTATTGGTTAGCCTCGGTTAGCTCATTGGTTAGCTTCAGTTAGCTGATTGGTTAGCTTCGGTTAGCTCATTGGTTAGCCTCGGTTAGCTCATTGGTTAGCCTGGGTTAGCTCATTCCTCGGTTAGCTCATTGGTTAGCCTGGGTTAGCTCATTGGTTAGCATCAGTTAGCTCATTGGTTAGCCTCGGTTAGCTCATTGGTTAGCTTCAGTTAGCTCATTGGTTAGCCTCGGTTAGCTCATTGGTTAGCTTCAGTTAGCTCATTGGTTAGCCTCGGTTAGCTCAGTGGTTAGCCTGGGTTAGCTCATTGGTTAGCTTCAGTTAGCTCATTGGTTAGCTTCGGTTAGCTCATTGATTAGCCTCATTGGTTAGCTTGGTTAGCTCATTGGTTAGCATCAGTTAGCTCATTGGTTAGCCTCGGTTAGCTCATTGGTTAGCTTCAGTTAGCTCATTGGTTAGCCTCGGTTAGCTCATTGGTTAGCTTCAGATAGCTCATTGGTTAGCCTCGGTTAGCTCATTGGTTAGCTTCGGTTAGCTCATTGGTTAGCCTCATTGGTTAGCATTGGTGAGCTTCATTGGTTAGCTTCAGTTAGCTCATTGGATAGCATCAGTTAGCTCATTGGTTAGCCTCGGTTAGCTCATTGGTTAGCTTCAGTTAGCTCATTGGTTAGCCTCGGTTAGCTCATTGGTTAGCCTGGGTTAGCTCATTCCTCGGTTAGCTCATTGGTTAGCCTGGGTTAGCTCATTGGTTAGCTTCAGTTAGCTCAATGGTTAGCCTCGCTTTGGTTAGCTCATTGGTTAGCCTGGGTTAGCCTCAGTTAGCTCATTGGTTAGCCTCAGTTAGCTCATTGGTTAGCATCAGTTAGCTCATTGCTTAGCCTCGGTTAGCTTGGTTAGCATCAGTTAGCATCAGTTAGCATCAGTTAGCATTGGTTAGCATCAGTTAGCTCATTGGTTAGCCTCAGTTAGCTCATTGGTTAGCATCAGTTAGCTCATTGGTCAGCCTCGGTTAGCTCATTGGTTAGCTTCAGTTAGCTCATTGGTTAGCCTCGGTTAGCTCATTGGTTAGCCTGTGTTAGCTCATTGGTTAGCATCAATTAGCTCATTGGTTAGCCTCAGTTAGCTCATTGGTTAGCATCAGTTAGCTCATTGGTTAGCCTCGGTTAGCTCATTGGTTAGCTTGAGCCTGTTAGCTCATTGGTTAGCATCAGTTAGCTCATTGGTTAGCCTCGGTTAGCTCATTGGTTAGCATCGGTTAGCTCATTGGTTAGCTTCAGTTAGCTCATTGGTTAGCTTCGGTTAGCTCATTGGTTAGCCTCGGTTAGCTCATTGGTTAGCTTCAGTAAGCTCATTGGTTAGCCTCGGTTAGCTCATTGGTTAGCATCAGTTAGCTCATTGGTTAGCCTCGGTTAGCTTGGTTAGCATCAGTTAGCATCAGTTAGCATCAGTTAGCATTGGTTAGCATCAGTTAGCTCATTGGTTAGCCTCGGTTAGCTCAGTGGTTAGCATGGGTTAGCTCATTGGTTAGCCTCAGTTAGCTCATTGGTTAGCCTCAGTTAGCTCATTGGTTAGCATCAGTTAGCTCATTGGTTTTCCTCGGTTAGCTCATTGGTTAGCTTCAGTTGGCTCATTGGTTAGCTTCGGTTAGCTCATTGGTTAGCCTCATTGGTTAGCATTGGTTAGCTTCATTGGATAGCTTCAGTTAGCTCATTGGTTAGCTTCAGTTAGCTCATTGGTTAGCTTCGGTTAGCTCATTGGTTAGCCTCGGTTAGCTCATTGGTTAGCCTGGGTTAGCTCATTCCTCGGTTAGCTCATTGGTTAGCCTGTGTTAGCTCATTGGTTAGCATCAGTTAGCTCATTGGTTAGCCTCAGTTAGCTCATTGGTTAGCATCAGTTAGCTCATTGGTTAGCCTCGGTTAGCTCATTGGTTAGCTTGAGCCTCAGTTAGCTCATTGGTTAGCATCAGTTAGCTCATTGGTTAGCCTCGGTTAGCTCAGTGGTTAGCCTGGGTTTGCTCATTGGTTAGCATCAGTTAGCTCATTGGTTAGCCTCAGTTAGCTCATTGGTTAGCCTCAGTTAGCTCATTGGTTAGCTTCAGTTAGCTCATCGGTTAGCTTCGGTTAGCTCATTGGTTAGCCTCATTGGTTAGCATTGGTTAGCTTCATTGGTTAGCTTCAGTTAGCTCATTGGATAGCATCAGTTAGCTTATTGGTTAGCCTCGGTTAGCTCATTGGTTAGCTTCAGTTAGCTGATTGGTTAGCTTCGGTTAGCTCATTGGTTAGCCTCGGTTAGCTCATTGGTTAGCCTGGGTTAGCTCATTCCTCGGTTAGCTCATTGGTTAGCCTGGGTTAGCTCATTGGTTAGCTTCAGTTAGCTCAATGGTTAGCCTCGGTTTGGTTAGCTCATTGGTTAGCCTGGGTTAGCCTCAGTTAGCTCATTGGTTAGCCTCAGTTAGCTCATTGGTTAGCATCATTTAGCTCATTGGTTAGCCTCGGTTAGCTTGGTTAGCATCAGTTAGCATCAGTTAGCATTGGTTAGCATCAGTTATCTCATTGGTTAGCCTCAGTTAGCTCATTGGTTAGCATCAGTTAGCTCATTGGTCAGCCTCGGTTAGCTCATTGGTTAGCTTCAGTTAGCTCATTGGTTAGCCTCGGTTAGCTCATTGGTTAGCCTGTGTTAGCTCATTGGTTAGCATCAGTTAGCTCATTGGTTAGCCTCAGTTAGCTCATTGGTTAGCATCAGTTAGCTCATTGGTTAGCCTCGGTTAGCTCATTGGTTAGCTTGAGCCTCAGTTAGCTCATTGGTTAGCATCAGTTAGCTCATTGGTTAGCCTCGGTTAGCTCATTGGTTAGCATCGGTTAGCTCATTGGTTAGCTTCAGTTAGCTCATTGGTTAGCTTCGGTTAGCTCATTGGTTAGCCTCGGTTAGCTCATTGGTTAGCATCAGTTAGCTCATTGGTTAGCCTCGGTTAGCTTGGTTAGCATCAGTTAGCATCAGTTAGCATCAGTTAGCATTGGTTAGCATCAGTTAGCTCATTGGTTAGCCTCGGTTAGCTCAGTGGTTAGCCTGGGTTAGCTCATTGGTTAGCCTCATTTAGCTCATTGGTTAGCCTCAGTTAGCTCATTGGTTAGCATCAGTTAGCTCATTGGTTATCCTCGGTTAGCTCATTGGTTAGCTTCAGTTGGCTCATTGGTTAGCTTCGGTTAGCTCATTGGTTAGCCTCATTGGTTAGCATTGGTTAGCTTCATTGGATAGCTTCAGTTAGCTCATTGGTTAGCTTCAGTTAGCTCATTGGTTAGCTTTGGTTAGCTCATTGGTTAGCCTCGGTTAGCTCATTGGTTAGCCTGGGTTAGCTTATTCCTCGGTTAGCTCATTGGTTAGCCTGTGTTAGCTCATTGGTTAGCATCAGTTAGCTCATTGGTTAGCCTCAGTTAGCTCATTGGTTAGCATCAGTTAGCTCATTGGTTAGCCTCGGTTAGCTCATTGGTTAGCTTGAGCCTCAGTTAGCTCATTGGTTAGCATCAGTTAGCTCATTGGTTAGCCTCGGTTAGCTCATTGGTTAGCCTCGGTTAGCTCATTGGTTAGCTTCAGTTAGCTCATTGGTAAGCTTCGGTTAGCTCATTGGTTAGCCTCGGTTAGCTCATTGGTTAGCTTCAGTTAGCTCATTGGTTAGCCTCGGTTAGCTCATTGGTTAGCATCAGTTAGCTCATTGATTAGCCTCAGTTAGCTCATTGGTTAGCATCAGTTAGCCCATTGGTTAGCCTCGGTTATCTCATTGGTTAGCTTCAGTTAGCTCATTGGTTAGCTTTGGTTAGCTCATTGGTTAGCCTCATTGGTTAGCATTGGTTAGCTTCATTGGTTAGCCTGGGTTAGCTCATTGTTTAGCATCAGTTAGCTCATTGGTTAGCCTCAGTTAGCTCATTGGTTAGCATCAGTTAGCTCATTGGTCAGCCTCGGTTAGCTCATTGGTTAGCTTCAGTTAGCTCATTGGTTAGCTTCAGTTAGCTCATTGGTTAGCCTCGGTTAGCTCATTGGTTAGCCTGTGTTAGCTCATTGGTTAGCATCAGTTAGCTCATTGGTTAGCCTCAGTTAGCTCATTGGTTAGCATCAGTTAGCTCATTGGTTAGCCTCGGTGAGCTCATTGGTTAGCTTCAGTTAGCTCATTGGTTAGCTTCAGTTAGCTCATTGGTTAGCCTCGGTTAGCTCATTGGTTAGCTTCAGTTAGCTCATTGGTTATCCTCGGTTAGCTCATTGGTTAGCTTCAGTTGGCTCATTGGTTAGCTTCGGTTAGCTCATTGGTTAGCCTCATTGGTTAGCATTGGTTAGCTTCATTGGATAGCTTCAGTTAGCTCATTGGTTAGCTTCAGTTAGCTCATTGGTTAGCTTCGGTTAGCTCATTGGTTAGCCTCGGTTAGCTCATTGGTTAGCCTGGGTTAGCTCATTCCTCGGTTAGCTCATTGGTTAGCCTGTGTTAGCTCATTGGTTAGCATCAGTTAGCTCATTGGTTAGCCTCAGTTAGCTCATTGGTTAGCATCAGTTAGCTCATTGGTTAGCCTCGGTTAGCTCATTGGTTAGCTTGAGCCTCAGTTAGCTCATTGGTTAGCATCAGTTAGCTCATTGGTTAGCCTCGGTTAGCTCAGTGGTTAGCCTGGGTTTGCTCATTGGTTAGCATCAGTTAGCTCATTGGTTAGCCTCAGTTAGCTCATTGGTTAGCCTCAGTTAGCTCATTGGTTAGCTTCAGTTAGCTCATCGGTTAGCTTCGGTTAGCTCATTGGTTAGCCTCATTGGTTAGCATTGGTTAGCTTCATTGGTTAGCTTCAGTTAGCTCATTGGATAGCATCAGTTAGCTTATTGGTTAGCCTCGGTTAGCTCATTGGTTAGCTTCAGTTAGCTCATTGGTTAGCTTCGGTTAGCTCATTGGTTAGCCTCGGTTAGCTCATTGGTTAGCCTGGGTTAGCTCATTCCTCGGTTAGCTCATTGGTTAGCCTGGGTTAGCTCATTGGTTAGCTTCAGTTAGCTCAATGGTTAGCCTCGGTTTGGTTAGCTCATTGGTTAGCCTGGGTTAGCCTCAGTTAGCTCATTGGTTAGCCTCAGTTAGCTCATTGGTTAGCATCATTTAGCTCATTGGTTAGCCTCGGTTAGCTTGGTTAGCATCAGTTAGCATCAGTTAGCATTGGTTAGCATCAGTTATCTCATTGGTTAGCCTCAGTTAGCTCATTGGTTAGCATCAGTTAGCTCATTGGTCAGCCTCGGTTAGCTCATTGGTTAGCTTCAGTTAGCTCATTGGTTAGCCTCGGTTAGCTCATTGGTTAGCCTGTGTTAGCTCATTGGTTAGCATCAGTTAGCTCATTGGTTAGCCTCAGTTAGCTCATTGGTTAGCATCAGTTAGCTCATTGGTTAGCCTCGGTTAGCTCATTGGTTAGCTTGAGCCTCAGTTAGCTCATTGGTTAGCATCAGTTAGCTCATTGGTTAGCCTCGGTTAGCTCATTGGTTAGCATCGGTTAGCTCATTGGTTAGCTTCAGTTAGCTCATTGGTTAGCTTCGGTTAGCTCATTGGTTAGCCTCGGTTAGCTCATTGGTTAGCATCAGTTAGCTCATTGGTTAGCCTCGGTTAGCTTGGTTAGCATCAGTTAGCATCAGTTAGCATCAGTTAGCATTGGTTAGCATCAGTTAGCTCATTGGTTAGCCTCGGTTAGCTCAGTGGTTAGCCTGGGTTAGCTCATTGGTTAGCCTCAGTTAGCTCATTGGTTAGCCTCAGTTAGCTCATTGGTTAGCATCAGTTAGCTCATTGGTTATCCTCGGTTAGCTCATTGGTTAGCTTCAGTTGGCTCATTGGTTAGCTTCGGTTAGCTCATTGGTTAGCCTCATTGGTTAGCATTGGTTAGCTTCATTGGATAGCTTCAGTTAGCTCATTGGTTAGCTTCAGTTAGCTCATTGGTTAGCTTTGGTTAGCTCATTGGTTAGCCTCGGTTAGCTCATTGGTTAGCCTGGGTTAGCTTATTCCTCGGTTAGCTCATTGGTTAGCCTGTGTTAGCTCATTGGTTAGCATCAGTTAGCTCATTGGTTAGCCTCAGTTAGCTCATTGGTTAGCATCAGTTAGCTCATTGGTTAGCCTCGGTTAGCTCATTGGTTAGCTTGAGCCTCAGTTAGCTCATTGGTTAGCATCAGTTAGCTCATTGGTTAGCCTCGGTTAGCTCATTGGTTAGCCTCGGTTAGCTCATTGGTTAGCTTCAGTTAGCTCATTGGTTAGCTTCGGTTAGCTCATTGGTTAGCCTCGGTTAGCTCATTGGTTAGCTTCAGTTAGCTCATTGGTTAGCCTCGGTTAGCTCATTGGTTAGCATCAGTTAGCTCATTGATTAGCCTCAGTTAGCTCATTGGTTAGCATCAGTTAGCCCATTGGTTAGCCTCGGTTATCTCATTGGTTAGCTTCAGTTAGCTCATTGGTTAGCTTTGGTTAGCTCATTGGTTAGCCTCATTGGTTAGCATTGGTTAGCTTCATTGGTTAGCCTGGGTTAGCTCATTGTTTAGCATCAGTTAGCTCATTGGTTAGCCTCAGTTAGCTCATTGGTTAGCATCAGTTAGCTCATTGGTCAGCCTCGGTTAGCTCATTGGTTAGCCTCATTGGTTAGCATTGGTTAGCTCATTGTTTAGCATCAGTTAGCTCATTGGTTAGCTTCAGTTAGCTCATTGGTTAGATTTGGTTAGCTCATTGGTTAGCCTCATTGGTTAGCCTGGGTTAGCTCATTGTTTAGCATCAGTTAGCTCATTGGTTAGCCTCAGTTAGCTCATTGGTTAGCATCAGTTAGCTCATTGGTCAGCCTCGGTTAGCTCATTGGTTAGCTTCAGTTAGCTCATTGGTTAGCTTCAGTTAGCTCATTGGTTAGCCTCGGTTAGCTCATTGGTTAGCCTGTGTTAGCTCATTGGTTAGCATCAGTTAGCTCATTGGTTAGCCTCAGTTAGCTCATTGGTTAGCATCAGTTAGCTCATTGGTTAGCCTCGGTGAGCTCATTGGTTAGCTTCAGTTAGCTCATTGGTTAGCTTCAGTTAGCTCATTGGTTAGCTTCGGTTAGCTCATTGGTTAGCTAGCTTCATTGGTTAGCCTGGGTTAGCTCATTGTTTAGCATCAGTTAGCTCATTGGTTAGCCTCGGTTAGCTTGGTTAGCATCAGTTAGCATCAGTTAGCATCAGTTAGCATTGGTTAGCATCAGTTAGCTCATTGGTTAACCTCGGTTAGCTCATTGGTTAGCTTCAGTTAGCTCATTGGTCAGCCTCGGTTAGCTCATTGGTTAGCTTCAGTTAGCTAATTGGTTAGCTTCAGTTAGCTCATTGGTTAGCCTCGGTTAGCTCATTGGTTAGCCTGTGTTAGCTCATTGGTTAGCCTCAGTTAGCTCATTGGTTAGCCTCAGTTAGCTCATTGGTTAGCATCATTTAGCTCATTGGTTAGCATCAGTTAGCTCATTGGTCAGCCTCGGTTAGCTCATTGGTTAGCTTCAGTTAGCTCATTGGTTAGCTTCAGTTAGCTCATTTGTTAGCCTCGGTTAGCTCATTGGTTAGCCTCGGTGAGCTCATTGGTTAGCTTCAGTTAGCTCATTGGTTAGCTTCAGTTAGCTAATTGGTTAGCTTCAGTTAGCTCATTGGTTAGCCTCGGTTAGCTCATTGGTTAGCCTGTGTTAGCTCATTGGTTAGCCTCAGTTAGCTCATTGGTTAGCCTCAGTTAGCTCATTGGTTAGCTTCAGTTAGCTCATTTGTTAGCCTCGGTTAGCTCATTGGTTAGCCTCGGTGAGCTCATTGGTTAGCTTCAGTTAGCTCATTGGTTAGCTTCAGTTAGCTCATTGGTTAGCTTCGGTTAGCTCATTGGTTAGCTTCAGTTAGCTCATTGGTTAGCCTCGGTTAGCTCATTGGTTAGCTTCAGTTAGCTCATTGGTTAGCTTTGGTTAGCTCATTGGTTAGCTAGCTTCATTGGTTAGCCTGGGTTAGCTCATTGTTTAGCATCAGTTAGCTCATTGGTTAGCCTCGGTTAGCTTGGTTAGCATCAGTTAGCATCAGTTAGCATCAGTTAGCATTGGTTAGCATCAGTTAGCTCATTGGTTAACCTCGGTTAGCTCATTGGTTAGCTTCAGTTAGCTCATTGGTCAGCCTCGGTTAGCTCATTGGTTAGCTTCAGTTAGCTAATTGGTTAGCTTCAGTTAGCTCATTGGTTAGCCTCGGTTAGCTCATTGGTTAGCCTGTGTTAGCTCATTGGTTAGCCTCAGTTAGCTCATTGGTTAGCCTCAGTTAGCTCATTGGTTAGCATCATTTAGCTCATTGGTTAGCATCAGTTAGCTCATTGGTCAGCCTCGGTTAGCTCATTGGTTAGCTTCAGTTAGCTCATTGGTTAGCTTCAGTTAGCTCATTTGTTAGCCTCGGTTAGCTCATTGGTTAGCCTGTGTTAGCTCATTGGTTAGCATCAGTTAGCTCATTGGTTAGCCTCAGTTAGCTCATTGGTTAGCATCAGTTAGCTCATTGGTTAGCATCAGTTAGCTCATTGGTCAGCCTCGGTTAGCTCATTGGTTAGCTTCAGTTAGCTCATTGGTTAGCTTCAGTTAGCTCATTGGTTAGCCTCGGTTAGCTCATTGGTTAGCCTGTGTTATCTCATTGTTTAGCATCAGTTAGCTCATTGGTTAGCCTCAGTTAGCTCATTGGTTAGCATCAGTTAGCTCATTGGTTAGCCTCGGTTAGCTCATTGGTTAGCTTCAGTTAGCTCATTGTTTAGCTTCAGTTAGCTCATTGGTTAGCCTCGGTTAGCTCATTGGTTATCTTCAGTTAGCTCATTGGTTAGCCTCGGTTAGCTCAGTGGTTAGCCTGGGTTAGCTCATTGGTTAGCATCAGTTAGCTCATTGGTTAGCCTCAGTTAACTAATTGGTTAGCATCAGTTAGCTCATTGGTTAGCCTTGGTTAGCTTGGTTAGCATCAGTTAGCATCATTTAGCATCAGTTAGCATTGGTTAGCATCAGTTAGCTCATTGGTTAGCCTCAGTTAGCTCATTGGTTAGCATCAGTTAGCTCATTGGTCAGCCTCGGTTAGCTCATTGGTTAGCTTCAGTTAGCTCATTGGTTAGCTTCAGTTAGCTCATTGGTTAGCTTCAGTTAGCTCATTGGTTAGCCTCGGTTAGCTCATTGGTTAGCCTGTGTTAGCTCATTGGTTAGCATCAGTTAGCTCATTGGTTAGCCTCAGTTAGCTCATTGGTTAGCATCAGTTAGCTCATTGGTTAGCCTCGGTTAGCTCATTGGTTAGCTTCAGTTAGCTCATTGGTTAGCCTCGGTTAGCTCATTGGTTAGCCTGTGTTAGCTCATTGGTTAGCATCAGTTAGCTCATTGGTTAGCCTCAGTTAGCTCATTGGTTAGCATCAGTTAGCTCATTGGTTAGCCTCGGTTAGCTTGGTTAGCATCAGTTAGCATCAGTTAGCATCAGTTAGCATTGGTTAGCATCAGTTAGCTCATTGGTTAGCCTCAGTTAGCTCATTGGTTAGCATCAGTTAGCTCATTGGTCAGCCTCGGTTAGCTCATTGGTTAGCTTCAGTTAGCTCATTGGTTAGCTTCAGTTAGCTCATTGGTTAGCCTCAGTTAGCTCATTGGTTAGCATCAGTTAGCTCATTGGTTAGCCTCGGTTAGCTCATTGGTTAGCTTGAGCCTCAGTTAGCTCATTGGTTAGCATCAGTTAGCTCATTGGTTAGCCTCAGTTAGCTCATTGGTTAGCCTCGGTTAGCTCATTGGTTAGCTTCAGTTAGCTCATTGGTTAGCTTCAGTTAGCTCATTGGTTAGCCTCGGTTAGCTCATTGGTTAGCTTCAGTTAGCTCATTGGTTAGCCTCGGTTAGCTCATTGGTTAGCATTCGTTAGCTCATTGGTTAGCCTCGGTTAGCTTGGTTAGCATCAGTTAGCATCAGTTAGCATCAGTTAGCATTGGTTAGCATCAGTTAGCTCATTGGTTAGCCTCGGTTAGCTCAGTGGTTAGCCTGGGTTAGCTCATTGGTTAGCTTCAGTTAGGTCATTGGTTAGCTTCGGTTAGCTCATTGGTTAGCCTCATTGGTTAGCTTGGTTAGCTTCATTGGTTAGCTTCAGTTAGCTCATTGGTTAGCATCAGTTAGCTCATTGGTTAGCCTCGGTTAGCTCATTGGTTAGCTTCAGTTTGCTCATTGGTTAGCTTCGGTTAGCTCATTGGTTAGCCTCATTGGTTAGCATTGGTTAGCTTCATTGGTTAGCTTCAGTTAGCTCATTGGTTAGCATCAGTTAGCTCATTGGTTAGCCTCGGTTAGCTCATTGGTTAGCTTCAGTTAGCTCATTGGTTAGCTTCGGTTAGCTCATTGGTTAGCCTCGGTTAGCTCATTGGTTAGCCTGGGTTAGCTCATTCCTTGGTTAGCTCATTGGTTAGCCTGGGTTAGCTCATTGGTTAGCTTCAGTTAGCTCAATGGTTAGCCTCGGTTTGGTTAGCTCATTGGTTAGCCTGTTGTTAGCCTCAGTTAGCTCATTGGTTAGCCTCAGTTAGCTCATTGGTTAGCATCAGTTAACTCATTGGTTAGCCTCGGTTAGCTTGGTTAGCATCAGTTAGCATCAGTTAGCATCAGTTAGCATTGGTTAGCATCAGTTAGCTCATTGGTTAGCCTCAGTTAGCTCATTGGTTAGCATCAGTTAGCTCATTGGTCACCCTCGGTTAGCTCATTGGTTAGCTTCAGTTAGCTCATTGGTTAGCCTTGGTTAGCTCATTGGTTAGCCTGTGTTAGCTCATTGGTTAGCATCAGTTAGCTCATTGGTTAGCTTCGGTTAGCTCATTGGTTAGCCTCATTGGTTAGCTTGGTTAGCTTCATTGGTTAGCTTCGGTTAGCTCATTGGTTAGCCTCATTGGTTAGCCTCGGTTAGCTCATTGGTTAGCTTCAGTTAGCTCATTGGTTAGCTTCGGTTAGCTCATTGGTTAGCCTCATTGGTTAGCATTGGTTAGCTTCATTGGTTAGCTTCAGTTAGCTCATTGGTTAGCATCAGTTAGCTCATTGGTTAGCCTCGGTTAGCTCATTGGTTAGCTTCAGTTCGCTCATTGGTTAGCTTCGGTTAGCTCATTGGTTAGCCTCGGTTAGCTCATTGGTTAGCCTGGGTTAGCTCATTCCTCGGTTAGCTCATTGGTTAGCCTGGGTTAGCTCATTGGTTAGCTTCAGTTAGCTCATTGGTTAGCCTCAGTTTGGTTAGCTCATTGGTTAGCCTGGGTTAGCCTCAGTTAGCTCATTGGTTAGCTTCGGTTAGCTCATTGGTTAGCTTCATTGGTTAGCATTGGTTAGCTTCATTGGTTAGCCTGGGTTAGCTCATTGGTTAGCATCAGTTAGCTCATTGGTTAGCCTCGGTTAGCTCATTGGTTAGCTTCAGTTAGCTCATTGGTTAGCTTCAGTTAGCTCATTGGTTAGCTTCAGTTAGCTCATTGGTTAGCCTCGGTTAGCTCGTTGGTTAGCTTCAGTTAGCTCATTGGTTAGCCTCGGTTAGCTCAGTGGTTAGCCTGGGTTAGCTCATTGGTTAGCTTCAGTTAGGTCATTGGTTAGCTTCGGTTAGCTCATTGGTTAGCCTCATTGGTTAGCTTCAGTTAGCTCATTGGTTAGCCTCAGTTTGGTTAGCTCATTGGTTAGCCTGGGTTAGCCTCAGTTAGCTCATTGGTTAGCTTCGGTTAGCTCATTGGTTAGCTTCATTGGTTAGCCTGGGTTAGCTCATTGGTTAGCATCAGTTAGCTCATTGGTTAGCCTCGGTTAGCTCATTGGTTAGCTTCAGTTAGCTCATTGGTTAGCTTCAGTTAGCTCATTGGTTAGCTTCAGTTAGCTCATTGGTTAGCCTCGGTTAGCTCGTTGGTTAGCTTCAGTTAGCTCATTGGTTAGCCTCGGTTAGCTCAGTGGTTAGCCTGGGTTAGCTCATTGGTTAGCATCAGTTAGCTCATTGGTTAGCCTCAGTTAGCTCATTGGTTAGTATCAGTTAGCTCATTGGTTAGCCTCGGTTAGCTCATTGGTTAGTATCAGTTAGCTCATTGGTTAGCCTCGGTTAGCTCATTGGTTAGCTTCAGTTAGCTCATTGGTTAGCTTCGGTTAGCTCATTGGTTAGCTTCATTGGTTAGCCTGGGTTAGCTCATTGTTTAGCATCAGTTCGCTCATTGGTTAGCATCAGTTAGCTCATTTGTTAGCCTCGGTTAGCTCATTGGTTAGCCTGTGTTAGCTCATTGGTTAGCATCAGTTAGCTCATTGGTTAGCCTCAGTTAGCTCATTGGTTAGCATCAGTTAGCTCATTGGTTAGCATCAGTTAGCTCATTGGTCAGCCTCGGTTAGCTCATTGGTTAGCTTCAGTTACCTCATTGGTTAGCTTCAGTTAGCTCATTGGTTAGCCTCGGTTAGCTCATTGGTTAGCCTGTGTTAGCTCATTGGTTAGCATCAGTTAGCTCATTGGTTAGCCTCAGTTAGCTAATTGGTTAGCATCAGTTAGCTCATTGGTTAGCCTCGGTTAGCTCATTGGTTAGCTTCAGTTAGCTCATTGGTTAGCTTCAGTTAGCTCATTGGTTAGCCTCGGTTAGCTCATTGGTTAGCTTCAGTTAGCTCATTGGTTAGCCTCGGTTAGCTCAGTGGTTAGCCTGGGTTAGCTCATTGGTTAGCATCAGTTAGCTCATTTGTTAGCCTCAGTTAGCTCATTGGTTAGCATCAGTTAGCTCATTGGTTAGCCTCGGTTAGCTTGGTTAGCATCAGTTAGCATCAGTTAGCATCAGTTAGCATTGGTTAGCATCAGTTAGCTCATTGGTTAGCCTCAGTTAGCTCATTGGTTAGCATCAGTTAGTTTATTGGTCAGCCTCGGTTAGCTCATTGGTTAGCTTCAGTTAGCTCATTGGTTAGCTTCAGTTAGCTCATTGGTTAGCCTCGGTTAGCTCATTGGTTAGCCTGTGTTAGCTCATTGGTTAGCATCAGTTAGCTCATTGGTTAGCCTCAGTTAGCTCATTGGTTAGCATCAGTTAGCTCATTGGTTAGCCTCGGTTAGCTCATTGGTTAGCTTCAGTTAGCTCATTGGTTAGCCTCGGTTAGCTCATTGGTTAGCCTGTGTTAGCTCATTGGTTAGCATCAATTAGCTCATTGGTTAGCCTCAGTTAGCTCATTGGTTAGCATCAGTTAGCTCATTGGTTAGCCTCGGTTAGCTTGGTTAGCATCAGTTAGCATCAGTTAGCATCAGTTAGCATTGGTTAGCATCAGTTAGCTCATTGGTTAGCCTCAGTTAGCTCATTGGTTAGCATCAGTTAGCTCATTGGTCAGCCTCGGTTAGCTCATTGGTTAGCTTCAGTTAGCTCATTGGTTAGCTTCAGTTAGCTCATTGGTTAGCCTCAGTTAGCTCATTGGTTAGCATCAGTTAGCTCATTGGTTAGCCTCGGTTAGCTCATTGGTTAGCTTGAGCCTCAGTTAGCTCATTGGTTAGCATCAGTTAGCTCATTGGTTAGCCTCAGTTAGCTAATTGGTTAGCATCAGTTAGCTCATTGGTTAGCCTCGGTTAGCTCAGTGGTTAGCCTGGGTTAGCTCATTGGTTAGCATCAGTGAGCTCATTGGTTAGCCTCAGTTAGCTAATTGGTTAGCATCAGTTAGCTCATTGGTTAGCCTCGGTTAGCTCATTGGTTAGCTTCAGTTAGCTCATTGGTTAGCTTCAGTTAGCTCATTGGTTAGCCTCGGTTAGCTCATTGGTTAGCTTCAGTTAGCTCATTGGTTAGCCTCGGTTAGCTCAGTGGTTAGCCTGGGTTAGCTCATTGGTTAGCATCAGTTAGCTCATTGGTTAGCTTCAGTTAGCTCATTGGTTAGCTTCAGTTAGCTCATTTGTTAGCCTCGGTTAGCTCATTGGTTAGCCTGTGTTAGCTCATTGGTTAGCATCAGTTAGCTCATTGGTTAGCATCAGTTAGCTCATTGGTTAGCTTCAGTTAGCTCATTGGTTAGCTTCAGTTAGCTCATTTGTTAGCCTCGGTTAGCTCATTGGTTAGCATCAGTTAGCTCATTGGTTAGCTTCAGTTAGCTCATTGGTTAGCTTCAGTTAGCTCATTGGTTAGCCTCGGTTAGCTCATTGGTTAGCTTCAGTTAGCTCATTGGTTAGCCTCGGTTAGCTCAGTGGTTAGCCTGGGTTTGCTCATTGGTTAGCATCAGTTAGCTCATTGGTTAGCCTCAGTTAGCTCATTGGTTAGCCTCAGTTAGCTCATTGGTTAGCTTCAGTTAGCTCATCGGTTAGCTTCGGTTAGCTCATTGGTTAGCCTCATTGGTTAGCATTGGTTAGCTTCATTGGTTCGCTTCAGTTAGCTCATTGGATAGCATCAGTTAGCTCATTGGTTAGCCTCGGTTAGCTCATTGGTTAGCTTCAGTTAGCTCATTGGTTAGCTTTGGTTAGCTCATTGGTTAGCCTCGGTTAGCTCATTGGTTAGCCTGGGTTAGCTCATTCCTCGTTTAGCTCATTGGTTAGCCTGGGTTAGCTCATTGGTTAGCATCAGTTAGCTCATTGGTTAGCATTGGTTAGCATCAGTTAGCTCATTGGTTAGCCTGGGTTAGCTCATTGTTTAGCATCAGTTCGCTCATTGGTTAGCCTCGGTTAACTTGGTTAACATCAGTTAGCATCAGTTAGCATCAGTTAGCATTGGTTAGCATCAGTTAGCTCATTGGTTAACCTCGGTTAACTCATTGGTTAGCTTCAGTTAGCTCATTGGTCAGCCTCGGTTAGCTCATTGGTTTGCTTCAGTTAGCTCATTGGTTAGCTTCAGTTAGCTCATTGGTTAGCCTCGGTTAGCTCATTGGTTAGCCTGTGTTAGCTCATTGGTTAGCCTCAGTTAGCTCATTGGTTAGCCTCAGTTAGCTCATTGGTTAGCATCAGTTAGCTCATTGGTTAGCATCAGTTAGCTCATTGGTCAGCCTCGGTTAGCTCATTGGTTAGCTTCAGTTAGCTCATTGGTTAGCTTCAGTTCGCTCATTTGTTAGCCTCGGTTAGCTCATTGGTTAGCCTGTGTTAGCTCATTGGTTAGCATCAGTTAGCTCATTGGTTAGCCTCAGTTAGCTCATTGGTTAGCATCAGTTAGCTCATTGGTTAGCATCAGTTAGCTCATTGGTCAGCATCGGTTAGCTCATTGGTTAGCTTCAGTTACCTCATTGGTTAGCTTCAGTTAGCTCATTGGTTAGCCTCGGTTAGCTCATTGGTTAGCCTGTGTTAGCTCATTGGTTAGCATCAGTTAGCTCATTGGTTAGCCTCAGTTAGCTAATTGGTTAGCATCAGTTAGCTCATTGGTTAGCCTCGGTTAGCTCATTGGTTAGCTTCAGTTAGCTCATTGGTTAGCTTCAGTTAGCTCATTGGTTAGCCTCGGTTAGCTCATTGGTTAGCTTCAGTTAGCTCATTGGTTAGCCTCCGTTAGCTCAGTGGTTAGCCTGGGTTAGCTCATTGGTTAGCATCAGTTAGCTCATTGGTTAGCCTCAGTTAGCTCATTGGTTAGCATCAGTTAGCTCATTGGTTAGCCTCGGTTAGCTTGGTTAGCATCAGTTAGCATCAGTTAGCATCAGTTAGCATTGGTTAGCATCAGTTAGCTCATTGGTTAGCTTCAGTTAGCTCATTGGTTAGCATCAGTTAGCTCATTGGTCAGCCTCGGTTAGCTCATTGGTTAGCTTCAGTTAGCTCATTGGTTAGCTTCAGTTAGCTCATTGGTTAGCCTCGGTTAGCTCATTGGTTAGCCTGTGTTAGCTCATTGGTTAGCATCAGTTAGCTCATTGGTTAGCCTCAGTTAGCTCATTGGTTAGCATCAGTTAGCTCATTGGTTAGCCTCGGTTAGCTCATTGGTTAGCTTCAGTTAGCTCATTGGTTAGCCTCGGTTAGCTCATTGGTTAGCCTGTGTTAGCTCATTGGTTAGCATCAATTAGCTCATTGGTTAGCCTCAGTTAGCTCATTGGTTAGCATCAGTTAGCTCATTGGTTAGCCTCGGTTAGCTTGGTTAGCATCAGTTAGCATCAGTTAGCATCAGTTAGCATTGGTTAGCATCAGTTAGCTCATTGGTTAGCCTCAGTTAGCTCATTGGTTAGCATCAGTTAGCTCATTGGTCAGCCTCGGTTAGCTCATTGGTTAGCTTCAGTTAGCTCATTGGTTAGCTTCAGTTAGCTCATTGGTTAGCCTCAGTTAGCTCATTGGTTAGCATCAGTTAGCTCATTGGTTAGCCTCGGTTAGCTCATTGGTTAGCTTGAGCCTCAGTTAGCTCATTGGTTAGCATCAGTTAGCTCATTGGTTAGCCTCGGTTAGCTCATTGGTTAGCTTCAGTTAGCTCATTGGTTAGCTTCAGTTAGCTCATTGGTTAGCTTCAGTTAGCTCATTGGTTAGCCTCGGTTAGCTCATTGGTTAGCTTCAGTTAGCTCATTGGTTAGCCTCGGTTAGCTCAGTGGTTAGCCTGGGTTAGCTCATTGGTTAGCATCAGTGAGCTCATTGGTTAGCCTCAGTTAGCTAATTGGTTAGCATCAGTTAGCTCATTGGTTAGCCTCGGTTAGCTCATTGGTTAGCTTCAGTTAGCTCATTGGTTAGCTTCAGTTAGCTCATTGGTTAGCCTCGGTTAGCTCATTGGTTAGCTTCAGTTAGCTCATTGGTTAGCCTCGGTTAGCTCAGTGGTTAGCCTGGGTTAGCTCATTGGTTAGCATCAGTTAGCTCATTGGTTAGCTTCAGTTAGCTCATTGGTTAGCTTCAGTTAGCTCATTTGTTAGCCTCGGTTAGCTCATTGGTTAGCCTGTGTTAGCTCATTGGTTAGCATCAGTTAGCTCATTGGTTAGCATCAGTTAGCTCATTGGTTAGCTTCAGTTAGCTCATTGGTTAGCTTCAGTTAGCTCATTTGTTAGCCTCGGTTAGCTCATTGGTTAGCATCAGTTAGCTCATTGGTTAGCTTCAGTTAGCTCATTGGTTAGCTTCAGTTAGCTCATTGGTTAGCCTCGGTTAGCTCATTGGTTAGCTTCAGTTAGCTCATTGGTTAGCCTCGGTTAGCTCAGTGGTTAGCCTGGGTTTGCTCATTGGTTAGCATCAGTTAGCTCATTGGTTAGCCTCAGTTAGCTCATTGGTTAGCCTCAGTTAGCTCATTGGTTAGCTTCAGTTAGCTCATCGGTTAGCTTCGGTTAGCTCATTGGTTAGCCTCATTGGTTAGCATTGGTTAGCTTCATTGGTTAGCTTCAGTTAGCTCATTGGATAGCATCAGTTAGCTCATTGGTTAGCCTCGGTTAGCTCATTGGTTAGCTTCAGTTAGCTCATTGGTTAACTTCGGTTAGCTCATTGGTTAGCCTCGGTTAGCTCATTGGTTAGCCTGGGTTAGCTCATTCCTCGGTTAGCTCATTGGTTAGCCTGGGTTAGCTCATTGGTTAGCTTCAGTTAGCTCAATGGTTAGCCTCGGTTTGGTTAGCTCATTGGTTAGCCTGGGTTAGCCTCAGTTAGCTCATTGGTTAGGCTCAGTTAGCTCATTGGTTAGCATCATTTAGCTCATTGGTTAGCCTCGGTTAGCTTGGTTAGCATCAGTTAGCATCAGTTAGCATCAGTTAGCATTGGTTAGCATCAGTTATCTCATTGGTTAGCCTCAGTTAGCTCATTGGTTAGCATCAGTTAGCTCATTGGTCAGCCTCGGTTAGCTCATTGGTTAGCTTCAGTTAGCTCATTGGTTAGCCTCAGTTTGGTTAGCTCATTGGTTAGCCTGGGTTAGCCTTAGTTAGCTCATTGGTTAGCTTCGGTTAGCTCATTGGTTAGCTTCATTGGTTAGCATTGGTTAGCTTCATTGGTTAGCCTGGGTTAGCTCATTGGTTAGCATCAGTTAGCTCATTGGTTAGCCTCGGTTAGCTCATTGGTTAGCTTCAGTTAGCTCATTGGTTAGCTTCAGTTAGCTCATTGGTTAGCTTCAGTTAGCTCATTGGTTAGCCTCGGTTAGCTCATTGGTTAGCTTCAGTTAGCTCATTGGTTAGCCTCGGTTAGCACAGTGGTTAGCCTGGGCTAGCTCATTGGTTAGCATCAGTTAGCTCATTGGTTAGCCTCAGTTAGCTCATTGGTTAGCTTCAGTTAGCTCATTGGTTAGCTTCAGTTCGCTCATTTGTTAGCCTCGGTTAGCTCATTGGTTAGCCTGTGTTAGCTCATTGGTTAGCATCAGTTAGCTCATTGGTTAGCCTCAGTTAGCTCATTGGTTAGCATCAGTTAGCTCATTGGTTAGCATCAGTTAGCTCATTGGTCAGCATCGGTTAGCTCATTGGTTAGCTTCAGTTACCTCATTGGTTAGCTTCAGTTAGCTCATTGGTTAGCCTCGGTTAGCTCATTGGTTAGCCTGTGTTAGCTCATTGGTTAGCATCAGTTAGCTCATTGGTTAGCCTCAGTTAGCTAATTGGTTAGCATCAGTTAGCTCATTGGTTAGCCTCGGTTAGCTCATTGGTTAGCTTCAGTTAGCTCATTGGTTAGCTTCAGTTAGCTCATTGGTTAGCCTCGGTTAGCTCA
The DNA here is from genome assembly GCF_949606895.1 of Notothenia rossii. Lineage (NCBI taxonomy): Eukaryota > Metazoa > Chordata > Actinopteri > Perciformes > Nototheniidae > Notothenia > Notothenia rossii. The sequence continues at coordinate 769,810 of NW_027639762.1, forward strand.
TTGGTTAGCTTCAGTTAGCTCATTGGTTAGCCTCCGTTAGCTCAGTGGTTAGCCTGGGTTAGCTCATTGGTTAGCATCAGTTAGCTCATTGGTTAGCCTCAGTTAGCTCATTGGTTAGCATCAGTTAGCTCATTGGTTAGCCTCGGTTAGCTTGGTTAGCATCAGTTAGCATCAGTTAGCATCAGTTAGCATTGGTTAGCATCAGTTAGCTCATTGGTTAGCTTCAGTTAGCTCATTGGTTAGCATCAGTTAGCTCATTGGTCAGCCTCGGTTAGCTCATTGGTTAGCTTCAGTTAGCTCATTGGTTAGCTTCAGTTAGCTCATTGGTTAGCCTCGGTTAGCTCATTGGTTAGCCTGTGTTAGCTCATTGGTTAGCATCAGTTAGCTCATTGGTTAGCCTCAGTTAGCTCATTGGTTAGCATCAGTTAGCTCATTGGTTAGCCTCGGTTAGCTCATTGGTTAGCTTCAGTTAGCTCATTGGTTAGCCTCGGTTAGCTCATTGGTTAGCCTGTGTTAGCTCATTGGTTAGCATCAATTAGCTCATTGGTTAGCCTCAGTTAGCTCATTGGTTAGCATCAGTTAGCTCATTGGTTAGCCTCGGTTAGCTTGGTTAGCATCAGTTAGCATCAGTTAGCATCAGTTAGCATTGGTTAGCATCAGTTAGCTCATTGGTTAGCCTCAGTTAGCTCATTGGTTAGCATCAGTTAGCTCATTGGTCAGCCTCGGTTAGCTCATTGGTTAGCTTCAGTTAGCTCATTGGTTAGCTTCAGTTAGCTCATTGGTTAGCCTCAGTTAGCTCATTGGTTAGCATCAGTTAGCTCATTGGTTAGCCTCGGTTAGCTCATTGGTTAGCTTGAGCCTCAGTTAGCTCATTGGTTAGCATCAGTTAGCTCATTGGTTAGCCTCGGTTAGCTCATTGGTTAGCTTCAGTTAGCTCATTGGTTAGCTTCAGTTAGCTCATTGGTTAGCTTCAGTTAGCTCATTGGTTAGCCTCGGTTAGCTCATTGGTTAGCTTCAGTTAGCTCATTGGTTAGCCTCGGTTAGCTCAGTGGTTAGCCTGGGTTAGCTCATTGGTTAGCATCAGTGAGCTCATTGGTTAGCCTCAGTTAGCTAATTGGTTAGCATCAGTTAGCTCATTGGTTAGCCTCGGTTAGCTCATTGGTTAGCTTCAGTTAGCTCATTGGTTAGCTTCAGTTAGCTCATTGGTTAGCCTCGGTTAGCTCATTGGTTAGCTTCAGTTAGCTCATTGGTTAGCCTCGGTTAGCTCAGTGGTTAGCCTGGGTTAGCTCATTGGTTAGCATCAGTTAGCTCATTGGTTAGCTTCAGTTAGCTCATTGGTTAGCTTCAGTTAGCTCATTTGTTAGCCTCGGTTAGCTCATTGGTTAGCCTGTGTTAGCTCATTGGTTAGCATCAGTTAGCTCATTGGTTAGCATCAGTTAGCTCATTGGTTAGCTTCAGTTAGCTCATTGGTTAGCTTCAGTTAGCTCATTTGTTAGCCTCGGTTAGCTCATTGGTTAGCATCAGTTAGCTCATTGGTTAGCTTCAGTTAGCTCATTGGTTAGCTTCAGTTAGCTCATTGGTTAGCCTCGGTTAGCTCATTGGTTAGCTTCAGTTAGCTCATTGGTTAGCCTCGGTTAGCTCAGTGGTTAGCCTGGGTTTGCTCATTGGTTAGCATCAGTTAGCTCATTGGTTAGCCTCAGTTAGCTCATTGGTTAGCCTCAGTTAGCTCATTGGTTAGCTTCAGTTAGCTCATCGGTTAGCTTCGGTTAGCTCATTGGTTAGCCTCATTGGTTAGCATTGGTTAGCTTCATTGGTTAGCTTCAGTTAGCTCATTGGATAGCATCAGTTAGCTCATTGGTTAGCCTCGGTTAGCTCATTGGTTAGCTTCAGTTAGCTCATTGGTTAGCTTCGGTTAGCTCATTGGTTAGCCTCGGTTAGCTCATTGGTTAGCCTGGGTTAGCTCATTCCTCGGTTAGCTCATTGGTTAGCCTGGGTTAGCTCATTGGTTAGCTTCAGTTAGCTCAATGGTTAGCCTCGGTTTGGTTAGCTCATTGGTTAGCCTGGGTTAGCCTCAGTTAGCTCATTGGTTAGGCTCAGTTAGCTCATTGGTTAGCATCATTTAGCTCATTGGTTAGCCTCGGTTAGCTTGGTTAGCATCAGTTAGCATCAGTTAGCATCAGTTAGCATTGGTTAGCATCAGTTATCTCATTGGTTAGCCTCAGTTAGCTCATTGGTTAGCATCAGTTAGCTCATTGGTCAGCCTCGGTTAGCTCATTGGTTAGCTTCAGTTAGCTCATTGGTTAGCCTCAGTTTGGTTAGCTCATTGGTTAGCCTGGGTTAGCCTTAGTTAGCTCATTGGTTAGCTTCGGTTAGCTCATTGGTTAGCTTCATTGGTTAGCATTGGTTAGCTTCATTGGTTAGCCTGGGTTAGCTCATTGGTTAGCATCAGTTAGCTCATTGGTTAGCCTCGGTTAGCTCATTGGTTAGCTTCAGTTAGCTCATTGGTTAGCTTCAGTTAGCTCATTGGTTAGCTTCAGTTAGCTCATTGGTTAGCCTCGGTTAGCTCATTGGTTAGCTTCAGTTAGCTCATTGGTTAGCCTCGGTTAGCACAGTGGTTAGCCTGGGCTAGCTCATTGGTTAGCATCAGTTAGCTCATTGGTTAGCCTCAGTTAGCTCATTGGTTAGTATCAGTTAGCTCATTGGTTAGCCTCGGTTAGCTCATTGGTTAGTATCAGTTAGCTCATTGGTTAGCCTCAGTTAGCTCATTGGTTAGCTTCAGTTAGCTCATCGGTTAGCTTCGGTTAGCTCATTGGTTAGCCTCATTGGTTAGCATTGGTTAGCTTCATTGGTTAGCTTCAGTTAGCTCATTGGATAGCATCAGTTAGCTCATTGGTTAGCCTCGGTTAGCTCATTGGTTAGCTTCAGTTAGCTCATTGGTTAGCTTCGGTTAGCTCATTGGTTAGCCTCGGTTAGCTCATTGGTTAGCCTGGGTTAGCTCATTCCTCGGTTAGCTCATTGGTTAGCCTGGGTTAGCTCATTGGTTAGCTTCAGTTAGCTCAATGGTTAGCCTCGGTTTGGTTAGCTCATTGGTTAGCCTGGGTTAGCCTCAGTTAGCTCATTGGTTAGGCTCAGTTAGCTCATTGGTTAGCATCATTTAGCTCATTGGTTAGCCTCGGTTAGCTTGGTTAGCATCAGTTAGCATCAGTTAGCATCAGTTAGCATTGGTTAGCATCAGTTATCTCATTGGTTAGCCTCAGTTAGCTCATTGGTTAGCATCAGTTAGCTCATTGGTCAGCCTCGGTTAGCTCATTGGTTAGCTTCAGTTAGCTCATTGGTTAGCCTCAGTTTGGTTAGCTCATTGGTTAGCCTGGGTTAGCCTTAGTTAGCTCATTGGTTAGCTTCGGTTAGCTCATTGGTTAGCTTCATTGGTTAGCATTGGTTAGCTTCATTGGTTAGCCTGGGTTAGCTCATTGGTTAGCATCAGTTAGCTCATTGGTTAGCCTCGGTTAGCTCATTGGTTAGCTTCAGTTAGCTCATTGGTTAGCTTCAGTTAGCTCATTGGTTAGCTTCAGTTAGCTCATTGGTTAGCCTCGGTTAGCTCATTGGTTAGCTTCAGTTAGCTCATTGGTTAGCCTCGGTTAGCACAGTGGTTAGCCTGGGCTAGCTCATTGGTTAGCATCAGTTAGCTCATTGGTTAGCCTCAGTTAGCTCATTGGTTAGTATCAGTTAGCTCATTGGTTAGCCTCGGTTAGCTCATTGGTTAGTATCAGTTAGCTCATTGGTTAGCCTCGGTTAGCTCATTGGTTAGCTTCAGTTAGCTCATTGGTTAGCTTCGGTTAGCTCATTGGTTAGCTTCATTGGTTAGCCTGGGTTAGCTCATTGTTTAGCATCAGTTAGCTCATTGGTTAGCCTCGGTTAGCTTGGTTAGCATCAGTTAGCATCAGTTAGCATCAGTTAGCATTGGTTAGCATCAGTTAGCTCATTGGTTAACCTCGGTTAACTCATTGGTTAGCTTCAGTTAGCTCATTGGTCAGCCTCGGTTAGCTCATTGGTTAGCTTCAGTTAGCTCATTGGTTAGCTTCAGTTAGCTCATTGGTTAGCCTCGGTTAGCTCATTGGTTAGCGTGTGTTAGCTCATTGGTTAGCCTCAGTTAGCTCATTGGTTAGCCTCAGTTAGCTCATTGGTTAGCATCAGTTAGCTCATTGGTTAGCATCAGTTAGCTCATTGGTCAGCCTCGGTTAGCTCATTGGTTAGCTTCAGTTAGCTCATTGGTTAGCTTCAGTTAGCTCATTTGTTAGCCTCGGTTAGCTCATTGGTTAGCCTGTGTTAGTTCATTGGTTAGCATCAGTTAGCTCATTGGTTAGCCTCAGTTAGCTCATTGGTTAGCATCAGTTAGCTCATTGGTTAGCATCAGTTAGCTCATTGGTCAGCCTCGGTTAGCTCATTGGTTAGCTTCAGTTAGCTCATTGGTTAGCTTCAGTTAGCTCATTGGTTAGCCTCGGTTAGCTCATTGGTTAGCCTGTGTTAGCTCTTTGGTTAGCATCAGTTAGCTCATTGGTTAGCCTCAGTTAGCTCATTGGTTAGCATCAGTTAGCTCATTGGTTAGCCTCGGTTAGCTCATTGGTTAGCTTCAGTTAGCTCATTGGTTAGCTTCAGTTAGCTCATTGGTTAGCCTCGGTTAGCTCATCGGTTAGCTTCAGTTAGCTCATTGGTTAGCCTCGGTTAGCTCAGTGGTTAGCCTGGGTTAGCTCATTGGTTAGCATCAGTTAGCTCATTGGTTAGCCTCAGTTAGCGCATTTGTTAGCATCAGTTAGCTCATTGGTTAGCCTCGGTTAGCTTGGTTAACATCAGTTAGCATCAGTTAGCATCAGTTAGCATTGGTTAGCATCAGTTAGCTCATTGGTTAGCCTCAGTTAGCTCATTGGTTAGCATCAGTTAGCTCATTGGTCAGCCTCGGTTAGCTCATTGGTTAGCTTCAGTTAGCTCATTGGTTAGCTTCAGTTAGCTCATTGGTTAGCCTCGGTTAGCTCATTGGTTAGCCTGTGTTAGCTCATTGGTTAGCATCAGTTAGCTCATTGGTTAGCCTCAGTTAGCTCATTGGTTAGCATCAGTTAGCTCATTGGTTAGCCTCGGTTAGCTCATTGGTTAGCTTCAGTTAGCTCATTGGTTAGCCTCGGTTAGCTCATTGGTAAGCCTGTGTTAGCTCATTGGTTAGCATCAGTTAGCTCATTGGTTAGCCTCAGTTAGCTCATCGGTTAGCATCAGTTAGCTCATTGGTTAGCCTCGGTTAGCTTGGTTAGCATCAGTTAGCATCAGTTAGCATCAGTTAGCATTGGTTAGCATCAGTTAGCTCATTGGTTAGCCTCAGTTAGCTCATTGGTTAGCATCAGTTAGCTCATTGGTCAGCCTCGGTTAGCTCATTGGTTAGCTTCAGTTAGGTCATTGGTTAGCTTCAGTTAGCTCATTGGTTAGCATCATTTAGCTCATTGGTTAGCCTCGGTTAGCTCATTGGTTAGCTTGAGCCTCAGTTAGCTCATTGGTTAGCATCAGTTAGCTCATTGGTTAGCCTCGGTTAGCTCATTGGTTAGCCTCGGTTAGCTCATTGGTTAGCTTCAGTTAGCTCATTGGTTAGCCTCGGTTAGCTCATTGGTTAGCATCAGTTAGCTCATTGGTTAGCCTCGGTTAGCTTGGTTAGCATCAGTTAGCATCAGTTAGCATCAGTTAGCATTGGTTAGCATCAGTTAGCTCATTGGTTAGCCTCGGTTAGCTCAGTGGTTAGCCTGGGTTAGCTCATTGGTTAGCTTCAGTTAGCTCATTGGTTAGCTTCGGTTAGCTCATTGATTAGCCTCATTGGTTAGCTTGGTTAGCTCATTGGTTAGCATCAGTTAGCTCATTGGTTAGCCTCGGTTAGCTCATTGGTTAGCTTCAGTTAGCTCATTGGTTAGCCTCGGTTAGCTCATTGGTTAGCTTCAGTTAGCTCATTGGTTAGCCTCGGTTAGCTCATTGGTTAGCTTCAGTTAGCTCATTGGTTAGCCTCGGTTAGCTCAGTGGTTAGCCTGGGTTAGCTCATTGGTTAGCTTCAGTTAGCTCATTGGTTAGCTTCGGTTAGCTCATTGATTAGCCTCATTGGTTAGCTTGGTTAGCTCATTGGTTAGCATCAGTTAGCTCATTGGTTAGCCTCGGTTAGCTCATTGGTTAGCTTCAGTTAGCTCATTGGTTAGCCTCGGTTAGCTCATTGGTTAGCTTCAGTTAGCTCATTGGTTAGCCTCGGTTAGCTCATTGGTTAGCTTCGGTTAGCTCATTGGTTAGCCTCATTGGTTAGCATTGGTGAGCTTCATTGGTTAGCTTCAGTTAGCTCATTGGATAGCATCAGTTAGCTCATTGGTTAGCCTCGGTTAGCTCATTGGTTAGCTTCAGTTAGCTCATTGGTTAGCCTCGGTTAGCTCATTGGTTAGCCTGGGTTAGCTCATTCCTCGGTTAGCTCATTGGTTAGCCTGGGTTAGCTCATTGGTTAGCTTCAGTTAGCTCAATGGTTAGCCTCGCTTTGGTTAGCTCATTGGTTAGCCTGGGTTAGCCTCAGTTAGCTCATTGGTTAGCCTCAGTTAGCTCATTGGTTAGCATCAGTTAGCTCATTGCTTAGCCTCGGTTAGCTTGGTTAGCATCAGTTAGCATCAGTTAGCATCAGTTAGCATTGGTTAGCATCAGTTAGCTCATTGGTTAGCCTCAGTTAGCTCATTGGTTAGCATCAGTTAGCTCATTGGTCAGCCTCGGTTAGCTCATTGGTTAGCTTCAGTTAGCTCATTGGTTAGCCTCGGTTAGCTCATTGGTTAGCCTGTGTTAGCTCATTGGTTAGCATCAATTAGCTCATTGGTTAGCCTCAGTTAGCTCATTGGTTAGCATCAGTTAGCTCATTGGTTAGCCTCGGTTAGCTCATTGGTTAGCTTGAGCCTGTTAGCTCATTGGTTAGCATCAGTTAGCTCATTGGTTAGCCTCGGTTAGCTCATTGGTTAGCATCGGTTAGCTCATTGGTTAGCTTCAGTTAGCTCATTGGTTAGCTTCGGTTAGCTCATTGGTTAGCCTCGGTTAGCTCATTGGTTAGCTTCAGTAAGCTCATTGGTTAGCCTCGGTTAGCTCATTGGTTAGCATCAGTTAGCTCATTGGTTAGCCTCGGTTAGCTTGGTTAGCATCAGTTAGCATCAGTTAGCATCAGTTAGCATTGGTTAGCATCAGTTAGCTCATTGGTTAGCCTCGGTTAGCTCAGTGGTTAGCCTGGGTTAGCTCATTGGTTAGCCTCAGTTAGCTCATTGGTTAGCCTCAGTTAGCTCATTGGTTAGCATCAGTTAGCTCATTGGTTATCCTCGGTTAGCTCATTGGTTAGCTTCAGTTGGCTCATTGGTTAGCTTCGGTTAGCTCATTGGTTAGCCTCATTGGTTAGCATTGGTTAGCTTCATTGGATAGCTTCAGTTAGCTCATTGGTTAGCTTCAGTTAGCTCATTGGTTAGCTTCGGTTAGCTCATTGGTTAGCCTCGGTTAGCTCATTGGTTAGCCTGGGTTAGCTCATTCCTCGGTTAGCTCATTGGTTAGCCTGTGTTAGCTCATTGGTTAGCATCAGTTAGCTCATTGGTTAGCCTCAGTTAGCTCATTGGTTAGCATCAGTTAGCTCATTGGTTAGCCTCGGTTAGCTCATTGGTTAGCTTGAGCCTCAGTTAGCTCATTGGTTAGCATCAGTTAGCTCATTGGTTAGCCTCGGTTAGCTCAGTGGTTAGCCTGGGTTTGCTCATTGGTTAGCATCAGTTAGCTCATTGGTTAGCCTCAGTTAGCTCATTGGTTACCCTCAGTTAGCTCATTGGTTAGCTTCAGTTAGCTCATCGGTTAGCTTCGGTTAGCTCATTGGTTAGCCTCATTGGTTAGCATTGGTTAGCTTCATTGGTTAGCTTCAGTTAGCTCATTGGATAGCATCAGTTAGCTTATTGGTTAGCCTCGGTTAGCTCATTGGTTAGCTTCAGTTAGCTCATTGGTTAGCTTCGGTTAGCTCATTGGTTAGCCTCGGTTAGCTCATTGGTTAGCCTGGGTTAGCTCATTCCTCGGTTAGCTCATTGGTTAGCCTGGGTTAGCTCATTGGTTAGCTTCAGTTAGCTCAATGGTTAGCCTCGGTTTGGTTAGCTCATTGGTTAGCCTGGGTTAGCCTCAGTTAGCTCATTGGTTAGCCTCAGTTAGCTCATTGGTTAGCATCATTTAGCTCATTGGTTAGCCTCGGTTAGCTTGGTTAGCATCAGTTAGCATCAGTTAGCATTGGTTAGCATCAGTTATCTCATTGGTTAGCCTCAGTTAGCTCATTGGTTAGCATCAGTTAGCTCATTGGTCAGCCTCGGTTAGCTCATTGGTTAGCTTCAGTTAGCTCATTGGTTAGCCTCGGTTAGCTCATTGGTTAGCATCAGTTAGCTCATTGGTTAGCCTCGGTTAGCTTGGTTAGCATCAGTTAGCATCAGTTAGCATCAGTTAGCATTGGTTAGCATCAGTTAGCTCATTGGTTAGCCTCGGTTAGCTCAGTGGTTAGCCTGGGTTAGCTCATTGGTTAGCTTCAGTTAGCTCATTGGTTAGCTTCGGTTAGCTCATTGATTAGCCTCATTGGTTAGCTTGGTTAGCTCATTGGTTAGCATCAGTTAGCTCATTGGTTAGCCTCGGTTAGCTCATTGGTTAGCTTCAGTTAGCTCATTGGTTAGCCTCGGTTAGCTCATTGGTTAGCTTCAGTTAGCTCATTGGTTAGCCTCGGTTAGCTCATTGGTTAGCTTCAGTTAGCTCATTGGTTAGCCTCGGTTAGCTCAGTGGTTAGCCTGGGTTAGCTCATTGGTTAGCTTCAGTTAGCTCATTGGTTAGCTTCGGTTAGCTCATTGATTAGCCTCATTGGTTAGCTTGGTTAGCTCATTGGTTAGCATCAGTTAGCTCATTGGTTAGCCTCGGTTAGCTCATTGGTTAGCTTCAGTTAGCTCATTGGTTAGCCTCGGTTAGCTCATTGGTTAGCTTCAGTTAGCTCATTGGTTAGCCTCGGTTAGCTCATTGGTTAGCTTCGGTTAGCTCATTGGTTAGCCTCATTGGTTAGCATTGGTGAGCTTCATTGGTTAGCTTCAGTTAGCTCATTGGATAGCATCAGTTAGCTCATTGGTTAGCCTCGGTTAGCTCATTGGTTAGCTTCAGTTAGCTCATTGGTTAGCCTCGGTTAGCTCATTGGTTAGCCTGGGTTAGCTCATTCCTCGGTTAGCTCATTGGTTAGCCTGGATTAGCTCATTGGTTAGCTTCAGTTAGCTCAATGGTTAGCCTCGCTTTGGTTAGCTCATTGGTTAGCCTGGGTTAGCCTCAGTTAGCTCATTGGTTAGCCTCAGTTAGCTCATTGGTTAGCATCAGTTAGCTCATTGCTTAGCCTCGGTTAGCTTGGTTAGCATCAGTTAGCATCAGTTAGCATCAGTTAGCATTGGTTAGCATCAGTTAGCTCATTGGTTAGCCTCAGTTAGCTCATTGGTTAGCATCAGTTAGCTCATTGGTCAGCCTCGGTTAGCTCATTGGTTAGCTTCAGTTAGCTCATTGGTTAGCCTCGGTTAGCTCATTGGTTAGCCTGTGTTAGCTCATTGGTTAGCATCAATTAGCTCATTGGTTAGCCTCAGTTAGCTCATTGGTTAGCATCAGTTAGCTCATTGGTTAGCCTCGGTTAGCTCATTGGTTAGCTTGAGCCTGTTAGCTCATTGGTTAGCATCAGTTAGCTCATTGGTTAGCCTCGGTTAGCTCATTGGTTAGCATCGGTTAGCTCATTGGTTAGCTTCAGTTAGCTCATTGGTTAGCTTCGGTTAGCTCATTGGTTAGCCTCGGTTAGCTCATTGGTTAGCTTCAGTAAGCTCATTGGTTAGCCTCGGTTAGCTCATTGGTTAGCATCAGTTAGCTCATTGGTTAGCCTCGGTTAGCTTGGTTAGCATCAGTTAGCATCAGTTAGCATCAGTTAGCATTGGTTAGCATCAGTTAGCTCATTGGTTAGCCTCGGTTAGCTCAGTGGTTAGCCTGGGTTAGCTCATTGGTTAGCCTCAGTTAGCTCATTGGTTAGCCTCAGTTAGCTCATTGGTTAGCATCAGTTAGCTCATTGGTTATCCTCGGTTAGCTCATTGGTTAGCTTCAGTTGGCTCATTGGTTAGCTTCGGTTAGCTCATTGGTTAGCCTCATTGGTTAGCATTGGTTAGCTTCATTGGATAGCTTCAGTTAGCTCATTGGTTAGCTTCAGTTAGCTCATTGGTTAGCTTCGGTTAGCTCATTGGTTAGCCTCGGTTAGCTCATTGGTTAGCCTGGGTTAGCTCATTCCTCGGTTAGCTCATTGGTTAGCCTGTGTTAGCTCATTGGTTAGCATCAGTTAGCTCATTGGTTAGCCTCAGTTAGCTCATTGGTTAGCATCAGTTAGCTCATTGGTTAGCCTCGGTTAGCTCATTGGTTAGCTTGAGCCTCAGTTAGCTCATTGGTTAGCATCAGTTAGCTCATTGGTTAGCCTCGGTTAGCTCAGTGGTTAGCCTGGGTTTGCTCATTGGTTAGCATCAGTTAGCTCATTGGTTAGCCTCAGTTAGCTCATTGGTTAGCCTCAGTTAGCTCATTGGTTAGCTTCAGTTAGCTCATCGGTTAGCTTCGGTTAGCTCATTGGTTAGCCTCATTGGTTAGCATTGGTTAGCTTCATTGGTTAGCTTCAGTTAGCTCATTGGATAGCATCAGTTAGCTTATTGGTTAGCCTCGGTTAGCTCATTGGTTAGCTTCAGTTAGCTCATTGGTTAGCTTCGGTTAGCTCATTGGTTAGCCTCGGTTAGCTCATTGGTTAGCCTGGGTTAGCTCATTCCTCGGTTAGCTCATTGGTTAGCCTGGGTTAGCTCATTGGTTAGCTTCAGTTAGCTCAATGGTTAGCCTCGGTTTGGTTAGCTCATTGGTTAGCCTGGGTTAGCCTCAGTTAGCTCATTGGTTAGCCTCAGTTAGCTCATTGGTTAGCATCATTTAGCTCATTGGTTAGCCTCGGTTAGCTTGGTTAGCATCAGTTAGCATCAGTTAGCATTGGTTAGCATCAGTTATCTCATTGGTTAGCCTCAGTTAGCTCATTGGTTAGCATCAGTTAGCTCATTGGTCAGCCTCGGTTAGCTCATTGGTTAGCTTCAGTTAGCTCATTGGTTAGCCTCGGTTAGCTCATTGGTTAGCCTGTGTTAGCTCATTGGTTAGCATCAGTTAGCTCATTGGTTAGCCTCAGTTAGCTCATTGGTTAGCATCAGTTAGCTCATTGGTTAGCCTCGGTTAGCTCATTGGTTAGCTTGAGCCTCAGTTAGCTCATTGGTTAGCATCAGTTAGCTCATTGGTTAGCCTCGGTTAGCTCATTGGTTAGCATCGGTTAGCTCATTGGTTAGCTTCAGTTAGCTCATTGGTTAGCTTCGGTTAGCTCATTGGTTAGCCTCGGTTAGCTCATTGGTTAGCATCAGTTAGCTCATTGGTTAGCCTCGGTTAGCTTGGTTAGCATCAGTTAGCATCAGTTAGCATCAGTTAGCATTGGTTAGCATCAGTTAGCTCATTGGTTAGCCTCGGTTAGCTCAGTGGTTAGCCTGGGTTAGCTCATTGGTTAGCCTCATTTAGCTCATTGGTTAGCCTCAGTTAGCTCATTGGTTAGCATCAGTTAGCTCATTGGTTATCCTCGGTTAGCTCATTGGTTAGCTTCAGTTGGCTCATTGGTTAGCTTCGGTTAGCTCATTGGTTAGCCTCATTGGTTAGCATTGGTTAGCTTCATTGGATAGCTTCAGTTAGCTCATTGGTTAGCTTCAGTTAGCTCATTGGTTAGCTTTGGTTAGCTCATTGGTTAGCCTCGGTTAGCTCATTGGTTAGCCTGGGTTAGCTTATTCCTCGGTTAGCTCATTGGTTAGCCTGTGTTAGCTCATTGGTTAGCATCAGTTAGCTCATTGGTTAGCCTCAGTTAGCTCATTGGTTAGCATCAGTTAGCTCATTGGTTAGCCTCGGTTAGCTCATTGGTTAGCTTGAGCCTCAGTTAGCTCATTGGTTAGCATCAGTTAGCTCATTGGTTAGCCTCGGTTAGCTCATTGGTTAGCCTCGGTTAGCTCATTGGTTAGCTTCAGTTAGCTCATTGGTTAGCTTCGGTTAGCTCATTGGTTAGCCTCGGTTAGCTCATTGGTTAGCTTCAGTTAGCTCATTGGTTAGCCTCGGTTAGCTCATTGGTTAGCATCAGTTAGCTCATTGATTAGCCTCAGTTAGCTCATTGGTTAGCATCAGTTAGCCCATTGGTTAGCCTCGGTTATCTCATTGGTTAGCTTCAGTTAGCTCATTGGTTAGCTTTGGTTAGCTCATTGGTTAGCCTCATTGGTTAGCATTGGTTAGCTTCATTGGTTAGCCTGGGTTAGCTCATTGTTTAGCATCAGTTAGCTCATTGGTTAGCCTCAGTTAGCTCATTGGTTAGCATCAGTTAGCTCATTGGTCAGCCTCGGTTAGCTCATTGGTTAGCTTCAGTTAGCTCATTGGTTAGCTTCAGTTAGCTCATTGGTTAGCCTCGGTTAGCTCATTGGTTAGCCTGTGTTAGCTCATTGGTTAGCATCAGTTAGCTCATTGGTTAGCCTCAGTTAGCTCATTGGTTAGCATCAGTTAGCTCATTGGTTAGCCTCGGTGAGCTCATTGGTTAGCTTCAGTTAGCTCATTGGTTAGCTTCAGTTAGCTCATTGGTTAGCCTCGGTTAGCTCATTGGTTAGCTTCAGTTAGCTCATTGGTTATCCTCGGTTAGCTCATTGGTTAGCTTCAGTTGGCTCATTGGTTAGCTTCGGTTAGCTCATTGGTTAGCCTCATTGGTTAGCATTGGTTAGCTTCATTGGATAGCTTCAGTTAGCTCATTGGTTAGCTTCAGTTAGCTCATTGGTTAGCTTCGGTTAGCTCATTGGTTAGCCTCGGTTAGCTCATTGGTTAGCCTGGGTTAGCTCATTCCTCGGTTAGCTCATTGGTTAGCCTGTGTTAGCTCATTGGTTAGCATCAGTTAGCTCATTGGTTAGCCTCAGTTAGCTCATTGGTTAGCATCAGTTAGCTCATTGGTTAGCCTCGGTTAGCTCATTGGTTAGCTTGAGCCTCAGTTAGCTCATTGGTTAGCATCAGTTAGCTCATTGGTTAGCCTCGGTTAGCTCAGTGGTTAGCCTGGGTTTGCTCATTGGTTAGCATCAGTTAGCTCATTGGTTAGCCTCAGTTAGCTCATTGGTTAGCCTCAGTTAGCTCATTGGTTAGCTTCAGTTAGCTCATCGGTTAGCTTCGGTTAGCTCATTGGTTAGCCTCATTGGTTAGCATTGGTTAGCTTCATTGGTTAGCTTCAGTTAGCTCATTGGATAGCATCAGTTAGCTTATTGGTTAGCCTCGGTTAGCTCATTGGTTAGCTTCAGTTAGCTCATTGGTTAGCTTCGGTTAGCTCATTGGTTAGCCTCGGTTAGCTCATTGGTTAGCCTGGGTTAGCTCATTCCTCGGTTAGCTCATTGGTTAGCCTGGGTTAGCTCATTGGTTAGCTTCAGTTAGCTCAATGGTTAGCCTCGGTTTGGTTAGCTCATTGGTTAGCCTGGGTTAGCCTCAGTTAGCTCATTGGTTAGCCTCAGTTAGCTCATTGGTTAGCATCATTTAGCTCATTGGTTAGCCTCGGTTAGCTTGGTTAGCATCAGTTAGCATCAGTTAGCATTGGTTAGCATCAGTTATCTCATTGGTTAGCCTCAGTTAGGTCATTGGTTAGCATCAGTTAGCTCATTGGTCAGCCTCGGTTAGCTCATTGGTTAGCTTCAGTTAGCTCATTGGTTAGCCTCGGTTAGCTCATTGGTTAGCCTGTGTTAGCTCATTGGTTAGCATCAGTTAGCTCATTGGTTAGCCTCAGTTAGCTCATTGGTTAGCATCAGTTAGCTCATTGGTTAGCCTCGGTTAGCTCATTGGTTAGCTTGAGCCTCAGTTAGCTCATTGGTTAGCATCAGTTAGCTCATTGGTTAGCCTCGGTTAGCTCATTGGTTAGCATCGGTTAGCTCATTGGTTAGCTTCAGTTAGCTCATTGGTTAGCTTCGGTTAGCTCATTGGTTAGCCTCGGTTAGCTCATTGGTTAGCATCAGTTAGCTCATTGGTTAGCCTCGGTTAGCTTGGTTAGCATCAGTTAGCATCAGTTAGCATCAGTTAGCATTGGTTAGTATCAGTTAGCTCATTGGTTAGCCTCGGTTAGCTCAGTGGTTAGCCTGGGTTAGCTCATTGGTTAGCCTCAGTTAGCTCATTGGTTAGCCTCAGTTAGCTCATTGGTTAGCATCAGTTAGCTCATTGGTTATCCTCGGTTAGCTCATTGGTTAGCTTCAGTTGGCTCATTGGTTAGCTTCGGTTAGCTCATTGGTTAGCCTCATTGGTTAGCATTGGTTAGCTTCATTGGATAGCTTCAGTTAGCTCATTGGTTAGCTTCAGTTAGCTCATTGGTTAGCTTTGGTTAGCTCATTGGTTAGCCTCGGTTAGCTCATTGGTTAGCCTGGGTTAGCTTATTCCTCGGTTAGCTCATTGGTTAGCCTGTGTTAGCTCATTGGTTAGCATCAGTTAGCTCATTGGTTAGCCTCAGTTAGCTCATTGGTTAGCATCAGTTAGCTCATTGGTTAGCCTCGGTTAGCTCATTGGTTAGCTTGAGCCTCAGTTAGCTCATTGGTTAGCATCAGTTAGCTCATTGGTTAGCCTCGGTTAGCTCATTGGTTAGCCTCGGTTAGCTCATTGGTTAGCTTCAGTTAGCTCATTGGTTAGCTTCGGTTAGCTCATTGGTTAGCCTCGGTTAGCTCATTGGTTAGCTTCAGTTAGCTCATTGGTTAGCCTCGGTTAGCTCATTGGTTAGCATCAGTTAGCTCATTGATTAGCCTCAGTTAGCTCATTGGTTAGCATCAGTTAGCCCATTGGTTAGCCTCGGTTATCTCATTGGTTAGCTTCAGTTAGCTCATTGGTTAGCTTTGGTTAGCTCATTGGTTAGCCTCATTGGTTAGCATTGGTTAGCTTCATTGGTTAGCCTGGGTTAGCTCATTGTTTAGCATCAGTTAGCTCATTGGTTAGCCTCAGTTAGCTCATTGGTTAGCATCAGTTAGCTCATTGGTCAGCCTCGGTTAGCTCATTGGTTAGCTTCAGTTAGCTCATTGGTTAGCTTCAGTTAGCTCATTGGTTAGCCTCGGTTAGCTCATTGGTTAGCCTGTGTTAGCTCATTGGTTAGCATCAGTTAGCTCATTGGTTAGCCTCAGTTAGCTCATTGGTTAGCATCAGTTAGCTCATTGGTTAGCCTCGGTGAGCTCATTGGTTAGCTTCAGTTAGCTCATTGGTTAGCTTCAGTTAGCTCATTGGTTAGCCTCGGTTAGCTCATTGGTTAGCTTCAGTTAGCTCATTGGTTAGCCTCGGTTAGCTCATTGGTTAGCTTCAGTTAGCTCATTGGTTAGCTTCGGTTAGCTCATTGGTTAGCTAGCTTCATTGGTTAGCCTGGGTTAGCTCATTGTTTAGCATCAGTTAGCTCATTGGTTAGCCTCGGTTAGCTTTTTGGTTAGCTTCAGTTAGCTCATTGGTCAGCCTCGGTTAGCTCATTGGTTAGCTTCAGTTAGCTAATTGGTTAGCTTCAGTTAGCTCATTGGTTAGCCTCGGTTAGCTCATTGGTTAGCCTGTGTTAGCTCATTGGTTAGCCTCAGTTAGCTCATTGGTTAGCCTCAGTTAGCTCATTGGTTAGCATCATTTAGCTCATTGGTTAGCATCAGTTAGCTCATTGGTCAGCCTCGGTTAGCTCATTGGTTAGCTTCAGTTAGCTCATTGGTTAGCTTCAGTTAGCTCATTTGTTAGCCTCGGTTAGCTCATTGGTTAGCCTGTGTTAGCTCATTGGTTAGCATCAGTTAGCTCATTGGTTAGCCTCAGTTAGCTCATTGGTTAGCATCAGTTAGCTCATTGGTTAGCATCAGTTAGCTCATTGGTCAGCCTCGGTTAGCTCATTGGTTAGCTTCAGTTAGCTCATTGGTTAGCTTCAGTTAGCTCATTGGTTAGCCTCGGTTAGCTCATTGGTTAGCCTGTGTTATCTCATTGTTTAGCATCAGTTAGCTCATTGGTTAGCCTCAGTTAGCTCATTGGTTAGCATCAGTTAGCTCATTGGTTAGCCTCGGTTAGCTCATTGGTTAGCTTCAGTTAGCTCATTGTTTAGCTTCAGTTAGCTCATTGGTTAGCCTCGGTTAGCTCATTGGTTAGCTTCAGTTAGCTCATTGGTTAGCCTCGGTTAGCTCAGTGGTTAGCCTGGGTTAGCTCATTGGTTAGCATCAGTTAGCTCATTGGTTAGCCTCAGTTAACTCATTGGTTAGCATCAGTTAGCTCATTGGTTAGCCTTGGTTAGCTTGGTTAGCATCAGTTAGCATCATTTAGCATCAGTTAGCATTGGTTAGCATCAGTTAGCTCATTGGTTAGCCTCAGTTAGCTCATTGGTTAGCATCAGTTAGCTCATTGGTCAGCCTCGGTTAGCTCATTGGTTAGCTTCAGTTAGCTCATTGGTTAGCTTCAGTTAGCTCATTGGTTAGCTTCAGTTAGCTCATTGGTTAGCCTCGGTTAGCTCATTGGTTAGCCTGTGTTAGCTCATTGGTTAGCATCAGTTAGCTCATTGGTTAGCCTCAGTTAGCTCATTGGTTAGCATCAGTTAGCTCATTGGTTAGCCTCGGTTAGCTCATTGGTTAGCTTCAGTTAGCTCATTGGTTAGCCTCGGTTAGTTCATTGGTTAGCCTGTGTTAGCTCATTGGTTAGCATCAGTTAGCTCATTGGTTAGCCTCAGTTAGCTCATTGGTTAGCATCAGTTAGCTCATTGGTTAGCCTCGGTTAGCTTGGTTAGCATTAGTTAGCATCAGTTAGCATCAGTTAGCATTGGTTAGCATCAGTTAGCTCATTGGTTAGCCTCAGTTAGCTCATTGGTTAGCATCAGTTAGCTCATTGGTCAGCCTCGGTTAGCTCATTGGTTAGCTTCAGTTAGCTCATTGGTTAGCTTCAGTTAGCTCATTGGTTAGCCTCAGTTAGCTCATTGGTTAGCATCAGTTAGCTCATTGGTTAGCCTCGGTTAGCTCATTGGTTAGCTTGAGCCTCAGTTAGCTCATTGGTTAGCATCAGTTAGCTCATTGGTTAGCCTCAGTTAGCTCATTGGTTAGCCTCGGTTAGCTCATTGGTTAGCTTCAGTTAGCTCATTGGTTAGCTTCAGTTAGCTCATTGGTTAGCCTCGGTTAGCTCATTGGTTAGCTTCAGTTAGCTCATTGGTTAGCCTCGGTTAGCTCATTGGTTAGCATCCGTTAGCTCATTGGTTAGCCTTGGTTAGCTTGGTTAGCATCAGTTAGCATCAGTTAGCATCAGTTAGCATTGGTTAGCATCAGTTAGCTCATTGGTTAGCCTCGGTTAGCTCATTGGTTAGCCTCGGTTAGCTCATTGGTTAGCCTGTGTTAGCTCATTGGTTAGCATCAGTTAGCTCATTGGTTAGCCTCAGTTAGCTCATTGGTTAGCATCAGTTAGCTCATTGGTTAGCCTCGGTTAGCTCATTGGTTAGCTTGAGCCTCAGTTAGCTCATTGGTTAGCATCAGTTAGCTCATTGGTTAGCCTCGGTTAGCTCATTGGTTAGCATCGGTTAGCTCATTGGTTAGCTTCAGTTAGCTCATTGGTTAGCTTCGGTTAGCTCATTGGTTAGCCTCGGTTAGCTCATTGGTTAGCTTCAGTTAGCTCATTGGTTAGCCTCGGTTAGCTCATTGGTTAGCATCAGTTAGCTCATTGGTTAGCCTCGGTTAGCTTGGTTAGCATCAGTTAGCATCAGTTAGCATCAGTTAGCATTGGTTAGCATCAGTTAGCTCATTGGTTAGCCTCGGTTAGCTCAGTGGTTAGCCTGGGTTAGCTCATTGGTTAGCCTCAGTTAGCTCATTGGTTAGCCTCAGTTAGCTCATTGGTTAGCATCAGTTAGCTCATTGGTTATCCTCGGTTAGCTCATTGGTTAGCTTCAGTTGGCTCATTGGTTAGCTTCGGTTAGCTCATTGGTTAGCCTCATTGGTTAGCATTGGTTAGCTTCATTGGATAGCTTCAGTTAGCTCATTGGTTAGCTTCAGTTAGCTCATTGGTTAGCTTTGGTTAGCTCATTGGTTAGCCTCGGTTAGCTCATTGGTTAGCCTGGGTTAGCTTATTCCTCGGTTAGCTCATTGGTTAGCCTGTGTTAGCTCATTGGTTAGCATCAGTTAGCTCATTGGTTAGCCTCAGTTTGCTCATTGGTTAGCATCAGTTAGCTCATTGGTTAGCCTCGGTTAGCTCATTGGTTAGCTTGAGCCTCAGTTAGCTCATTGGTTAGCATCAGTTAGCTCATTGGTTAGCCTCGTCTAGCTCATTGGTTAGCCTCGGTTAGCTCATTGGTTAGCTTCAGTTAGCTCATTGGTTAGC
Organism: Notothenia rossii; assembly: GCF_949606895.1. NCBI lineage: Eukaryota > Metazoa > Chordata > Actinopteri > Perciformes > Nototheniidae > Notothenia > Notothenia rossii. Next base: position 788,260 of record NW_027639762.1, read on the forward strand.
TTCGGTTAGCTCATTGGTTAGCCTCGGTTAGCTCATTGGTTAGCTTCAGTTAGCTCATTGGTTAGCCTCGGTTAGCTCATTGGTTAGCATCAGTTAGCTCATTGGTTAGCCTCGGTTAGCTCATTGGTTAGCTTCAGTTAGCTCATTGGTTAGCTTCAGTTAGCTCATTGGTTAGCCTCGGTTAGCTCATTGGTTAGCTTCAGTTAGCTCATTGGTTAGCCTCGGTTAGCTCAGTGGTTAGCCTGGGTTAGCTCATTGGTTAGCATCAGTTAGCTCATTGATTAGCCTCAGTTAGCTCATTGGTTAGCATCAGTTAGCCCATTGGTTAGCCTCGGTTATCTCATTGGTTAGCTTCAGTTAGCTCATTGGTTAGATTTGGTTAGCTCATTGGTTAGCCTCATTGGTTAGCATTGGTTAGCTTCATTGGTTAGCCTGGGTTAGCTCATTGTTTAGCATCAGTTAGCTCATTGGTTAGCCTCAGTTAGCTCATTGGTTAGCATCAGTTAGCTCATTGGTCAGCCTCGGTTAGCTCATTGGTTAGCTTCAGTTAGCTCATTGGTTAGCTTCAGTTAGCTCATTGGTTAGCCTCGGTTAGCTCATTGGTTAGCCTGTGTTAGCTCATTGGTTAGCATCAGTTAGCTCATTGGTTAGCCTCAGTTAGCTCATTGGTTAGCATCAGTTAGCTCATTGGTTAGCCTCGGTGAGCTCATTGGTTAGCTTCAGTTAGCTCATTGGTTAGCTTCAGTTAGCTCATTGGTTAGCATCGGTTAGCTCATTGGTTAGCTTCAGTTAGCTCATTGGTTAGCTTCGGTTAGCTCATTGGTTAGCCTCGGTTAGCTCATTGGTTAGCTTCAGTAAGCTCATTGGTTAGCCTCGGTTAGCTCATTGGTTAGCATCAGTTAGCTCATTGGTTAGCCTCGGTTAGCTTGGTTAGCATCAGTTAGCATCAGTTAGCATCAGTTAGCATTGGTTAGCATCAGTTAGCTCATTGGTTAGCCTCGGTTAGCTCAGTGGTTAGCCTGGGTTAGCTCATTGGTTAGCCTCAGTTAGCTCATTGGTTAGCCTCAGTTAGCTCATTGGTTAGCATCAGTTAGCTCATTGGTTATCCTCGGTTAGCTCATTGGTTAGCTTCAGTTGGCTCATTGGTTAGCTTCGGTTAGCTCATTGGTTAGCCTCATTGGTTAGCATTGGTTAGCTTCATTGGATAGCTTCAGTTAGCTCATTGGTTAGCTTCAGTTAGCTCATTGGTTAGCTTCGGTTAGCTCATTGGTTAGCCTCGGTTAGCTCATTGGTTAGCCTGGGTTAGCTCATTCCTCGGTTAGCTCATTGGTTAGCCTGTGTTAGCTCATTGGTTAGCATCAGTTAGCTCATTGGTTAGCCTCAGTTAGCTCATTGGTTAGCATCAGTTAGCTCATTGGTTAGCCTCGGTTAGCTCATTGGTTAGCTTGAGCCTCAGTTAGCTCATTGGTTAGCATCAGTTAGCTCATTGGTTAGCCTCGGTTAGCTCAGTGGTTAGCCTGGGTTTGCTCATTGGTTAGCATCAGTTAGCTCATTGGTTAGCCTCAGTTAGCTCATTGGTTAGCCTCAGTTAGCTCATTGGTTAGCTTCAGTTAGCTCATCGGTTAGCTTCGGTTAGCTCATTGGTTAGCCTCATTGGTTAGCATTGGTTAGCTTCATTGGTTAGCTTCAGTTAGCTCATTGGATAGCATCAGTTAGCTTATTGGTTAGCCTCGGTTAGCTCATTGGTTAGCTTCAGTTAGCTCATTGGTTAGCTTCGGTTAGCTCATTGGTTAGCCTCGGTTAGCTCATTGGTTAGCCTGGGTTAGCACATTCCTCGGTTAGCTCATTGGTTAGCCTGGGTTAGCTCATTGGTTAGCTTCAGTTAGCTCAATGGTTAGCCTCGGTTTGGTTAGCTCATTGGTTAGCCTGGGTTAGCCTCAGTTAGCTCATTGGTTAGCCTCAGTTAGCTCATTGGTTAGCATCATTTAGCTCATTGGTTAGCCTCGGTTAGCTTGGTTAGCATCAGTTAGCATCAGTTAGCATTGGTTAGCATCAGTTATCTCATTGGTTAGCCTCAGTTAGCTCATTGGTTAGCATCAGTTAGCTCATTGGTCAGCCTCGGTTAGCTCATTGGTTAGCTTCAGTTAGCTCATTGGTTAGCCTCGGTTAGCTCATTGGTTAGCCTGTGTTAGCTCATTGGTTAGCATCAGTTAGCTCATTGGTTAGCCTCAGTTAGCTCATTGGTTAGCATCAGTTAGCTCATTGGTTAGCCTCGGTTAGCTCATTGGTTAGCTTGAGCCTCAGTTAGCTCATTGGTTAGCATCAGTTAGCTCATTGGTTAGCCTCGGTTAGCTCATTGGTTAGCATCGGTTAGCTCATTGGTTAGCTTCAGTTAGCTCATTGGTTAGCTTCGGTTAGCTCATTGGTTAGCCTCGGTTAGCTCATTGGTTAGCATCAGTTAGCTCATTGGTTAGCCTCGGTTAGCTTGGTTAGCATCAGTTAGCATCAGTTAGCATCAGTTAGCATTGGTTAGCATCAGTTAGCTCATTGGTTAGCCTCGGTTAGCTCAGTGGTTAGCCTGGGTTAGCTCATTGGTTAGCCTCATTTAGCTCATTGGTTAGCCTCAGTTAGCTCATTGGTTAGCATCAGTTAGCTCATTGGTTATCCTCGGTTAGCTCATTGGTTAGCTTCAGTTGGCTCATTGGTTAGCTTCGGTTAGCTCATTGGTTAGCCTCATTGGTTAGCATTGGTTAGCTTCATTGGATAGCTTCAGTTAGCTCATTGGTTAGCTTCAGTTAGCTCATTGGTTAGCTTTGGTTAGCTCATTGGTTAGCCTCGGTTAGCTCATTGGTTAGCCTGGGTTAGCTTATTCCTCGGTTAGCTCATTGGTTAGCCTGTGTTAGCTCATTGGTTAGCATCAGTTAGCTCATTGGTTAGCCTCAGTTAGCTCATTGGTTAGCCTCGGTTAGCTCATTGGTTAGCTTGAGCCTCAGTTAGCTCATTGGTTAGCATCAGTTAGCTCATTGGTTAGCCTCGGTTAGCTCATTGGTTAGCCTCGGTTAGCTCATTGGTTAGCTTCAGTTAGCTCATTGGTTAGCTTCGGTTAGCTCATTGGTTAGCCTCGGTTAGCTCATTGGTTAGCTTCAGTTAGCTCATTGGTTAGCCTCGGTTAGCTCATTGGTTAGCATCAGTTAGCTCATTGATTAGCCTCAGTTAGCTCATTGGTTAGCATCAGTTAGCCCATTGGTTAGCCTCGGTTATCTCATTGGTTAGCTTCAGTTAGCTCATTGGTTAGCTTTGGTTAGCTCATTGGTTAGCCTCATTGGTTAGCATTGGTTAGCTTCATTGGTTAGCCTGGGTTAGCTCATTGTTTAGCATCAGTTAGCTCATTGGTTAGCCTCAGTTAGCTCATTGGTTAGCATCAGTTAGCTCATTGGTCAGCCTCGGTTAGCTCATTGGTTAGCTTCAGTTAGCTCATTGGTTAGCTTCAGTTAGCTCATTGGTTAGCCTCGGTTAGCTCATTGGTTAGCCTGTGTTAGCTCATTGGTTAGCATCAGTTAGCTCATTGGTTAGCCTCAGTTAGCTCATTGGTTAGCATCAGTTAGCTCATTGGTTAGCCTCGGTGAGCTCATTGGTTAGCTTCAGTTAGCTCATTGGTTAGCTTCAGTTAGCTCATTGGTTAGCCTCGGTTAGCTCATTGGTTAGCTTCAGTTAGCTCATTGGTTATCCTCGGTTAGCTCATTGGTTAGCTTCAGTTGGCTCATTGGTTAGCTTCGGTTAGCTCATTGGTTAGCCTCATTGGTTAGCATTGGTTAGCTTCATTGGATAGCTTCAGTTAGCTCATTGGTTAGCTTCAGTTAGCTCATTGGTTAGCTTCGGTTAGCTCATTGGTTAGCCTCGGTTAGCTCATTGGTTAGCCTGGGTTAGCTCATTCCTCGGTTAGCTCATTGGTTAGCCTGTGTTAGCTCATTGGTTAGCATCAGTTAGCTCATTGGTTAGCCTCAGTTAGCTCATTGGTTAGCATCCGTTAGCTCATTGGTTAGCCTCGGTTAGCTCATTGGTTAGCTTGAGCCTCAGTTAGCTCATTGGTTAGCATCAGTTAGCTCATTGGTTAGCCTCGGTTAGCTCAGTGGTTAGCCTGGGTTTGCTCATTGGTTAGCATCAGTTAGCTCATTGGTTAGCCTCAGTTAGCTCATTGGTTAGCCTCAGTTAGCTCATTGGTTAGCTTCAGTTAGCTCATCGGTTAGCTTCGGTTAGCTCATTGGTTAGCCTCATTGGTTAGCATTGGTTAGCTTCATTGGTTAGCTTCAGTTAGCTCATTGGATAGCATCAGTTAGCTTATTGGTTAGCCTCGGTTAGCTCATTGGTTAGCTTCAGTTAGCTCATTGGTTAGCTTCGGTTAGCTCATTGGTTAGCCTCGGTTAGCTCATTGGTTAGCCTGGGTTAGCTCATTCCTCGGTTAGCTCATTGGTTAGCCTGGGTTAGCTCATTGGTTAGCTTCAGTTAGCTCAATGGTTAGCCTCGGTTTGGTTAGCTCATTGGTTAGCCTGGGTTAGCCTCAGTTAGCTCATTGGTTAGCCTCAGTTAGCTCATTGGTTAGCATCATTTAGCTCATTGGTTAGCCTCGGTTAGCTTGGTTAGCATCAGTTAGCATCAGTTAGCATTGGTTAGCATCAGTTATCTCATTGGTTAGCCTCAGTTAGCTCATTGGTTAGCATCAGTTAGCTCATTGGTCAGCCTCGGTTAGCTCATTGGTTAGCTTCAGTTAGCTCATTGGTTAGCCTCGGTTAGCTCATTGGTTAGCCTGTGTTAGCTCATTGGTTAGCATCAGTTAGCTCATTGGTTAGCCTCAGTTAGCTCATTGGTTAGCATCAGTTAGCTCATTGGTTAGCCTCGGTTAGCTCATTGGTTAGCTTGAGCCTCAGTTAGCTCATTGGTTAGCATCAGTTAGCTCATTGGTTAGCCTCGGTTAGCTCATTGGTTAGCATCGGTTAGCTCATTGGTTAGCTTCAGTTAGCTCATTGGTTAGCTTCGGTTAGCTCATTGGTTAGCCTCGGTTAGCTCATTGGTTAGCATCAGTTAGCTCATTGGTTATCCTCGGTTAGCTTGGTTAGCATCAGTTAGCATCAGTTAGCATCAGTTAGCATTGGTTAGCATCAGTTAGCTCATTGGTTAGCCTCGGTTAGCTCAGTGGTTAGCCTGGGTTAGCTCATTGGTTAGCCTCAGTTAGCTCATTGGTTAGCCTCAGTTAGCTCATTGGTTAGCATCAGTTATCTCATTGGTTATCCTCGGTTAGCTCATTGGTTAGCTTCAGTTGGCTCATTGGTTAGCTTCGGTTAGCTCATTGGTTAGCCTCATTGGTTAGCATTGGTTAGCTTCATTGGATAGCTTCAGTTAGCTCATTGGTTAGCTTCAGTTAGCTCATTGGTTAGCTTTGGTTAGCTCATTGGTTAGCCTCGGTTAGCTCATTGGTTAGCCTGGGTTAGCTTATTCCTCGGTTAGCTCATTGGTTAGCCTGTGTTAGCTCATTGGTTAGCATCAGTTAGCTCATTGGTTAGCCTCAGTTAGCTCATTGGTTAGCATCAGTTAGCTCATTGGTTAGCCTCGGTTAGCTCATTGGTTAGCTTGAGCCTCAGTTAGCTCATTGGTTAGCATCAGTTAGCTCATTGGTTAGCCTCGGTTAGCTCATTGGTTAGCCTCGGTTAGCTCATTGGTTAGCTTCAGTTAGCTCATTGGTTAGCTTCGGTTAGCTCATTGGTTAGCCTCGGTTAGCTCATTGGTTAGCTTCAGTTAGCTCATTGGTTAGCCTCGGTTAGCTCATTGGTTAGCATCAGTTAGCTCATTGATTAGCCTCAGTTAGCTCATTGGTTAGCATCAGTTAGCCCATTGGTTAGCCTCGGTTATCTCATTGGTTAGCTTCAGTTAGCTCATTGGTTAGCTTTGGTTAGCTCATTGGTTAGCCTCATTGGTTAGCATTGGTTAGCTTCATTGGTTAGCCTGGGTTAGCTCATTGTTTAGCATCAGTTAACTCATTGGTTAGCCTCAGTTAGCTCATTGGTTAGCATCAGTTAGCTCATTGGTCAGCCTCGGTTAGCTCATTGGTTAGCTTCAGTTAGCTCATTGGTTAGCTTCAGTTAGCTCATTGGTTAGCCTCGGTTAGCTCATTGGTTAGCCTGTGTTAGCTCATTGGTTAGCATCAGTTAGCTCATTGGTTAGCCTCAATTAGCTCATTGGTTAGCATCAGTTAGCTCATTGGTTAGCCTCGGTGAGCTCATTGGTTAGCTTCAGTTAGCTCATTGGTTAGCTTCAGTTAGCTCATTGGTTAGCCTCGGTTAGCTCATTGGTTAGCTTCAGTTAGCTCATTGGTTAGCCTCGGTTAGCTCATTGGTTAGCTTCAGTTAGCTCATTGGTTAGCTTCGGTTAGCTCATTGGTTAGCTAGCTTCATTGGTTAGCCTGGGTTAGCTCATTGTTTAGCATCAGTTAGCTCATTGGTTAGCCTCGGTTAGCTTGGTTAGCATCAGTTAGCATCAGTTAGCATCGGTTAGCATTGGTTAGCATCAGTTAGCTCATTGGTTAACCTCGGTTAGCTCATTGGTTAGCTTCAGTTAGCTCATTGGTCAGCCTCGGTTAGCTCATTGGTTAGCTTCAGTTAGCTAATTGGTTAGCTTCAGTTAGCTCATTGGTTAGCCTCGGTTAGCTCATTGGTTAGCCTGTGTTAGCTCATTGGTTAGCCTCAGTTAGCTCATTGGTTAGCCTCAGTTAGCTCATTGGTTAGCATCATTTAGCTCATTGGTTAGCATCAGTTAGCTCATTGGTCAGCCTCGGTTAGCTCATTGGTTAGCTTCAGTTAGCTCATTGGTTAGCTTCAGTTAGCTCATTTGTTAGCCTCGGTTAGCTCATTGGTTAGCCTGTGTTAGCTCATTGGTTAGCATCAGTTAGCTCATTGGTTAGCCTCAGTTAGCTCATTGGTTAGCATCAGTTAGCTCATTGGTTAGCATCAGTTAGCTCATTGGTCAGCCTCGGTTAGCTCATTGGTTAGCTTCAGTTAGCTCATTGGTTAGCTTCAGTTAGCTCATTGGTTAGCCTCGGTTAGCTCATTGGTTAGCCTGTGTTATCTCATTGTTTAGCATCAGTTAGCTCATTGGTTAGCCTCAGTTAGCTCATTGGTTAGCATCAGTTAGCTCATTGGTTAGCCTCGGTTAGCTCATTGGTTAGCTTCAGTTAGCTCATTGTTTAGCTTCAGTTAGCTCATTGGTTAGCCTCGGTTAGCTCATTGGTTAGCTTCAGTTAGCTCATTGGTTAGCCTCGGTTAGCTCAGTGGTTAGCCTGGGTTAGCTCATTGGTTAGCATCAGTTAGCTCATTGGTTAGCCTCAGTTAACTCATTGGTTAGCATCAGTTAGCTCATTGGTTAGCCTTGGTTAGCTTGGTTAGCATCAGTTAGCATCATTTAGCATCAGTTAGCATTGGTTAGCATCAGTTAGCTCATTGGTTAGCCTCAGTTAGCTCATTGGTTAGCATCAGTTAGCTCATTGGTCAGCCTCGGTTAGCTCATTGGTTAGCTTCAGTTAGCTCATTGGTTAGCTTCAGTTAGCTCATTGGTTAGCTTCAGTTAGCTCATTGGTTAGCCTCGGTTAGCTCATTGGTTAGCCTGTGTTAGCTCATTGGTTAGCATCAGTTAGCTCATTGGTTAGCCTCAGTTAGCTCATTGGTTAGCATCAGTTAGCTCATTGGTTAGCCTCGGTTAGCTCATTGGTTAGCTTCAGTTAGCTCATTGGTTAGCCTCGGTTAGCTCATTGGTTAGCCTGTGTTAGCTCATTGGTTAGCATCAGTTAGCTCATTGGTTAGCCTCAGTTAGCTCATTGGTTAGCATCAGTTAGCTCATTGGTTAGCCTCGGTTAGCTTGGTTAGCATTAGTTAGCATCAGTTAGCATCAGTTAGCATTGGTTAGCATCAGTTAGCTCATTGGTTAGCCTCAGTTAGCTCATTGGTTAGCTTCAGTTAGCTCATTGGTTAGCCTCAGTTAGCTCATTGGTTAGCATCAGTTAGCTCATTGGTTAGCCTCGGTTAGCTCATTGGTTAGCTTGAGCCTCAGTTAGCTCATTGGTTAGCATCAGTTAGCTCATTGGTTAGCCTCAGTTAGCTCATTGGTTAGCCTCGGTTAGCTCATTGGTTAGCTTCAGTTAGCTCATTGGTTAGCTTCAGTTAGCTCATTGGTTAGCCTCGGTTAGCTCATTGGTTAGCTTCAGTTAGCTCATTGGTTAGCATCAGTTAGCTCATTGGTTAGCATCAGTTAGCTCATTGGTTAGCCTCGGTTAGCTCATTGGTTAGCTTGAGCCTCAGTTAGCTCATTGGTTAGCATCAGTTAGCATTGGTTAGCTTCAGTTAGCTCATTGGTTAGCCTCAGTTAGCTCATTGGTTAGCATCAGTTAGCTCATTGGTTAGCCTCGGTTAGCTCATTGGTTAGCTTGAGCCTCAGTTAGCTCATTGGTTAGCATCAGTTAGCTCATTGGTTAGCCTCAGTTAGCTCATTGGTTAGCCTCGGTTAGCTCATTGGTTAGCTTCAGTTAGCTCATTGGTTAGCTTCAGTTAGCTCATTGGTTAGCCTCGGTTAGCTCATTGGTTAGCTTCAGTTAGCTCATTGGTTAGCCTCGGTTAGCTCATTGGTTAGCATCCGTTAGCTCATTGGTTAGCCTCGGTTAGCTTGGTTAGCATCAGTTAGCATCAGTTAGCATCAGTTAGCATTGGTTAGCATCAGTTAGCTCATTGGTTAGCCTCGGTTAGCTCATTGGTTAGCCTCGGTTAGCTCATTGGTTAGCCTGTGTTAGCTCATTGGTTAGCATCAGTTAGCTCATTGGTTAGCCTCAGTTAGCTCATTGGTTAGCATCAGTTAGCTCATTGGTTAGCCTCGGTTAGCTCATTGGTTAGCTTGAGCCTCAGTTAGCTCATTGGTTAGCATCAGTTAGCTCATTGGTTAGCCTCGGTTAGCTCATTGGTTAGCATCGGTTAGCTCATTGGTTAGCTTCAGTTAGCTCATTGGTTAGCTTCGGTTAGCTCATTGGTTAGCCTCGGTTAGCTCATTGGTTAGCTTCAGTTAGCTCATTGGTTAGCCTCGGTTAGCTCATTGGTTAGCTTGAGCCTCAGTTAGCTCATTGGTTAGCATCAGTTAGCTCATTGGTTAGCCTCGGTTAGCTCATTGGTTAGCCTCGGTTAGCTCATTGGTTAGCTTCAGTTAGCTCATTGGTTAGCTTCGGTTAGCTCATTGGTTAGCCTCGGTTAGCTCATTGGTTAGCTTCAGTTAGCTCATTGGTTAGCCTCGGTTAGCTCATTGGTTAGCATCAGTTAGCTCATTGATTAGCCTCAGTTAGCTCATTGGTTAGCATCAGTTAGCCCATTGGTTATTCTCGGTTATCTCATTGGTTAGCTTCAGTTAGCTCATTGGTTAGCTTTGGTTAGCTCATTGGTTAGCCTCATTGGTTAGCATTGGTTAGCTTCATTGGTTAGCCTGGGTTAGCTCATTGTTTAGCATCAGTTAACTCATTGGTTAGCCTCAGTTAGCTCATTGGTTAGCATCAGTTAGCTCATTGGTCAGCCTCGGTTAGCTCATTGGTTAGCTTCAGTTAGCTCATTGGTTAGCTTCAGTTAGCTCATTGGTTAGCCTCGGTTAGCTCATTGGTTAGCCTGTGTTAGCTCATTGGTTAGCATCAGTTAGCTCATTGGTTAGCCTCAGTTAGCTCATTGGTTAGCATCAGTTAGCTCATTGGTTAGCCTCGGTGAGCTCATTGGTTAGCTTCAGTTAGCTCATTGGTTAGCTTCAGTTAGCTCATTGGTTAGCCTCGGTTAGCTCATTGGTTAGCTTCAGTTAGCTCATTGGTTAGCCTCGGTTAGCTCATTGGTTAGCTTCAGTTAGCTCATTGGTTAGCTTCGGTTAGCTCATTGGTTAGCTAGCTTCATTGGTTAGCCTGGGTTAGCTCATTGTTTAGCATCAGTTAGCTCATTGGTTAGCCTTGGTTAGCTTGGTTAGCATCAGTTAGCATCAGTTAGCATCGGTTAGCATTGGTTAGCATCAGTTAGCTCATTGGTTAACCTCGGTTAGCTCATTGGTTAGCTTCAGTTAGCTCATTGGTCAGCCTCGGTTAGCTCATTGGTTAGCTTCAGTTAGCTAATTGGTTAGCTTCAGTTAGCTCATTGGTTAGCCTCGGTTAGCTCATTGGTTAGCCTGTGTTAGCTCATTGGTTAGCCTCAGTTAGCTCATTGGTTAGCCTCAGTTAGCTCATTGGTTAGCATCATTTAGCTCATTGGTTAGCATCAGTTAGCTCATTGGTCAGCCTCGGTTAGCTCATTGGTTAGCTTCAGTTAGCTCATTGGTTAGCTTCAGTTAGCTCATTTGTTAGCCTCGGTTAGCTCATTGGTTAGCCTGTGTTAGCTCATTGGTTAGCATCAGTTAGCTCATTGGTTAGCCTCAGTTAGCTCATTGGTTAGCATCAGTTAGCTCATTGGTTAGCATCAGTTAGCTCATTGGTCAGCCTCGGTTAGCTCATTGGTTAGCTTCAGTTAGCTCATTGGTTAGCTTCAGTTAGCTCATTGGTTAGCCTCGGTTAGCTCATTGGTTAGCCTGTGTTATCTCATTGTTTAGCATCAGTTAGCTCATTGGTTAGCCTCAGTTAGCTCATTGGTTAGCATCAGTTAGCTCATTGGTTAGCCTCGGTTAGCTCATTGGTTAGCTTCAGTTAGCTCATTGTTTAGCTTCAGTTAGCTCATTGGTTAGCCTCGGTTAGCTCATTGGTTAGCTTCAGTTAGCTCATTGGTTAGCCTCGGTTAGCTCAGTGGTTAGCCTGGGTTAGCTCATTGGTTAGCATCAGTTAGCTCATTGGTTAGCCTCAGTTAACTCATTGGTTAGCATCAGTTAGCTCATTGGTTAGCCTTGGTTAGCTTGGTTAGCATCAGTTAGCATCATTTAGCATCAGTTAGCATTGGTTAGCATCAGTTAGCTCATTGGTTAGCCTCAGTTAGCTCATTGGTTAGCATCAGTTAGCTCATTGGTCAGCCTCGGTTAGCTCATTGGTTAGCTTCAGTTAGCTCATTGGTTAGCTTCAGTTAGCTCATTGGTTAGCTTCAGTTAGCTCATTGGTTAGCCTCGGTTAGCTCATTGGTTAGCCTGTGTTAGCTCATTGGTTAGCATCAGTTAGCTCATTGGTTAGCCTCAGTTAGCTCATTGGTTAGCATCAGTTAGCTCATTGGTTAGCCTCGGTTAGCTCATTGGTTAGCTTCAGTTAGCTCATTGGTTAGCCTCGGTTAGCTCATTGGTTAGCCTGTGTTAGCTCATTGGTTAGCATCAGTTAGCTCATTGGTTAGCCTCAGTTAGCTCATTGGTTAGCATCAGTTAGCTCATTGGTTAGCCTCGGTTAGCTTGGTTAGCATTAGTTAGCATCAGTTAGCATCAGTTAGCATTGGTTAGCATCAGTTAGCTCATTGGTTAGCCTCAGTTAGCTCATTGGTTAGCTTCAGTTAGCTCATTGGTTAGCCTCAGTTAGCTCATTGGTTAGCATCAGTTAGCTCATTGGTTAGCCTCGGTTAGCTCATTGGTTAGCTTGAGCCTCAGTTAGCTCATTGGTTAGCATCAGTTAGCTCATTGGTTAGCCTCAGTTAGCTCATTGGTTAGCCTCGGTTAGCTCATTGGTTAGCTTCAGTTAGCTCATTGGTTAGCTTCAGTTAGCTCATTGGTTAGCCTCGGTTAGCTCATTGGTTAGCATTCGTTAGCTCATTGGTTAGCCTCGGTTAGCTTGGTTAGCATCAGTTAGCATCAGTTAGCATCAGTTAGCATTGGTTAGCATCAGTTAGCTCATTGGTTAGCCTCGGTTAGCTCAGTGGTTAGCCTGGGTTAGCTCATTGGTTAGCTTCAGTTAGGTCATTGGTTAGCTTCGGTTAGCTCATTGGTTAGCCTCATTGGTTAGCTTGGTTAGCTTCATTGGTTAGCTTCAGTTAGCTCATTGGTTAGCATCAGTTAGCTCATTGCTTAGCCTCGGTTAGCTCATTGGTTAGCTTCAGTTTGCTCATTGGTTAGCTTCGGTTAGCTCATTGGTTAGCCTCATTGGTTAGCATTGGTTAGCTTCATTGGTTAGCTTCAGTTAGCTCATTGGTTAGCATCAGTTAGCTCATTGGTTAGCCTCGGTTAGCTCATTGGTTAGCTTCAGTTAGCTCATTGGTTAGCTTCGGTTAGCTCATTGGTTAGCCTCGGTTAGCTCATTGGTTAGCCTGGGTTAGCTCATTCCTTGGTTAGCTCATTGGTTAGCCTGGGTTAGCTCATTGGTTAGCTTCAGTTAGCTCAATGGTTAGCCTCGGTTTGGTTAGCTCATTGGTTAGCCTGTTGTTAGCCTCAGTTAGCTCATTGGTTAGCCTCAGTTAGCTCATTGGTTAGCATCAGTTAGCTCATTGGTTAGCCTCGGTTAGCTTGGTTAGCATCAGTTAGCATCAGTTAGCATCAGTTAGCATTGGTTAGCATCAGTTAGCTCATTGGTTAGCCTCAGTTAGCTCATTGGTTAGCATCAGTTAGCTCATTGGTCACCCTCGGTTAGCTCATTGGTTAGCTTCAGTTAGCTCATTGGTTAGCCTCGGTTAGCTCATTGGTTAGCCTGTGTTAGCTCATTGGTTAGCATCAGTTAGCTCATTGGTTAGCTTCGGTTAGCTCATTGGTTAGCCTCATTGGTTAGCTTGGTTAGCTTCATTGGTTAGCTTCGGTTAGCTCATTGGTTAGCCTCATTGGTTAGCCTCGGTTAGCTCATTGGTTAGCTTCAGTTAGCTCATTGGTTAGCTTCGGTTAGCTCATTGGTTAGCCTCATTGGTTAGCATTGGTTAGCTTCATTGGTTAGCTTCAGTTAGCTCATTGGTTAGCATCAGTTAGCTCATTGGTTAGCCTCGGTTAGCTCATTGGTTAGCTTCAGTTCGCTCATTGGTTAGCTTCGGTTAGCTCATTGGTTAGCCTCGGTTAGCTCATTGGTTAGCCTGGGTTAGCTCATTCCTCGGTTAGCTCATTGGTTAGCCTGGGTTAGCTCATTGGTTAGCTTCAGTTAGCTCATTGGTTAGCCTCAGTTTGGTTAGCTCATTGGTTAGCCTGGGTTAGCCTCAGTTAGCTCATTGGTTAGCTTCGGTTAGCTCATTGGTTAGCTTCATTGGTTAGCATTGGTTAGCTTCATTGGTTAGCCTGGGTTAGCTCATTGGTTAGCATCAGTTAGCTCATTGGTTAGCCTCGGTTAGCTCATTGGTTAGCTTCAGTTAGCTCATTGGTTAGCTTCAGTTAGCTCATTGGTTAGCTTCAGTTAGCTCATTGGTTAGCCTCGGTTAGCTCGTTGGTTAGCTTCAGTTAGCTCATTGGTTAGCCTCGGTTAGCTCAGTGGTTAGCCTGGGTTAGCTCATTGGTTAGCATCAGTTAGCTCATTGGTTAGCCTCAGTTAGCTCATTGGTTAGTATCAGTTAGCTCATTGGTTAGCCTCGGTTAGCTCATTGGTTAGTATCAGTTAGCTCATTGGTTAGCCTCGGTTAGCTCATTGGTTAGCTTCAGTTAGCTCATTGGTTAGCTTCGGTTAGCTCATTGGTTAGCTTCATTGGTTAGCCTGGGTTAGCTCATTGTTTAGCATCAGTTCGCTCATTGGTTAGCCTCGGTTAACTTGGTTAACATCAGTTAGCATCAGTTAGCATCAGTTAGCATTGGTTAGCATCAGTTAGCTCATTGGTTAACCTCGGTTAACTCATTGGTTAGCTTCAGTTAGCTCATTGGTCAGCCTCGGTTAGCTCATTGGTTTGCTTCAGTTAGCTCATTGGTTAGCTTCAGTTAGCTCATTGGTTAGCCTCGGTTAGCTCATTGGTTAGCCTGTGTTAGCTCATTGGTTAGCCTCAGTTAGCTCATTGGTTAGCCTCAGTTAGCTCATTGGTTAGCATCAGTTAGCTCATTGGTTAGCATCAGTTAGCTCATTGGTCAGCCTCGGTTAGCTCATTGGTTAGCTTCAGTTAGCTCATTGGTTAGCTTCAGTTCGCTCATTTGTTAGCCTCGGTTAGCTCATTGGTTAGCCTGTGTTAGCTCATTGGTTAGCTTCAGTTAGCTCATTGGTTAGCCTCGGTTTGGTTAGCTCATTGGTTAGCCTGGGTTAGCCTCAGTTAGCTCATTGGTTAGCTTCGGTTAGCTCATTGGTTAGCTTCATTGGTTAGCATTGGTTAGCTTCATTGGTTAGCCTGGGTTAGCTCATTGGTTAGCATCAGTTAGCTCATTGGTTAGCCTCGGTTAGCTCATTGGTTAGCTTCAGTTAGCTCATTGGTTAGCTTCAGTTAGCTCATTGGTTAGCTTCAGTTAGCTCATTGGTTAGCCTCGGTTAGCTCATTGGTTAGCTTCAGTTAGCTCATTGGTTAGCCTCGGTTAGCTCAGTGGTTAGCCTGGGTTAGCTCATTGGTTAGCATCAGTTAGCTCATTGGTTAGCCTCAGTTAGCTCATTGGTTAGTATCAGTTAGCTCATTGGTTAGCCTCGGTTAGCTCATTGGTTAGTATCAGTTAGCTCATTGGTTAGCCTCGGTTAGCTCATTGGTTAGCTTCAGTTAGCTCATTGGTTAGCTTCGGTTAGCTCATTGGTTAGCTTCATTGGTTAGCCTGGGTTAGCTCATTGTTTAGCATCAGTTAGCTCATTGGTTAGCCTCGGTTAGCTTGGTTAGCATCAGTTAGCATCAGTTAGCATCAGTTAGCATTGGTTAGCATCAGTTAGCTCATTGGTTAACCTCGGTTAACTCATTGGTTAGCTTCAGTTAGCTCATTGGTCAGCCTCGGTTAGCTCATTGGTTAGCTTCAGTTAGCTCATTGGTTAGCTTCAGTTAGCTCATTGGTTAGCCTCGGTTAGCTCATTGGTTAGCCTGTGTTAGCTCATTGGTTAGCCTCAGTTAGCTCATTGGTTAGCCTCAGTTAGCTCATTGGTTAGCATCAGTTAGCTCATTGGTTAGCATCAGTTAGCTCATTGGTCAGCCTCGGTTAGCTCATTGGTTAGCTTCAGTTAGCTCATTGGTTAGCTTCAGTTAGCTCATTTGTTAGCCTCGGTTAGCTCATTGGTTAGCCTGTGTTAGCTCATTGGTTAGCATCAGTTAGCTCATTGGTTAGCCTCAGTTAGCTCATTGGTTAGCATCAGTTAGCTCATTGGTTAGCATCAGTAAGCTCATTGGTCAGCCTCGGTTAGCTCATTGGTTAGCTTCAGTTAGCTCATTGGTTAGCTTCAGTTAGCTCATTGGTTAGCCTCGGTTAGCTCATTGGTTAGCCTGTGTTAGCTCATTGGTTAGCATCAGTTAGCTCATTGGTTAGCCTCAGTTAGCTCATTGGTTAGCATCAGTTAGCTCATTGGTTAGCCTCGGTTAGCTCATTGGTTAGCTTCAGTTAGCTCATTGGTTAGCTTCAGTTAGCTCATTGGTTAGCCTCGGTTAGCTCATCGGTTAGCTTCAGTTAGCTCATTGGTTAGCCTCAGTTAGCTCAGTGGTTAGCCTGGGTTAGCTCATTGGTTAGCATCAGTTAGCTCATTGGTTAGCCTCAGTTAGCTCATTTGTTAGCATCAGTTAGCTCATTGGTTAGCCTCAGTTAGCTCATTTGTTAGCATCAGTTAGCATCAGTTAGCATCAGTTAGCTTTGGTTAGCATCAGTTAGCTCATTGGTTAGCCTCAGTTAGCTCATTGGTTAGCATCAGTTAGCTCATTGGTCAGCCTCGGTTAGCTCATTGGTTAGCTTCAGTTAGCTCATTGGTTAGCTTCAGTTAGCTCATTGGTTAGCCTCGGTTAGCTCATTGGTTAGCCTGTGTTAGCTCATTGGTTAGCATCAGTTAGCTCATTGGTTAGCCTCAGTTAGCTCATTGGTTAGCATCAGTTAGCTCATTGGTTAGCCTCGGTTAGCTCATTGGTTAGCTTCAGTTAGCTCATTGGTTAGCCTCGGTTAGCTCATTGGTAAGCCTGTGTTAGCTCATTGGTTAGCATCAGTTAGCTCATTGGTTAGCCTCAGTTAGCTCATCGGTTAGCATCAGTTAGCTCATTGGTTAGCCTCGGTTAGCTTGGTTAGCATCAGTTAGCATCAGTTAGCATCAGTTAGCATTGGTTAGCATCAGTTAGCTCATTGGTTAGCCTCAGTTAGCTCATTGGTTAGCATCAGTTAGCTCATTGGTCAGCCTCGGTTAGCTCATTGGTTAGCTTCAGTTAGGTCATTGGTTAGCTTCAGTTAGCTCATTGGTTAGCCTCAGTTAGCTCATTGGTTAGCATCAGTTAGCTCATTGGTTAGCCTCGGTTAGCTCATTGGTTAGCTTGAGCCTCAGTTAGCTCATTGGTTAGCATCAGTGAGCTCATTGGTTAGCCTCGGTTAGCTCATTGGTTAGCCTCGGTTAGCTCATTGGTTAGCTTCAGTTAGCTCATTGGTTAGCTTCAGTTAGCTCATTGGTTAGCCTCGGTTAGCTCATTGGTTAGCTTCAGTTAGCTCATTGGTTAGCCTCGGTTAGCTCATTGGTTAGCATCAGTTAGCTCATTGGTTAGCCTCGGTTAGCTTGGTTAGCATCAGTTAGCATCAGTTAGCATCAGTTAGCATTGGTTAGCATCAGTTAGCTCATTGGTTAGCCTCGGTTAGCTCAGTGGTTAGCCTGGGTTAGCTCATTGGTTAGCTTCAGTTAGCTCATTGGTTAGCTTCGGTTAGCTCATTCATTAGCCTCATTGGTTAGCTTGGTTAGCTTCATTGGTTAGCTTCAGTTAGCTCATTGGTTAGCATCAGTTAGCTCATTGGTTAGCCTCGGTTAGCTCATTGGTTAGCTTCAGTTATCTCATCGGTTAGCTTCGGTTAGCTCATTGGTTAGCCTCATTGGTTAGCATTGGTGAGCTTCATTGGTTAGCTTCAGTTAACTCATTGGATAGCATCAGTTAGCTCATTGGTTAGCCTCGGTTAGCTCATTGGTTAGCTTCAGTTAGCTCATTGGTTAGCTTCGGTTAGCTCATTGGTTAGCCTCGGTTAGCTCATTGGTTAGCCTGGGTTAGCTCATTCCTCGGTTAGCTCATTGGTTAGCCTGGGTTAGCTCATTGGTTAGCTTCAGTTAGCTCAATTGTTAGCCTCGCTTTGGTTAGCTCATTGGTTAGCCTGGGTTAGCCTCAGTTAGCTCATTGGTTAGCCTCAGTTAGCTCATTGGTTAGCATCAGTTAGCTCATTGCTTAGCCTCGGTTAGCTTGGTTAGCATCAGTTAGCATCAGTTAGCATCAGTTAGCATTGGTTAGCATCAGTTAGCTCATTGGTTAGCCTCAGTTAGCTCATTGGTTAGCATCAGTTAGCTCATTGGTTAGCATCAGTTAGCTCATTGCTTAGCCTCGTTTAGCTTGGTTAGCATCAGTTAGCATCAGTTAGCATCAGTTAGCATTGGTTAGCATCAGTTAGCTCATTGGTTAGCCTCGGTTAGCTCATTGGTTAGCCTGTGTTAGCTCATTGGTTAGCATCAGTTAGCTCATTGGTTAGCCTCGGTTAGCTCATTGGTTAGCATCGGTTAGCTCATTGGTTAGCTTCAGTTAGCTCATTGGTTAGCTTCGGTTAGCTCATTGGTTAGCCTCGGTTAGCTCATTGGTTAGCTTCAGTAAGTTCATTGGTTAGCCTCGGTTAGCTCATTGGTTAGCATCAGTTAGCTCATTGGTTAGCCTCGGTTAGCTTGGTTAGCATCAGTTAGCATCAGTTAGCATCAGTTAGCATTGGTTAGCATCAGTTAGCTCATTGGTTAGCCTCGGTTAGCTCAGTGGTTAGCCTGGGTTAGCTCATTGGTTAGCCTCAGTTAGCTCATTGGTTAGCCTCAGTTAGCTCATTGGTTAGCATCAGTTAGCTCATTGGTTATCCTCGGTTAGCTCATTGGTTAGCTTCAGTTGGCTCATTGGTTAGCTTCGGTTAGCTCATTGGTTAGCCTCATTGGTTAGCATTGGTTAGCTTCATTGGATAGCTTCAGTTAGCTCATTGGTTAGCTTCAGTTAGCTCATTGGTTAGCTTCGGTGAGCTCATTGGTTAGCCTCGGTTAGCTCATTGGTTAGCCTGGGTTAGCTCATTCCTCGGTTAGCTCATTGGTTAGCCTGTGTTAGCTCATTGGTTAGCATCAGTTAGCTCATTGGTTAGCCTCAGTTAGCTCATTGGTTAGCATCAGTTAGCTCATTGGTTAGCCTCGGTTAGCTCATTGGTTAGCTTGAGCCTCAGTTAGCTCATTGGTTAGCATCAGTTAGCTCATTGGTTAGCCTCGGTTAGCTCATTGGTTAGCCTCGGTTAGCTCATTGGTTAGCTTCAGTTAGCTCATTGGTTAGCTTCGGTTAGCTCATTGGTTAGCCTCGGTTCGCTCATTGGTTAGCTTCAGTTAGCTCATTGGTTAGCCTCAGTTAGCTCATTGGTTAGCATCAGTTAGCTCATTGGTTAGCCTCGGTTAGCTTGGTTAGCATCAGTTAGCATCAGTTAGCATCAGTTAGCATTGGTTAGCATCAGTTAGCTCATTGGTTAGCCTCAGTTAGCTCATTGGTTAGCATCAGTTAGCTCATTGGTCAGCCTCGGTTAGCTCATTGGTTAGCTTCAGTTAGCTCATTGGTTAGCTTCAGTTAGCTCATTGGTTAGCCTCAGTTAGCTCATTGGTTAGCATCAGTTAGCTCATTGGTTAACCTCGGTTAGCTCATTGGTTAGCTTGAGCCTCAGTTAGCTCATTGGTTAGCATCAGTTAGCTCATTGGTCAGCCTCGGTTAGCTCATTGGTTAGCTTCAGTTAGCTCATTGGTTAGCTTCAGTTAGCTCATTTGTTAGCCTCGGTTAGCTCATTGGTTAGCCTGTGTTAGCTCATTGGTTAGCATCAGTTAGCTCATTGGTTAGCCTCAGTTAGCTCATTGGTTAGCATCAGTTAGCTCATTGGTTAGCATCAGTAAGCTCATTGGTCAGCCTCGGTTAGCTCATTGGTTAGCTTCAGTTAGCTCATTGGTTAGCTTCAGTTAGCTCATTGGTTAGCCTCGGTTAGCTCATTGGTTAGCCTGTGTTAGCTCATTGGTTAGCATCAGTTAGCTCATTGGTTAGCCTCAGTTAGCTCATTGGTTAGCATCAGTTAGCTCATTAGTTAGCCTCGGTTAGCTCATTGGTTAGCTTCAGTTAGCTCATTGGTTAGCTTCAGTTAGCTCATTGTTTAGCCTCGGTTAGCTCATCGGTTAGCTTCAGTTAGCTCATTGGTTAGCCTCAGTTAGCTCAGTGGTTAGCCTGGGTTAGCTCATTGGTTAGCATCAGTTAGCTCATTGGTTAGCCTCAGTTAGCTCATTTGTTAGCATCAGTTAGCTCATTGGTTAGCCTCAGTTAGCTCATTTGTTAGCATCAGTTAGCATCAGTTAGCATCAGTTAGCTTTGGTTAGCATCAGTTAGCTCATTGGTTAGCCTCAGTTAGCTCATTGGTTAGCATCAGTTAGCTCATTGGTCAGCCTCGGTTAGCTCATTGGTTAGCTTCAGTTAGCTCATTGGTTAGCTTCAGTTAGCTCATTGGTTAGCCTCGGTTAGCTCATTGGTTAGCCTGTGTTAGCTCATTGGTTAGCATCAGTTAGCTCATTGGTTAGCCTCAGTTAGCTCATTGGTTAGCATCAGTTAGCTCATTGGTTAGCCTCGGTTAGCTCATTGGTTAGCTTCAGTTAGCTCATTGGTTAGCCTCGGTTAGCTCATTGGTAAGCCTGTGTTAGCTCATTGGTTAGCATCAGTTAGCTCATTGGTTAGCCTCAGTTAGCTCATCGGTTAGCATCAGTTAGCTCATTGGTTAGCCTCGGTTAGCTTGGTTAGCATCAGTTAGCATCAGTTAGCATCAGTTAGCATTGGTTAGCATCAGTTAGCTCATTGGTTAGCCTCAGTTAGCTCATTGGTTAGCATCAGTTAGCTCATTGGTCAGCCTCGGTTAGCTCATTGGTTAGCTTCAGTTAGGTCATTGGTTAGCTTCAGTTAGCTCATTGGTTAGCCTCAGTTAGCTCATTGGTTAGCATCAGTTAGCTCATTGGTTAGCCTCGGTTAGCTCATTGGTTAGCTTGAGCCTCAGTTAGCTCATTGGTTAGCATCAGTGAGCTCATTGGTTAGCCTCGGTTAGCTCATTGGTTAGCCTCGGTTAGCTCATTGGTTAGCTTCAGTTAGCTCATTGGTTAGCTTCAGTTAGCTCATTGGTTAGCCTCGGTTAGCTCATTGGTTAGCTTCAGTTAGCTCATTGGTTAGCCTCGGTTAGCTCATTGGTTAGCATCAGTTAGCTCATTGGTTAGCCTCGGTTAGCTTGGTTAGCATCAGTTAGCATCAGTTAGCATCAGTTAGCATTGGTTAGCATCAGTTAGCTCATTGGTTAGCCTCGGTTAGCTCAGTCGTTAGCCTGGGTTAGCTCATTGGTTAGCTTCAGTTAGCTCATTGGTTAGCTTCGGTTAGCTCATTCATTAGCCTCATTGGTTAGCTTGGTTAGCTTCATTGGTTAGCTTCAGTTAGCTCATTGGTTAGCATCAGTTAGCTCATTGGTTAGCCTCGGTTAGCTCATTGGTTAGCTTCAGTTATCTCATCGGTTAGCTTCGGTTAGCTCATTGGTTAGCCTCATTGGTTAGCATTGGTGAGCTTCATTGGTTAGCTTCAGTTAACTCATTGGATAGCATCAGTTAGCTCATTGGTTAGCCTCGGTTAGCTCATTGGTTAGCTTCAGTTAGCTCATTGGTTAGCTTCGGTTAGCTCATTGGTTAGCCTCGGTTAGCTCATTGGTTAGCCTGGGTTAGCTCATTCCTCGGTTAGCTCATTGGTTAGCCTGGGTTAGCTCATTGGTTAGCTTCAGTTAGCTCAATGGTTAGCCTCGCTTTGGTTAGCTCATTGGTTAGCCTGGGTTAGCCTCAGTTAGCTCATTGGTTAGCCTCAGTTAGCTCATTGGTTAGCATCAGTTAGCTCATTGCTTAGCCTCGGTTAGCTTGGTTAGCATCAGTTAGCATCAGTTAGCATCAGTTAGCATTGGTTAGCATCAGTTAGCTCATTGGTTAGCCTCAGTTAGCTCATTGGTTAGCATCAGTTAGCTCATTGGTTAGCATCAGTTAGCTCATTGCTTAGCCTCGTTTAGCTTGGTTAGCATCAGTTAGCATCAGTTAGCATCAGTTAGCATTGGTTAGCATCAGTTAGCTCATTGGTTAGCCTCAGTTAGCTCATTGGTTAGCATCAGTTAGCTCATTGGTTAGTCTCGGTTAGCTCATTGGTTAGCTTGGGCCTGTTAGCTCATTGGTTAGCATCAGTTAGCTCATTGGTTAGCCTCGGTTAGCTCATTGGTTAGCATCGGTTAGCTCATTGGTTAGCTTCAGTTAGCTCATTGGTTAGCTTCGGTTAGCTCATTGGTTAGCCTCGGTTAGCTCATTGGTTAGCTTCAGTAAGTTCATTGGTTAGCCTCGGTTAGCTCATTGGTTAGCATCAGTTAGCTCATTGGTTAGCCTCGGTTAGCTTGGTTAGCATCAGTTAGCATCAGTTAGCATCAGTTAGCATTGGTTAGCATCAGTTAGCTCATTGGTTAGCCTCGGTTAGCTCAGTGGTTAGCCTGGGTTAGCTCATTGGTTAGCCTCAGTTAGCTCATTGGTTAGCCTCAGTTAGCTCATTGGTTAGCATCAGTTAGCTCATTGGTTATCCTCGGTTAGCTCATTGGTTAGCTTCAGTTGGCTCATTGGTTAGCTTCGGTTAGCTCATTGGTTAGCCTCATTGGTTAGCATTGGTTAGCTTCATTGGATAGCTTCAGTTAGCTCATTGGTTAGCTTCAGTTAGCTCATTGGTTAGCTTCGGTGAGCTCATTGGTTAGCCTCGGTTAGCTCATTGGTTAGCCTGGGTTAGCTCATTCCTCGGTTAGCTCATTGGTTAGCCTGTGTTAGCTCATTGGTTAGCATCAGTTAGCTCATTGGTTAGCCTCAGTTAGCTCATTGGTTAGCATCAGTTAGCTCATTGGTTAGCCTCGGTTAGCTCATTGGTTAGCTTGAGCCTCAGTTAGCTCATTGGTTAGCATCAGTTAGCTCATTGGTTAGCCTCGGTTAGCTCATTGGTTAGCCTCGGTTAGCTCATTGGTTAGCTTCAGTTAGCTCATTGGTTAGCTTCGGTTAGCTCATTGGTTAGCCTCGGTTCGCTCATTGGTTAGCTTCAGTTAGCTCATTGGTTAGCCTCAGTTAGCTCATTGGTTAGCATCAGTTAGCTCATTGGTTAGCCTCGGTTAGCTTGGTTAGCATCAGTTAGCATCAGTTAGCATCAGTTAGCATTGGTTAGCATCAGTTAGCTCATTGGTTAGCCTCAGTTAGCTCATTGGTTAGCATCAGTTAGCTCATTGGTCAGCCTCGGTTAGCTCATTGGTTAGCTTCAGTTAGCTCATTGGTTAGCTTCAGTTAGCTCATTGGTTAGCCTCAGTTAGCTCATTGGTTAGCATCAGTTAGCTCATTGGTTAACCTCGGTTAGCTCATTGGTTAGCTTGAGCCTCAGTTAGCTCATTGGTTAGCATCAGTTAGCTCATTGGTTAGCCTCGGTTAGCTCATTGGTTAGCCTCGGTTAGCTCATTGGTTAGCTTCAGTTAGCTCATTGGTTAGCTTCAGTTAGCTCATTGGTTAGCCTAGGTTAGCTCATTGGTTAGCTTCAGTTAGCTCATTGGTTAGCCTCGGTTAGCTCATTGGTTAGCATCAGTTAGCTCATTGGTTAGCCTCGGTTAGCTTGGTTAGCATCAGTTAGCATCAGTTAGCATCAGTTAGCATTGGTTAGCATCAGTTAGCTCATTGGTTAGCCTCGGTTAGCTCAGTGGTTAGCCTGGGTTAGCTCATTGGTTAGCTTCAGTTAGGTCATTGGTTAGCTTCGGTTAGCTCATTGGTTAGCCTCATTGGTTAGCTTGGTTAGCTTCATTGGTTAGCTTCAGTTAGCTCATTGGTTAGCATCAGTTAGCTCATTGGTTAGCCTCGGTTAGCTCATTGGTTAGCTTCAGTTAGCTCATTGGTTAGCTTCGGTTAGCTCATTGGTTAGCCTCATTGGTTAGCATTGGTTAGCTTCATTGGTTAGCTTCAGTTAGCTCATTGGTTAGCATCAGTTAGCTCATTGGTTAGCCTCGGTTAGCTCA
The DNA here is from genome assembly GCF_949606895.1 of Notothenia rossii. NCBI lineage: Eukaryota > Metazoa > Chordata > Actinopteri > Perciformes > Nototheniidae > Notothenia > Notothenia rossii. Next base: position 811,360 of record NW_027639762.1, read on the forward strand.
TTGGTTAGCTTCAGTTAGCTCATTGGTTAGCTTCGGTTAGCTCATTGGTTAGCCTCGGTTAGCTCATTGGTTAGCCTGGGTTAGCTCATTCCTCGGTTAGCTCATTGGTTAGCCTGGGTTAGCTCATTGGTTAGCTGAAGTTAGCTCAATGGTTAGCCTCGGTTTGGTTGGTCATTGGTTAGCCTGTTGTTAGCCTCAGTTAGCTCATTGGTTAGCCTCAGTTAGCTCATTGGTTAGCATCAGTTAGCTCATTGGTTAGCCTTGGTTAGCTTGGTAAGCATCAGTTAGCATCAGTTAGCATCAGTTAGCATTGGTTAGCATCAGTTAGCTCATTGGTTAGCCTCAGTTAGCTCATTGGTTAGCATCAGTTAGCTCATTGGTCAGCCTCGGTTAGCTCATTGGTTAGCTTCAGTTAGCTCATTGGTTAGCCTCAGTTAGCTCATTGGTTAGCCTGTGTTAGCTCATTGGTTAGCATCAGTTAGCTCATTGGTTAGCTTCGGTTAGCTCATTGGTTAGCCTCATTGGTTAGCTTGGTTAGCTTCATTGGTTAGCTTCGGTTAGCTCATTGGTTAGCCTCATTGGTTAGCCTCGGTTAGCTCATTGGTTAGCTTCAGTTAGCTCATTGGTTAGCTTCGGTTAGCTCATTGGTTAGCCTCATTGGTTAGCATTGGTTAGCTTCATTGGTTAGCTTCAGTTAGCTCATTGGTTAGCATCAGTTAGCTCATTGGTTAGCCTCGGTTAGCTCATTGGTTAGCTTCAGTTAGCTCATTGGTTAGCTTCGGTTAGCTCATTGGTTAGCCTCGGTTAGCTCATTGGTTAGCCTGGGTTAGCTCATTCCTCGGTTAGCTCATTGGTTAGCCTGGGTTAGCTCATTGGTTAGCTTCAGTTAGCTCATTGGTTAGCCTCGGTTTGGTAAGCTCATTGGTTAGCCTGGGTTAGCCTCAGTTAGCTCATTGGTTAGCTTCGGTTAGCTCATTGGTTAGCTTCATTGGTTAGCATTGGTTAGCTTCATTGGTTAGCCTGGGTTAGCTCATTGGTTAGCATCAGTTAGCTCATTGGTTAGCCTCGGTTAGCTCATTGGTTAGCTTCAGTTAGCTCATTGGTTAGCTTCAGTTAGCTCATTGGTTAGCTTCAGTTAGCTCATTGGTTAGCCTCGGTTAGCTCATTGGTTAGCTTCAGTTAGCTCATTGGTTAGCCTCGGTTAGCTCAGTGGTTAGCCTGGGTTAGCTCATTGGTTAGCATCAGTTAGCTTATTGGTTAGCCTCAGTTAGCTCATTGGTTAGTATCAGTTAGCTCATTGGTTAGCCTCGGTTAGCTCATTGGTTAGTATCAGTTAGCTCATTGGTTAGCCTCGGTTAGCTCATTGGTTAGCTTCAGTAAGCTCATTGGTTAGCTTCGGTTAGCTCATTGGTTAGCTTCATTGGTTAGCCTGGGTTAGCTCATTGTTTAGCATCAGTTAGCTCATTGGTTAGCCTCGGTTAGCTTGGTTAGCATCAGTTAGCATCAGTTAGCATCAGTTAGCATTGGTTAGCATCAGTTAGCTCATTGGTTAACCTCGGTTAACTCATTGGTTAGCTTCAGTTAGCTCATTGGTCAGCCTCGGTTAGCTCATTGGTTAGCTTCAGTTAGCTCATTGGTTAGCTTCAGTTAGCTCATTGGTTAGCCTCGGTTAGCTCATTGGTTAGCCTGTGTTAGCTCATTGGTTAGCCTCAGTTAGCTCATTGGTTAGCCTCAGTTAGCTCATTGGTTAGCATCAGTTAGCTCATTGGTTAGCATCAGTTAGCTCATTGGTCAGCCTCGGTTAGCTCATTGGTTAGCTTCAGTTAGCTCATTGGTTAGCTTCAGTTAGCTCATTTGTTAGCCTCGGTTAGCTCATTGGTTAGCCTGTGTTAGCTCATTGGTTAGCATCAGTTAGCTCATTGGTTAGCCTCAGTTAGCTCATTGGTTAGCATCAGTTAGCTCATTGGTTAGCATCAGTTAGCTCATTGGTTAGCCTCGGTTAGCTCATTGGTTAGCTTCAGTTAGCTCATTGGTTAGCTTCAGTTAGCTCATTGGTTAGCCTCGGTTAGCTCATCGGTTAGCTTCAGTTAGCTCATTGGTTAGCCTCGGTTAGCTCAGTGGTTAGCCTGGGTTAGCTCATTGGTTAGCATCAGTTAGCTCATTGGTTAGCCTCAGTTAGCTCATTTGTTAGCATCAGTTAGCTCATTGGTTAGCCTCGGTTAGCTTGGTTAACATCAGTTAGCATCAGTTAGCATCAGTTAGCATTGGTTAGCATCAGTTAGCTCATTGGTTAGCCTCAGTTAGCTCATTGGTTAGCATCAGTTAGCTCATTGGTCAGCCTCGGTTAGCTCATTGGTTAGCTTCAGTTAGCTCATTGGTTAGCTTCAGTTAGCTCATTGGTTAGCTTCTGTTAGCTCATTGGTTAGCCTCGGTTAGCTCATTGGTTAGCCTGTGTTAGCTCATTGGTTAGCATCAGTTAGCTCATTGGTTAGCCTCAGTTAGCTCATTGGTTAGCATCAGTTAGCTCATTGGTTAGCCTCGGTTAGCTCATTGGTTAGCTTCAGTTAGCTCATTGGTTAGCCTCGGTTAGCTCATTGGTAAGCCTGTGTTAGCTCATTGGTTAGCATCAGTTAGCTCATTGGTTAGCCTCAGTTAGCTCATCGGTTAGCATCAGTTAGCTCATTGGTTAGCCTCGGTTAGCTTGGTTAGCATCAGTTAGCATCAGTTAGCATCAGTTAGCATTGGTTAGCATCAGTTAGCTCATTGATTAGCCTCAGTTAGCTCATTGGTTAGCATCAGTTAGCCCATTGGTCAGCCTCGGTTAGCTCATTGGTTAGCTTCAGTTAGGTCATTGGTTAGCTTCAGTTAGCTCATTGGTTAGCCTCAGTTAGCTCATTGGTTAGCATCAGTTAGCTCATTGGTTAGCCTCGGTTAGCTCATTGGTTAGCTTGAGCCTCAGTTAGCTCATTGGTTAGCATCAGTTAGCTCATTGGTTAGCCTCGGTTAGCTCATTGGTTAGCCTCGGTTAGCTCATTGGTTAGCTTCAGTTAGCTCATTGGTTAGCTTCAGTTAGCTCATTGGTTAGCCTCGGTTAGCTCATTGGTTAGCTTCAGTTAGCTCATTGGTTAGCCTCGGTTAGCTCATTGGTTAGCATCAGTTAGCTCATTGGTTAGCCTCGGTTAGCTTGGTTAGCATCAGTTAGCATCAGTTAGCATCAGTTAGCATTGGTTAGCATCAGTTAGCTCATTGGTTAGCCTCGGTTAGCTCAGTGGTTAGCCTGGGTTAGCTCATTGGTTAGCTTCAGTTAGCTCATTGGTTAGCTTCGGTTAGCTCATTGATTAGCCTCATTGGTTAGCTTGGTTAGCTTCATTGGTTAGCTTCAGTTAGCTCATTGGTTAGCATCAGTTAGCTCATTGGTTAGCCTCGGTTAGCTCATTGGTTAGCTTCAGTTAGCTCATTGGATAGCATCAGTTAGCTCATTGGTTAGCCTCGGTTAGCTCATTGGTTAGCTTCAGTTAGCTCATTGGTTAGCTTCGTTTAGCTCATTGGTTAGCCTCGGTTAGCTCATTGGTTAGCCTGGGTTAGCTCATTCCTCGGTTAGCTCATTGGTTAGCCTGGGTTAGCTCATTGGTTAGCTTCAGTTAGCTCAATGGTTAGCCTCGCTTTGGTTAGCTCATTGGTTAGCCTGGGTTAGCCTCAGTTAGCTCATTGGTTAGCCTCAGTTAGCTCATTGGTTAGCATCAGTTAGCTTATTGCTTAGCCTCGGTTAGCTTGGTTAGCATCAGTTAGCATCAGTTAGCATCAGTTAGCATTGGTTAGCATCAGTTAGCTCATTGGTTAGCCTCAGTTAGCTCATTGGTTAGCATCAGTTAGCTCATTGGTCAGCCTCGGTTAGCTCATTGGTTAGCTTCAGTTAGCTCATTGGTTAGCCTCGGTTAGCTCATTGGTTAGCCTGTGTTAGCTCATTGGTTAGCATCAGTTAGCTCATTGGTTAGCCTCAGTTAGCTCATTGGTTAGCATCAGTTAGCTCATTGGTTAGCCTCGGTTAGCTCATTGGTTAGCTTGAGCCTGTTAGCTCATTGGTTAGCATCAGTTAGCTCATTGGTTAGCCTCGGTTAGCTCATTGGTTAGCATCGGTTACCTCATTGGTTAGCTTCAGTTAGCTCATTGGTTAGCTTTGGTTAGCTCATTGGTTAGCCTCGGTTAGCTCACTGGTTAGCTTCAGTAAGCTCATTGGTTAGCCTCGGTTAGCTCATTGGTTAGCATCAGTTAGCTCATTGGTTAGCCTCGGTTAGCTTGGTTAGCATCAGTTAGCATCAGTTAGCATCAGTTAGCATTGGTTAGCATCAGTTAGCTCATTGGTTAGCCTCGGTTAGCTCAGTGGTTAGCCTGGGTTAGCTCATTGGTTAGCCTCAGTTAGCTCATTGGTTAGCCTCAGTTAGCTCATTGGTTAGCATCAGTTAGCTCATTGGTTATCCTCGGTTAGCTCATTGGTTAGCTTCAGTTGGCTCATTGGTTAGCTTCGGTTAGCTCATTGGTTAGCCTCATTGGTTAGCATTGGTTAGCTTCATTGGATAGCTTCAGTTAGCTCATTGGTTAGCTTCAGTTAGCTCATTGGTTAGCTTCGGTTAGCTCATTGGTTAGCCTCGGTTAGCTCATTGGTTAGCCTGGGTTAGCTCATTCCTCGGTTAGCTCATTGGTTAGCCTGTGTTAGCTCATTGGTTAGCATCAGTTAGCTCATTGGTTAGCCTCAGTTAGCTCATTGGTTAGCATCAGTTAGCTCATTGGTTAGCCTCGGTTAGCTCATTGGTTAGCTTGAGCCTCAGTTAGCTCATTGGTTAGCATCAGTTAGCTCATTGGTTAGCCTCGGTTAGCTCATTGGTTAGCCTCGGTTAGCTCATTGGTTAGCTTCAGTTAGCTCATTGGTCATCCTCGGTTAGCTCATTGGTTAGCTTGGTTAGCTTCATTGGTTAGCTTCGGTTAGCTCATTGGTTAGCCTCATTGGTTAGCCTCGGTTAGCTCATTGGTTAGCTTCAGTTAGCTCATTGGTTAGCTTTGGTTAGCTCATTGGTTAGCCTCATTGGTTAGCATTGGTTAGCTTCATTGGTTAGCTTCAGTTAGCTCATTGGTTAGCATCAGTTAGCTCATTGGTTAGCCTCGGTTAGCTCATTGGTTAGCTTCAGTTAGCTCATTGGTTAGCTTCGGTTAGCTCATTGGTTAGCCTCGGTTAGCTCATTGGTTAGCCTCGGTTAGCTTGGTTAGCATCAGTTAGCATCAGTTAGCATCAGTTAGCATTGGTTAGCATCAGTTAGCTCATTGGTTAGCCTCGGTTAGCTCAGTGGTTAGCCTGGGTTAGCTCATTGGTTAGCTTCAGTTAGGTCATTGGTTAGCTTCGGTTAGCTCATTGGTTAGCCTCATTGAATAGCTTGGTTAGCTTCATTGGTTAGCTTCAGTTAGCTCATTGGTTAGCATCAGTTAGCTCATTGGTTAGCCTCGGTTAGCTCATTGGTTAGCTTCAGTTAGCTCATTGGTTAGCTTCGGTTAGCTCATTGGTTAGCCTCATTGGTTAGCATTGGTTAGCTTCATTGGTTAGCTTCAGTTAGCTCATTGGTTAGCATCAGTTAGCTCATTGGTTAGCCTCGGTTAGCTCATTGGTTAGCTTCAGTTAGCTCATTGGTTAGCTTCGGTTAGCTCATTGGTTAGCCTCGGTTAGCTCATTGGTTAGCCTGGGTTAGCTCATTCCTCGGTTAGCTCATTGGTTAGCCTGGGTTAGCTCATTGGTTAGCTGAAGTTAGCTCAATGGTTAGCCTCGGTTTGGTTAGCTCATTGGTTAGCCTGTTGTTAGCCTCAGTTAGCTCATTGGTTAGCCTCAGTTAGCTCATTGGTTAGCCTCGGTTAGCTTGGTTAGCATCAGTTAGCATCAGTTAGCATCAGTTAGCATTGGTTAGCATCAGTTAGCTCATTGGTTAGCCTCGGTTAGCTCAGTGGTTAGCCTGGGTTAGCTCATTGGTTAGCCTCAGTTAGCTCATTGGTTAGCCTCAGTTAGCTCATTGGTTAGCATCAGTTAGCTCATTGGTTATCCTCGGTTAGCTCATTGGTTAGCTTCAGTTGGCTCATTGGTTAGCTTCGGTTAGCTCATTGGTTAGCCTCATTGGTTAGCATTGGTTAGCTTCATTGGATAGCTTCAGTTAGCTCATTGGTTAGCTTCAGTTAGCTCATTGGTTAGCTTCGGTTAGCTCATTGGTTAGCCTCGGTTAGCTCATTGGTTAGCCTGGGTTAGCTCATTCCTCGGTTAGCTCATTGGTTAGCCTGTGTTAGCTCATTGGTTAGCATCAGTTAGCTCATTGGTTAGCCTCAGTTAGCTCATTGGTTAGCATCAGTTAGCTCATTGGTTAGCCTCGGTTAGCTCATTGGTTAGCTTGAGCCTCAGTTAGCTCATTGGTTAGCATCAGTTAGCTCATTGGTTAGCCTCGGTTAGCTCATTGGTTAGCCTCGGTTAGCTCATTGGTTAGCTTCAGTTAGCTCATTGGTTAGCTTCGGTTAGCTCATTGGTTAGCCTCGGTTAGCTCATTGGTTAGCTTCAGTTAGCTCATTGGTTAGCCTCGGTTAGCTCATTGGTTAGCATCAGTTAGCTCATTGGTTAGCCTCGGTTAGCTCATTGGTTAGCTTCAGTTAGCTCATTGGTTAGCTTCAGTTAGCTCATTGGTTAGCCTCGGTTAGCTCATTGGTTAGCTTCAGTTAGCTCATTGGTTAGCCTCGGTTAGCTCAGTGGTTAGCCTGGGTTTGCTCATTGGTTAGCATCAGTTAGCTCATTGGTTAGCCTCAGTTAGCTCATTGGTTAGCCTCAGTTAGCTCATTGGTTAGCTTCAGTTAGCTCATCGGTTAGCTTCGGTTAGCTCATTGGTTAGCCTCATTGGTTAGCATTGGTTAGCTTCATTGGTTAGCTTCAGTTAGCTCATTGGATAGCATCAGTTAGCTCATTGGTTAGCCTCGGTTAGCTCATTGGTTAGCTTCAGTTAGCTCATTGGTTAGCTTCGGTTAGCTCATTGGTGAGCCTCGGTTAGCTCATTGGTTAGCCTGGGTTAGCTCATTCCTCGGTTAGCTCATTGGTTAGCCTGGGTTAGCTCATTGGTTAGCTTCAGTTAGCTCAATGGTTAGCCTCGGTTTGGTTAGCTCATTGGTTAGCCTGGGTTAGCCTCAGTTAGCTCATTGGTTAGGCTCAGTTAGCTCATTGGTTAGCATCATTTAGCTCATTGGTTAGCCTCGGTTAGCTTGGTTAGCATCAGTTAGCATCAGTTAGCATCAGTTAGCATCAGTTAGCATTGGTTAGCATCAGTTATCTCATTGGTTAGCCTCAGTTAGCTCATTGGTTAGCATCAGTTAGCTCATTGGTCAGCCTCGGTTAGCTCATTGGTTAGCTTCAGTTAGCTCATTGGTTAGCCTCGGTTTGGTTAGCTCATTGGTTAGCCTGGGTTAGCCTCAGTTAGCTCATTGGTTAGCTTCGGTTAGCTCATTGGTTAGCTTCATTGGTTAGCATTGGTTAGCTTCATTGGTTAGCCTGGGTTAGCTCATTGGTTAGCATCAGTTAGCTCATTGGTTAGCCTCGGTTAGCTCATTGGTTAGCTTCAGTTAGCTCATTGGTTAGCTTCAGTTAGCTCATTGGTTAGCTTCAGTTAGCTCATTGGTTAGCCTCGGTTAGCTCATTGGTTAGCTTCAGTTAGCTCATTGGTTAGCCTCGGTTAGCACAGTGGTTAGCCTGGGCTAGCTCATTGGTTAGCATCAGTTAGCTCATTGGTTAGCCTCAGTTAGCTCATTGGTTAGTATCAGTTAGCTCATTGGTTAGCCTCGGTTAGCTCATTGGTTAGTATCAGTTAGCTCATTGGTTAGCCTCGGTTAGCTCATTGGTTAGCTTCAGTTAGCTCATTGGTTAGCTTCGGTTAGCTCATTGGTTAGCTTCATTGGTTAGCCTGGGTTAGCTCATTGTTTAGCATCAGTTAGCTCATTGGTTAGCCTCGGTTAGCTTGGTTAGCATCAGTTAGCATCAGTTAGCATCAGTTAGCATTGGTTAGCATCAGTTAGCTCATTGGTTAACCTCGGTTAACTCATTGGTTAGCTTCAGTTAGCTCATTGGTCAGCCTCGGTTAGCTCATTGGTTAGCTTCAGTTAGCTCATTGGTTAGCTTCAGTTAGCTCATTGGTTAGCCTCGGTTAGCTCATTGGTTAGCGTGTGTTAGCTCATTGGTTAGCCTCAGTTAGCTCATTGGTTAGCCTCAGTTAGCTCATTGGTTAGAATCAGTTAGCTCATTGGTTAGCATCAGTTAGCTCATTGGTCAGCCTCGGTTAGCTCATTGGTTAGCTTCAGTTAGCTCATTGGTTAGCTTCAGTTAGCTCATTTGTTAGCCTCGGTTAGCTCATTGGTTAGCCTGTGTTAGCTCATTGGTTAGCGTCAGTTAGCTCATTGGTTAGCCTCAGTTAGCTCATTGGTTAGCATCAGTTAGCTCATTGGTTAGCATCAGTTAGCTCATTGGTCAGCCCCGGTTAGCTCATTGGTTAGCTTCAGTTAGCTCATTGGTTAGCTTCAGTTAGCTCATTGGTTAGCCTCGGTTAGCTCATTGGTTAGCCTGTGTTAGCTCTTTGGTTAGCATCAGTTAGCTCATTGGTTAGCCTCAGTTAGCTCATTGGTTAGCATCAGTTAGCTCATTGGTTAGCCTCGGTTAGCTCATTGGTTAGCTTCAGTTAGCTCATTGGTTAGCTTCAGTTAGCTCATTGGTTAGCCTCGGTTAGCTCATCGGTTAGCTTCAGTTAGCTCATTGGTTAGCCTCGGTTAGCTCAGTGGTTAGCCTGGGTTAGCTCATTGGTTAGCATCAGTTAGCTCATTGGTTAGCCTCAGTTAGCTCATTTGTTAGCATCAGTTAGCTCATTGGTTAGCCTCGGTTAGCTTGGTTAACATCAGTTAGCATCAGTTAGCATCAGTTAGCATTGGTTAGCATCAGTTAGCTCATTGGTTAGCCTCAGTTAGCTCATTGGTTAGCATCAGTTAGCTCATTGGTCAGCCTCGGTTAGCTCATTGGTTAGCTTCAGTTAGCTCATTGGTTAGCTTCAGTTAGCTCATTGGTTAGCTTCAGTTAGCTCATTGGTTAGCCTCGGTTAGCTCATCGGTTAGCTTCAGTTAGCTCATTGGTTAGCCTCGGTTAGCTCAGTGGTTAGCCTGGGTTAGCTCATTGGTTAGCATCAGTTAGCTCATTGGTTAGCCTCAGTTAGCTCATTTGTTAGCATCAGTTAGCTCATTGGTTAGCCTCGGTTAGCTTGGTTAACATCAGTTAGCATCAGTTAGCATCAGTTAGCATTGGTTAGCATCAGTTAGCTCATTGGTTAGCCTCAGTTAGCTCATTGGTTAGCATCAGTTAGCTCATTGGTCAGCCTCGGTTAGCTCATTGGTTAGCTTCAGTTAGCTCATTGGTTAGCTTCAGTTAGCTCATTGGTTAGCTTCAGTTAGCTCATTGGTTAGCCTCGGTTAGCTCATTGGTTAGCCTGTGTTAGCTCATTGGTTAGCATCAGTTAGCTCATTGGTTAGCCTCAGTTAGCTCATTGGTTAGCATCAGTTAGCTCATTGGTTAGCCTCGGTTAGCTCATTGGTTAGCTTCAGTTAGCTCATTGGTTAGCCTCGGTTAGCTCATTGGTAAGCCTGTGTTAGCTCATTGGTTAGCATCAGTTAGCTCATTGGTTAGCCTCAGTTAGCTCATCGGTTAGCATCAGTTAGCTCATTGGTTAGCCTCGGTTAGCTTGGTTAGCATCAGTTAGCATCAGTTAGCATCAGTTAGCATTGGTTAGCATCAGTTAGCTCATTGGTTAGCCTCAGTTAGCTCATTGGTTAGCATCAGTTAGCTCATTGGTCAGCCTCGGTTAGCTCATTGGTTAGCTTCAGTTAGGTCATTGGTTAGCTTCAGTTAGCTCATTGGTTAGCATCAGTTAGCTCATTGGTTAGCCTCGGTTAGCTCATTGGTTAGCTTGAGCCTCAGTTAGCTCATTGGTTAGCATCAGTTAGCTCATTGGTTAGCCTCGGTTAGCTCATTGGTTAGCCTCGGTTAGCTCATTGGTTAGCTTCAGTTAGCTCATTGGTTAGCTTCAGTTAGCTCATTGGTTAGCCTCGGTTAGCTCATTGGTTAGCTTCAGTTAGCTCATTGGTTAGCCTCGGTTAGCTCAGTGGTTAGCCTGGGTTAGCTCATTGGTTAGCATCAGTTAGCTTATTGGTTAGCCTCAGTTAGCTCATTGGTTAGTATCAGTTAGCTCATTGGTTAGCCTCGGTTAGCTCATTGGTTAGTATCAGTTAGCTCATTGGTTAGCCTCGGTTAGCTCATTGGTTAGCTTCAGTAAGCTCATTGGTTAGCTTCGGTTAGCTCATTGGTTAGCTTCATTGGTTAGCCTGGGTTAGCTCATTGTTTAGCATCAGTTAGCTCATTGGTTAGCCTCGGTTAGCTTGGTTAGCATCAGTTAGCATCAGTTAGCATCAGTTAGCATTGGTTAGCATCAGTTAGCTCATTGGTTAACCTCGGTTAACTCATTGGTTAGCTTCAGTTAGCTCATTGGTCAGCCTCGGTTAGCTCATTGGTTAGCTTCAGTTAGCTCATTGGTTAGCTTCAGTTAGCTCATTGGTTAGCCTCGGTTAGCTCATTGGTTAGCCTGTGTTAGCTCATTGGTTAGCCTCAGTTAGCTCATTGGTTAGCCTCAGTTAGCTCATTGGTTAGCATCAGTTAGCTCATTGGTTAGCATCAGTTAGCTCATTGGTCAGCCTCGGTTAGCTCATTGGTTAGCTTCAGTTAGCTCATTGGTTAGCTTCAGTTAGCTCATTTGTTAGCCTCGGTTAGCTCATTGGTTAGCCTGTGTTAGCTCATTGGTTAGCATCAGTTAGCTCATTGGTTAGCCTCAGTTAGCTCATTGGTTAGCATCAGTTAGCTCATTGGTTAGCATCAGTTAGCTCATTGGTTAGCCTCGGTTAGCTCATTGGTTAGCTTCAGTTAGCTCATTGGTTAGCTTCAGTTAGCTCATTGGTTAGCCTCGGTTAGCTCATCGGTTAGCTTCAGTTAGCTCATTGGTTAGCCTCGGTTAGCTCAGTGGTTAGCCTGGGTTAGCTCATTGGTTAGCATCAGTTAGCTCATTGGTTAGCCTCAGTTAGCTCATTTGTTAGCATCAGTTAGCTCATTGGTTAGCCTCGGTTAGCTTGGTTAACATCAGTTAGCATCAGTTAGCATCAGTTAGCATTGGTTAGCATCAGTTAGCTCATTGGTTAGCCTCAGTTAGCTCATTGGTTAGCATCAGTTAGCTCATTGGTCAGCCTCGGTTAGCTCATTGGTTAGCTTCAGTTAGCTCATTGGTTAGCTTCAGTTAGCTCATTGGTTAGCTTCTGTTAGCTCATTGGTTAGCCTCGGTTAGCTCATTGGTTAGCCTGTGTTAGCTCATTGGTTAGCATCAGTTAGCTCATTGGTTAGCCTCAGTTAGCTCATTGGTTAGCATCAGTTAGCTCATTGGTTAGCCTCGGTTAGCTCATTGGTTAGCTTCAGTTAGCTCATTGGTTAGCCTCGGTTAGCTCATTGGTAAGCATGTGTTAGCTCATTGGTTAGCATCAGTTAGCTCATTGGTTAGCCTCAGTTAGCTCATCGGTTAGCATCAGTTAGCTCATTGGTTAGCCTCGGTTAGCTTGGTTAGCATCAGTTAGCATCAGTTAGCATCAGTTAGCATTGGTTAGCATCAGTTAGCTCATTGATTAGCCTCAGTTAGCTCATTGGTTAGCATCAGTTAGCCCATTGGTCAGCCTCGGTTAGCTCATTGGTTAGCTTCAGTTAGGTCATTGGTTAGCTTCAGTTAGCTCATTGGTTAGCCTCAGTTAGCTCATTGGTTAGCATCAGTTAGCTCATTGGTTAGCCTCGGTTAGCTCATTGGTTAGCTTGAGCCTCAGTTAGCTCATTGGTTAGCATCAGTTAGCTCATTGGTTAGCCTCGGTTAGCTCATTGGTTAGCCTCGGTTAGCTCATTGGTTAGCTTCAGTTAGCTCATTGGTTAGCTTCAGTTAGCTCATTGGTTAGCCTCGGTTAGCTCATTGGTTAGCTTCAGTTAGCTCATTGGTTAGCCTCGGTTAGCTCATTGGTTAGCATCAGTTAGCTCATTGGTTAGCCTCGGTTAGCTTGGTTAGCATCAGTTAGCATCAGTTAGCATCAGTTAGCATTGGTTAGCATCAGTTAGCTCATTGGTTAGCCTCGGTTAGCTCAGTGGTTAGCCTGGGTTAGCTCATTGGTTAGCTTCAGTTAGCTCATTGGTTAGCTTCGGTTAGCTCATTGATTAGCCTCATTGGTTAGCTTGGTTAGCTTCATTGGTTAGCTTCAGTTAGCTCATTGGTTAGCATCAGTTAGCTCATTGGTTAGCCTCGGTTAGCTCATTGGTTAGCTTCAGTTAGCTCATTGGATAGCATCAGTTAGCTCATTGGTTAGCCTCGGTTAGCTCATTGGTTAGCTTCAGTTAGCTCATTGGTTAGCTTCGTTTAGCTCATTGGTTAGCCTCGGTTAGCTCATTGGTTAGCCTGGGTTAGCTCATTCCTCGGTTAGCTCATTGGTTAGCCTGGGTTAGCTCATTGGTTAGCTTCAGTTAGCTCAATGGTTAGCCTCGCTTTGGTTAGCTCATTGGTTAGCCTGGGTTAGCCTCAGTTAGCTCATTGGTTAGCCTCAGTTAGCTCATTGGTTAGCATCAGTTAGCTTATTGCTTAGCCTCGGTTAGCTTGGTTAGCATCAGTTAGCATCAGTTAGCATCAGTTAGCATTGGTTAGCATCAGTTAGCTCATTGGTTAGCCTCAGTTAGCTCATTGGTTAGCATCAGTTAGCTCATTGGTCAGCCTCGGTTAGCTCATTGGTTAGCTTCAGTTAGCTCATTGGTTAGCCTCGGTTAGCTCATTGGTTAGCCTGTGTTAGCTCATTGGTTAGCATCAGTTAGCTCATTGGTTAGCCTCAGTTAGCTCATTGGTTAGCATCAGTTAGCTCATTGGTTAGCCTCGGTTAGCTCATTGGTTAGCTTGAGCCTGTTAGCTCATTGGTTAGCATCAGTTAGCTCATTGGTTAGCCTCGGTTAGCTCATTGGTTAGCATCGGTTACCTCATTGGTTAGCTTCAGTTAGCTCATTGGTTAGCTTTGGTTAGCTCATTGGTTAGCCTCGGTTAGCTCACTGGTTAGCTTCAGTAAGCTCATTGGTTAGCCTCGGTTAGCTCATTGGTTAGCATCAGTTAGCTCATTGGTTAGCCTCGGTTAGCTTGGTTAGCATCAGTTAGCATCAGTTAGCATCAGTTAGCATTGGTTAGCATCAGTTAGCTCATTGGTTAGCCTCGGTTAGCTCAGTGGTTAGCCTGGGTTAGCTCATTGGTTAGCCTCAGTTAGCTCATTGGTTAGCCTCAGTTAGCTCATTGGTTAGCATCAGTTAGCTCATTGGTTATCCTCGGTTAGCTCATTGGTTAGCTTCAGTTGGCTCATTGGTTAGCTTCGGTTAGCTCATTGGTTAGCCTCATTGGTTAGCATTGGTTAGCTTCATTGGATAGCTTCAGTTAGCTCATTGGTTAGCTTCAGTTAGCTCATTGGTTAGCTTCGGTTAGCTCATTGGTTAGCCTCGGTTAGCTCATTGGTTAGCCTGGGTTAGCTCATTCCTCGGTTAGCTCATTGGTTAGCCTGTGTTAGCTCATTGGTTAGCATCAGTTAGCTCATTGGTTAGCCTCAGTTAGCTCATTGGTTAGCATCAGTTAGCTCATTGGTTAGCCTCGGTTAGCTCATTGGTTAGCTTGAGCCTCAGTTAGCTCATTGGTTAGCATCAGTTAGCTCATTGGTTAGCCTCGGTTAGCTCATTGGTTAGCCTCGGTTAGCTCATTGGTTAGCTTCAGTTAGCTCATTGGTCATCCTCGGTTAGCTCATTGGTTAGCTTGGTTAGCTTCATTGGTTAGCTTCGGTTAGCTCATTGGTTAGCCTCATTGGTTAGCCTCGGTTAGCTCATTGGTTAGCTTCAGTTAGCTCATTGGTTAGCTTTGGTTAGCTCATTGGTTAGCCTCATTGGTTAGCATTGGTTAGCTTCATTGGTTAGCTTCAGTTAGCTCATTGGTTAGCATCAGTTAGCTCATTGGTTAGCCTCGGTTAGCTCATTGGTTAGCTTCAGTTAGCTCATTGGTTAGCTTCGGTTAGCTCATTGGTTAGCCTCGGTTAGCTCATTGGTTAGCCTCGGTTAGCTTGGTTAGCATCAGTTAGCATCAGTTAGCATCAGTTAGCATTGGTTAGCATCAGTTAGCTCATTGGTTAGCCTCGGTTAGCTCAGTGGTTAGCCTGGGTTAGCTCATTGGTTAGCTTCAGTTAGGTCATTGGTTAGCTTCGGTTAGCTCATTGGTTAGCCTCATTGAATAGCTTGGTTAGCTTCATTGGTTAGCTTCAGTTAGCTCATTGGTTAGCATCAGTTAGCTCATTGGTTAGCCTCGGTTAGCTCATTGGTTAGCTTCAGTTAGCTCATTGGTTAGCTTCGGTTAGCTCATTGGTTAGCCTCATTGGTTAGCATTGGTTAGCTTCATTGGTTAGCTTCAGTTAGCTCATTGGTTAGCATCAGTTAGCTCATTGGTTAGCCTCGGTTAGCTCATTGGTTAGCTTCAGTTAGCTCATTGGTTAGCTTCGGTTAGCTCATTGGTTAGCCTCGGTTAGCTCATTGGTTAGCCTGGGTTAGCTCATTCCTCGGTTAGCTCATTGGTTAGCCTGGGTTAGCTCATTGGTTAGCTGAAGTTAGCTCAATGGTTAGCCTCGGTTTGGTTAGCTCATTGGTTAGCCTGTTGTTAGCCTCAGTTAGCTCATTGGTTAGCCTCAGTTAGCTCATTGGTTAGCCTCGGTTAGCTTGGTTAGCATCAGTTAGCATCAGTTAGCATCAGTTAGCATTGGTTAGCATCAGTTAGCTCATTGGTTAGCCTCGGTTAGCTCAGTGGTTAGCCTGGGTTAGCTCATTGGTTAGCCTCAGTTAGCTCATTGGTTAGCCTCAGTTAGCTCATTGGTTAGCATCAGTTAGCTCATTGGTTATCCTCGGTTAGCTCATTGGTTAGCTTCAGTTGGCTCATTGGTTAGCTTCGGTTAGCTCATTGGTTAGCCTCATTGGTTAGCATTGGTTAGCTTCATTGGATAGCTTCAGTTAGCTCATTGGTTAGCTTCAGTTAGCTCATTGGTTAGCTTCGGTTAGCTCATTGGTTAGCCTCGGTTAGCTCATTGGTTAGCCTGGGTTAGCTCATTCCTCGGTTAGCTCATTGGTTAGCCTGTGTTAGCTCATTGGTTAGCATCAGTTAGCTCATTGGTTAGCCTCAGTTAGCTCATTGGTTAGCATCAGTTAGCTCATTGGTTAGCCTCGGTTAGCTCATTGGTTAGCTTGAGCCTCAGTTAGCTCATTGGTTAGCATCAGTTAGCTCATTGGTTAGCCTCGGTTAGCTCATTGGTTAGCCTCGGTTAGCTCATTGGTTAGCTTCAGTTAGCTCATTGGTTAGCTTCGGTTAGCTCATTGGTTAGCCTCGGTTAGCTCATTGGTTAGCTTCAGTTAGCTCATTGGTTAGCCTCGGTTAGCTCATTGGTTAGCATCAGTTAGCTCATTGGTTAGCCTCGGTTAGCTCATTGGTTAGCTTCAGTTAGCTCATTGGTTAGCTTCAGTTAGCTCATTGGTTAGCCTCGGTTAGCTCATTGGTTAGCTTCAGTTAGCTCATTGGTTAGCCTCGGTTAGCTCAGTGGTTAGCCTGGGTTTGCTCATTGGTTAGCATCAGTTAGCTCATTGGTTAGCCTCAGTTAGCTCATTGGTTAGCCTCAGTTAGCTCATTGGTTAGCTTCAGTTAGCTCATCGGTTAGCTTCGGTTAGCTCATTGGTTAGCCTCATTGGTTAGCATTGGTTAGCTTCATTGGTTAGCTTCAGTTAGCTCATTGGATAGCATCAGTTAGCTCATTGGTTAGCCTCGGTTAGCTCATTGGTTAGCTTCAGTTAGCTCATTGGTTAGCTTCGGTTAGCTCATTGGTGAGCCTCGGTTAGCTCATTGGTTAGCCTGGGTTAGCTCATTCCTCGGTTAGCTCATTGGTTAGCCTGGGTTAGCTCATTGGTTAGCTTCAGTTAGCTCAATGGTTAGCCTCGGTTTGGTTAGCTCATTGGTTAGCCTGGGTTAGCCTCAGTTAGCTCATTGGTTAGGCTCAGTTAGCTCATTGGTTAGCATCATTTAGCTCATTGGTTAGCCTCGGTTAGCTTGGTTAGCATCAGTTAGCATCAGTTAGCATCAGTTAGCATCAGTTAGCATTGGTTAGCATCAGTTATCTCATTGGTTAGCCTCAGTTAGCTCATTGGTTAGCATCAGTTAGCTCATTGGTCAGCCTCGGTTAGCTCATTGGTTAGCTTCAGTTAGCTCATTGGTTAGCCTCGGTTTGGTTAGCTCATTGGTTAGCCTGGGTTAGCCTCAGTTAGCTCATTGGTTAGCTTCGGTTAGCTCATTGGTTAGCTTCATTGGTTAGCATTGGTTAGCTTCATTGGTTAGCCTGGGTTAGCTCATTGGTTAGCATCAGTTAGCTCATTGGTTAGCCTCGGTTAGCTCATTGGTTAGCTTCAGTTAGCTCATTGGTTAGCTTCAGTTAGCTCATTGGTTAGCTTCAGTTAGCTCATTGGTTAGCCTCGGTTAGCTCATTGGTTAGCTTCAGTTAGCTCATTGGTTAGCCTCGGTTAGCACAGTGGTTAGCCTGGGCTAGCTCATTGGTTAGCATCAGTTAGCTCATTGGTTAGCCTCAGTTAGCTCATTGGTTAGTATCAGTTAGCTCATTGGTTAGCCTCGGTTAGCTCATTGGTTAGTATCAGTTAGCTCATTGGTTAGCCTCGGTTAGCTCATTGGTTAGCTTCAGTTAGCTCATTGGTTAGCTTCGGTTAGCTCATTGGTTAGCTTCATTGGTTAGCCTGGGTTAGCTCATTGTTTAGCATCAGTTAGCTCATTGGTTAGCCTCGGTTAGCTTGGTTAGCATCAGTTAGCATCAGTTAGCATCAGTTAGCATTGGTTAGCATCAGTTAGCTCATTGGTTAACCTCGGTTAACTCATTGGTTAGCTTCAGTTAGCTCATTGGTCAGCCTCGGTTAGCTCATTGGTTAGCTTCAGTTAGCTCATTGGTTAGCTTCAGTTAGCTCATTGGTTAGCCTCGGTTAGCTCATTGGTTAGCGTGTGTTAGCTCATTGGTTAGCCTCAGTTAGCTCATTGGTTAGCCTCAGTTAGCTCATTGGTTAGAATCAGTTAGCTCATTGGTTAGCATCAGTTAGCTCATTGGTCAGCCTCGGTTAGCTCATTGGTTAGCTTCAGTTAGCTCATTGGTTAGCTTCAGTTAGCTCATTTGTTAGCCTCGGTTAGCTCATTGGTTAGCCTGTGTTAGCTCATTGGTTAGCGTCAGTTAGCTCATTGGTTAGCCTCAGTTAGCTCATTGGTTAGCATCAGTTAGCTCATTGGTTAGCATCAGTTAGCTCATTGGTCAGCCCCGGTTAGCTCATTGGTTAGCTTCAGTTAGCTCATTGGTTAGCTTCAGTTAGCTCATTGGTTAGCCTCGGTTAGCTCATTGGTTAGCCTGTGTTAGCTCTTTGGTTAGCATCAGTTAGCTCATTGGTTAGCCTCAGTTAGCTCATTGGTTAGCATCAGTTAGCTCATTGGTTAGCCTCGGTTAGCTCATTGGTTAGCTTCAGTTAGCTCATTGGTTAGCTTCAGTTAGCTCATTGGTTAGCCTCGGTTAGCTCATCGGTTAGCTTCAGTTAGCTCATTGGTTAGCCTCGGTTAGCTCAGTGGTTAGCCTGGGTTAGCTCATTGGTTAGCATCAGTTAGCTCATTGGTTAGCCTCAGTTAGCTCATTTGTTAGCATCAGTTAGCTCATTGGTTAGCCTCGGTTAGCTTGGTTAACATCAGTTAGCATCAGTTAGCATCAGTTAGCATTGGTTAGCATCAGTTAGCTCATTGGTTAGCCTCAGTTAGCTCATTGGTTAGCATCAGTTAGCTCATTGGTCAGCCTCGGTTAGCTCATTGGTTAGCTTCAGTTAGCTCATTGGTTAGCTTCAGTTAGCTCATTGGTTAGCTTCAGTTAGCTCATTGGTTAGCCTCGGTTAGCTCATCGGTTAGCTTCAGTTAGCTCATTGGTTAGCCTCGGTTAGCTCAGTGGTTAGCCTGGGTTAGCTCATTGGTTAGCATCAGTTAGCTCATTGGTTAGCCTCAGTTAGCTCATTTGTTAGCATCAGTTAGCTCATTGGTTAGCCTCGGTTAGCTTGGTTAACATCAGTTAGCATCAGTTAGCATCAGTTAGCATTGGTTAGCATCAGTTAGCTCATTGGTTAGCCTCAGTTAGCTCATTGGTTAGCATCAGTTAGCTCATTGGTCAGCCTCGGTTAGCTCATTGGTTAGCTTCAGTTAGCTCATTGGTTAGCTTCAGTTAGCTCATTGGTTAGCTTCAGTTAGCTCATTGGTTAGCCTCGGTTAGCTCATTGGTTAGCCTGTGTTAGCTCATTGGTTAGCATCAGTTAGCTCATTGGTTAGCCTCAGTTAGCTCATTGGTTAGCATCAGTTAGCTCATTGGTTAGCCTCGGTTAGCTCATTGGTTAGCTTCAGTTAGCTCATTGGTTAGCCTCGGTTAGCTCATTGGTAAGCCTGTGTTAGCTCATTGGTTAGCATCAGTTAGCTCATTGGTTAGCCTCAGTTAGCTCATCGGTTAGCATCAGTTAGCTCATTGGTTAGCCTCGGTTAGCTTGGTTAGCATCAGTTAGCATCAGTTAGCATCAGTTAGCATTGGTTAGCATCAGTTAGCTCATTGGTTAGCCTCAGTTAGCTCATTGGTTAGCATCAGTTAGCTCATTGGTCAGCCTCGGTTAGCTCATTGGTTAGCTTCAGTTAGGTCATTGGTTAGCTTCAGTTAGCTCATTGGTTAGCATCAGTTAGCTCATTGGTTAGCCTCGGTTAGCTCATTGGTTAGCTTGAGCCTCAGTTAGCTCATTGGTTAGCATCAGTTAGCTCATTGGTTAGCCTCGGTTAGCTCATTGGTTAGCCTCGGTTAGCTCATTGGTTAGCTTCAGTTAGCTCATTGGTTAGCTTCAGTTAGCTCATTGGTTAGCCTCGGTTAGCTCATTGGTTAGCTTCAGTTAGCTCATTGGTTAGCCTTGGTTAGCTCATTGGTTAGCATCAGTTAGCTCATTGGTTAGCCTTGGTTAGCTTGGTTAGCATCAGTTAGCATCAGTTAGCATCAGTTAGCATTGGTTAGCATCAGTTAGCTCATTGGTTAGCCTCGGTTAGCTCAGTGGTTAGCCTGGGTTAGCTCATTGGTTAGCTTCAGTTAGCTCATTGGTTAGCTTCGGTTAGCTCATTGATTAGCCTCATTGGTTAGCTTGGTTAGCTCATTGGTTAGCATTAGTTAGCTCATTGGTTAGCCTCGGTTAGCTCATTGGTTAGCTTCAGTTAGCTCATTGGTTAGCTTCGGTTAGCTCATTGGTTAGCCTCGGTTAGCTCATTGGTTAGCCTGGGTTAGCTCATTCCTCGGTTAGCTCATTGGTTAGCCTGGGTTAGCTCATTGGTTAGCTTCAGTTAGCTCAATGGTTAGCCTCGCTTTGGTTAGCTCATTGGTTAGCCTGGGTTAGCCTCAGTAAGCTCATTGGTTAGCCTCAGTTAGCTCATTGGTTAGCATCAGTTAGCTCATTGCTTAGCCTCGGTGAGCTTGGTTAGCATCAGTTAGCATCAGTTAGCATCAGTTAGCATTGGTTAGCATCAGTTAGCTCATTGGTTAGCCTCAGTTAGCTCATTGGTTAGCATCAGTTAGCTCATTGGTCAGCCTCGGTTAGCTCATTGGTTAGCTTCAGTCAGCTCATTGGTTAGCCTCGGTTAGCTCATTGGTTAGCCTGTGTTAGCTCATTGGTTAGCATCAATTAGCTAATTGGTTAGCCTCAGTTAGCTCATTGGTTAGCATCAGTTAGCTCATTGGTTAGCCTCGGTTAGCTCATTGGTTAGCTTGAGCCTGTTAGCTCATTGGTTAGCATCAGTTAGCTCATTGGTTAGCCTCGGTTAGCTCATTGGTTAGCATCGGTTAGCTCATTGGTTAGCTTCAGTTAGCTCATTGGTTAGCTTCGGTTAGCTCATTGGTTAGCCTCGGTTAGCTCATTGGTTAGCTTCAGTAAGCTCATTGGTTAGCCTTGGTTAGCTCATTGGTTAGCATCAGTTAGCTCATTGCTGAGCCTCGGTTAGCTTGGTTAGCATCAGTTAGCATCAGTTAGCATCAGTTAGCATTGGTTAGCATCAGTTAGCTCATTGGTTAGCCTCGGTTAGCTCAGTGGTTAGCCTGGGTTAGCTCATTGGTTAGCCTCAGTTAGCTCATTGGTTAGCCTCAGTTAGCTCATTGGTTAGCATCAGTTAGCTCATTGGTTATCCTCGGTTAGCTCATTGGTTAGCTTCAGTTGGCTCATTGGTTAGCTTCGTTTAGCTCATTGGTTAGCCTCATTGGTTAGCATTGGTTAGCTTCATTGGATAGCTTCAGTTAGCTCATTGGTTAGCTTCAGTTAGCTCATTGGTTAGCTTCGGTTAGCTCATTGGTTAGCCTCGGTTAGCTCATTGGTTAGCCTGGGTTAGCTCATTCCTCGGTTAGCTCATTGGTTAGCCTGTGTTAGCTCATTGGTTAGCATCAGTTAGCTCATTGGTTAGCCTCAGTTAGCTCATTGGTTAGCATCAGTTAGCTCATTGGTTAGCCTCGGTTAGCTCATTGGTTAGCTTGAGCCTCAGTTAGCTCATTGGTTAGCATCAGTTAGCTCATTGGTTAGCCTCGGTTAGCTCATTGGTTAGCCTCGGTTAGCTCATTGGTTAGCTTCAGTTAGCTCATTGGTTAGCTTCGGTTAACTCATTGGTTAGCCTCGGTTAGCTCATTGGTTAGCTTCAGTTAGCTCATTGGTTAGCCTCGGTTAGCTCATTGGTTAGCATCAGTTAGCTCATTGGTTAGCCTCGGTTAGCTCATTGGTTAGCTTCAGTTAGCTCATTGGTTAGCTTCAGTTAGCTCATTGGTTAGCCTCGGTTAGCTCATTGGTTAGCTTCAGTTAGCTCATTGGTTAGCCTCGGTTAGCTCAGTGGTTAGCCTGGGTTTGCTCATTGGTTAGCATCAGTTAGCTCATTGGTTAGCCTCAGTTAGCTCATTGGTTAGCCTCAGTTAGCTCATTGGTTAGCTTCAGTTAGCTCATCGGTTAGCTTCGGTTAGCTCATTGGTTAGCCTCATTGGTTAGCATTGGTTAGCTTCATTGGTTAGCTTCAGTTAGCTCATTGGATAGCATCAGTTAGCTCATTGGTTAGCCTCGGTTAGCTCATTGGTTAGCTTCAGTTAGCTCATTGGTTAGCTTCGGTTAGCTCATTGGTTAGCCTCGGTTAGCTCATTGGTTAGCCTGGGTTAGCTCATTCCTCGGTTAGCTCATTGGTTAGCCTGGGTTAGCTCATTGGTTAGCTTCAGTTAGCTCAATGGTTAGCCTCGGTTTGGTTAGCTCATTGGTTAGCCTGGGTTAGCCTCAGTTAGCTCATTGGTTAGGCTCAGTTAGCTCATTGGTTAGCATCATTTAGCTCATTGGTTAGCCTCGGTTAGCTTGGTTAGCATCAGTTAGCATCAGTTAGCATCAGTTAGCATTGGTTAGCATCAGTTATCTCATTGGTTAGCCTCAGTTAGCTCATTGGTTAGCATCAGTTAGCTCATTGGTCAGCCTCGGTTAGCTCATTGGTTAGCTTCAGTTAGCTCATTGGTTAGCCTCGGTTTGGTTAGCTCATTGGTTAGCCTGGGTTAGCCTTAGTTAGCTCATTGGTTAGCTTCGGTTAGCTCATTGGTTAGCTTCATTGGTTAGCATTGGTTAGCTTCATTGGTTAGCCTGGGTTAGCTCATTGGTTAGCATCAGTTAGCTCATTGGTTAGCCTCGGTTAGCTCATTGGTTAGCTTCAGTTAGCTCATTGGTTAGCTTCAGTTAGCTCATTGGTTAGCTTCAGTTAGCTCATTGGTTAGCCTCGGTTAGCTCATTGGTTAGCTTCAGTTAGCTCATTGGTTAGCCTCGGTTAGCACAGTGGTTAGCCTGGGCTAGCTCATTGGTTAGCATCAGTTAGCTCATTGGTTAGCCTCAGTTAGCTCATCGGTTAGTATCAGTTAGCTCATTGGTTAGCCTCGGTTAGCTCATTGGTTAGTATCAGTTAGCTCATTGGTTAGCCTCGGTTAGCTCATTGGTTAGCTTCAGTTAGCTCATTGGTTAGCTTCGGTTAGCTCATTGGTTAGCTTCATTGGTTAGCCTGGGTTAGCTCATTGTTTAGCATCAGTTAGCTCATTGGTTAGCCTCGGTTAGCTTGGTTAGCATCAGTTAGCATCAGTTAGCATCAGTTAGCATTGGTTAGCATCAGTTAGCTCATTGGTTAACCTCGGTTAACTCATTGGTTAGCTTCAGTTAGCTCATTGGTCAGCCTCGGTTAGCTCATTGGTTAGCTTCAGTTAGCTCATTGGTTAGCTTCAGTTAGCTCATTGGTTAGCCTCGGTTAGCTCATTGGTTAGCGTGTGTTAGCTCATTGGTTAGCCTCAGTTAGCTCATTGGTTAGCCTCAGTTAGCTCATTGGTTAGCATCAGTTAGCTCATTGGTTAGCATCAGTTAGCTCATTGGTCAGCCTCGGTTAGCTCATTGGTTAGCTTCAGTTAGCTCATTGGTTAGCTTCAGTTAGCTCATTTGTTAGCCTCGGTTAGCTCATTGGTTAGCCTGTGTTAGCTCATTGGTTAGCATCAGTTAGCTCATTGGTTAGCCTCAGTTAGCTCATTGGTTAGCATCAGTTAGCTCATTGGTTAGCATCAGTTAGCTCATTGGTCAGCCTCGGTTAGCTCATTGGTTAGCTTCAGTTAGCTCATTGGTTAGCTTCAGTTAGCTCATTGGTTAGCCTCGGTTAGCTCATTGGTTAGCCTGTGTTAGCTCTTTGGTTAGCATCAGTTAGCTCATTGGTTAGCCTCAGTTAGCTCATTGGTTAGCATCAGTTAGCTCATTGGTTAGCCTCGGTTAGCTCATTGGTTAGCTTCAGTTAGCTCATTGGTTAGCTTCAGTTAGCTCATTGGTTAGCCTCGGTTAGCTCATCGGTTAGCTTCAGTTAGCTCATTGGTTAGCCTCGGTTAGCTCAGTGGTTAGCCTGGGTTAGCTCATTGGTTAGCATCAGTTAGCTCATTGGTTAGCCTCAGTTAGCGCATTTGTTAGCATCAGTTAGCTCATTGGTTAGCCTCGGTTAGCTTGGTTAACATCAGTTAGCATCAGTTAGCATCAGTTAGCATTGGTTAGCATCAGTTAGCTCATTGGTTAGCCTCAGTTAGCTCATTGGTTAGCATCAGTTAGCTCATTCGTCAGCCTCGGTTAGCTCATTGGTTAGCTTCAGTTAGCTCATTGGTTAGCTTCAGTTAGCTCATTGGTTAGCTTCAGTTAGCTCATTGGTTAGCCTGTGTTAGCTCATTGGTTAGCTTCAGTTAGCTCATTGGTTAGCCTCAGTTAGCTCATTGGTTAGCATCAGTTAGCTCATTGGTTAGCCTCGGTTAGCTCATTGGTTAGCTTCAGTTAGCTCATTGGTTAGCCTCGGTTAGCTCATTGGTAAGCCTGTGTTAGCTCATTGGTTAGCATCAGTTAGCTCATTGGTTAGCCTCAGTTAGCTCATCGGTTAGCATCAGTTAGCTCATTGGTTAGCCTCGGTTAGCTTGGTTAGCATCAGTTAGCATCAGTTAGCATCAGTTAGCATTGGTTAGCATCAGTTAGCTCATTGGTTAGCCTCAGTTAGCTCATTGGTTAGCATCAGTTAGCTCATTGGTCAGCCTCGGTTAGCTCATTGGTTAGCTTCAGTTAGGTCATTGGTTAGCTTCAGTTAGCTCATTGGTTAGCATCAGTTAGCTCATTGGTTAGCCTCGGTTAGCTCATTGGTTAGCTTGAGCCTCAGTTAGCTCATTGGTTAGCATCAGTTAGCTCATTGGTTAGCCTCGGTTAGCTCATTGGTTAGCCTCGGTTAGCTCATTGGTTAGCTTCAGTTAGCTCATTGGTTAGCCTCGGTTAGCTCATTGGTTAGCATCAGTTAGCTCATTGGTTAGCCTCGGTTAGCTTGGTTAGCATCAGTTAGCATCAGTTAGCATCAGTTAGCATTGGTTAGCATCAGTTAGCTCATTGGTTAGCCTCGGTTAGCTCAGTGGTTAGCCTGGGTTAGCTCATTGGTTAGCTTCAGTTAGCTCATTGGTTAGCTTCGGTTAGCTCATTGATTAGCCTCATTGGTTAGCTTGGTTAGCTCATTGGTTAGCATCAGTTAGCTCATTGGTTAGCCTCGGTTAGCTCATTGGTTAGCTTCAGTTAGCTCATCGGTTAGCTTCGGTTAGCTCATTGGTTAGCCTCATTGGTTAGCATTGGTGAGCTTCATTGGTTAGCTTCAGTTAGCTCATTGGATAGCATCAGTTAGCTCATTGGTTAGCCTCGGTTAGCTCATTGGTTAGCTTGAGCCTGTTAGCTCATTGGTTAGCATCAGTTAGCTCATTGGTTAGCCTCGGTTAGCTCATTGGTTAGCATCGGTTAGCTCATTGGTTAGCTTCAGTTAGCTCATTGGTTAGCTTCGGTTAGCTCATTGGTTAGCCTCGGTTAGCTCATTGGTTAGCTTCAGTAAGCTCATTGGTTAGCCTCGGTTAGCTCATTGGTTAGCATCAGTTAGCTCATTGGTTAGCCTCGGTTAGCTTGGTTAGCATCAGTTAGCATCAGTTAGCATCAGTTAGCATTGGTTAGCATCAGTTAGCTCATTGGTTAGCCTCGGTTAGCTCAGTGGTTAGCCTGGGTTAGCTCATTGGTTAGCCTCAGTTAGCTCATTGGTCAGCCTCGGTTAGCTCATTGGTTAGCTTCAGTTAGGTCATTGGTTAGCTTCAGTTAGCTCATTGGTTAGCATCAGTTAGCTCATTGGTTAGCCTCAGTTAGCTCATTGGTTAGCTTGAGCCTGTTAGCTCATTGGTTAGCATCAGTTAGCTCATTGGTTAGCCTCGGTTAGCTCATTGGTTAGCATCGGTTAGCTCATTGGTTAGCTTCAGTTAGCTCATTGGTTAGCTTCGGTTAGCTCATTGGTTAGCCTCGGTTAGCTCATTGGTTAGCTTCAGTAAGCTCATTGGTTAGCCTCGGTTAGCTCATTGGTTAGCATCAGTTAGCTCATTGGTTAGCCTCGGTTAGCTTGGTTAGCATCAGTTAGCATCAGTTAGCATCAGTTAGCATTGGTTAGCATCAGTTAGCTCATTGGTTAGCCTCGGTTAGCTCAGTGGTTAGCCTGGGTTAGGTCATTGGTTAGCCTCAGTTAGCTCATTGGTTAGCCTCAGTTAGCTCATTGGTTAGCATCAGTTAGCTCATTGGTTATCCTCGGTTAGCTCATTGGTTAGCTTCAGTTGGCTCATTGGTTAGCTTCGGTTAGCTCATTGGTTAGCCTCATTGGTTAGCATTGGTTAGCTTCATTGGATAGCTTCAGTTAGCTCATTGGTTAGCTTCAGTTAGCTCATTGGTTAGCTTCGGTTAGCTCATTGGTTAGCCTCGGTTAGCTCATTGGTTAGCCTGGGTTAGCTCATTCCTCGGTTAGCTCATTGGTTAGCCTGTGTTAGCTCATTGGTTAGCATCAGTTAGCTCATTGGTTAGCCTCAGTTAGCTCATTGGTTAGCATCAGTTAGCTCATTGGTTAGCCTCGGTTAGCTCATTGGTTAGCTTGAGCCTCAGTTAGCTCATTGGTTAGCATCAGTTAGCTCATTGGTTAGCCTCGGTTAGCTCAGTGGTTAGCCTGGGTTTGCTCATTGGTTAGCATCAGTTAGCTCATTGGTTAGCCTCAGTTAGCTCATTGGTTAGCCTCAGTTAGCTCATTGGTTAGCTTCAGTTAGCTCATCGGTTAGCTTCGGTTAGCTCATTGGTTAGCCTCATTGGTTAGCATTGGTTAGCTTCATTGGTTAGCTTCAGTTAGCTCATTGGATAGCATCAGTTAGCTTATTGGTTAGCCTCGGTTAGCTCATTGGTTAGCTTCAGTTAGCTCATTGGTTAGCTTCGGTTAGCTCATTGGTTAGCCTCGGTTAGCTCATTGGTTAGCCTGGGTTAGCTCATTCCTCGGTTAGCTCATTGGTTAGCCTGGGTTAGCTCATTGGTTAGCTTCAGTTAGCTCAATGGTTAGCCTCGGTTTGGTTAGCTCATTGGTTAGCCTGGGTTAGCCTCAGTTAGCTCATTGGTTAGCCTCAGTTAGCTCATTGGTTAGCATCATTTAGCTCATTGGTTAGCCTCGGTTAGCTTGGTTAGCATCAGTTAGCATCAGTTAGCATTGGTTAGCATCAGTTATCTCATTGGTTAGCCTCAGTTAGCTCATTGGTTAGCATCAGTTAGCTCATTGGTCAGCCTCGGTTAGCTCATTGGTTAGCTTCAGTTAGCTCATTGGTTAGCCTCGGTTAGCTCATTGGTTAGCCTATGTTAGCTCATTGGTTAGCATCAGTTAGCTCATTGGTTAGCCTCAGTTAGCTCATTGGTTAGCATCAGTTAGCTCATTGGTTAGCCTCGGTTAGCTCATTGGTTAGCTTGAGCCTCAGTTACCTCATTGGTTAGCATCAGTTAGCTCATTGGTTAGCCTCGGTTAGCTCATTGGTTAGCATCGGTTAGCTCATTGGTTAGCTTCAGTTAGCTCATTGGTTAGCTTCGGTTAGCTCATTGGTTAGCCTCGGTTAGCTCATTGGTTAGCATCAGTTAGCTCATTGGTTAGCCTCGGTTAGCTTGGTTAGCATCAGTTAGCATCAGTTAGCATCAGTTAGCATTGGTTAGCATCAGTTAGCTCATTGGTTAGCCTCGGTTAGCTCAGTGGTTAGCCTGGGTTAGCTCATTGGTTAGCCTCAGTTAGCTCATTGGTTAGCCTCAGTTAGCTCATTGGTTAGCATCAGTTAGCTCATTGGTTATCCTCGGTTAGCTCATTGGTTAGCTTCAGTTGGCTCATTGGTTAGCTTCGGTTAGCTCATTGGTTAGCCTCATTGGTTAGCATTGGTTAGCTTCATTGGATAGCTTCAGTTAGCTCATTGGTTAGCTTCAGTTAGCTCATTGGTTAGCTTTGGTTAGCTCATTGGTTAGCCTCGGTTAGCTCATTGGTTAGCCTGGGTTAGCTTATTCCTCGGTTAGCTCATTGGTTAGCCTGTGTTAGCTCATTGGTTAGCATCAGTTAGCTCATTGGTTAGCCTCAGTTAGCTCATTGGTTAGCATCAGTTAGCTCATTGGTTAGCCTCGGTTAGCTCATTGGTTAGCTTGAGCCTCAGTTAGCTCATTGGTTAGCATCAGTTAGCTCATTGGTTAGCCTCGGTTAGCTCATTGGTTAGCCTCGGTTAGCTCATTGGTTAGCTTCAGTTAGCTCATTGGTTAGCTTCGGTTAGCTCATTGGTTAGCCTCGGTTAGCTCATTGGTTAGCTTCAGTTAGCTCATTGGTTAGCCTCGGTTAGCTCATTGGTTAGCATCAGTTAGCTCATTGATTAGCCTCAGTTAGCTCATTGGTTAGCATCAGTTAGCCCATTGGTTAGCCTCGGTTATCTCATTGGTTAGCTTCAGTTAGCTCATTGGTTAGCTTTGGTTAGCTCATTGGTTAGCCTCAGTTAGCTCATTGGTTAGCTTCAGTTAGCTCATCGGTTAGCTTCGGTTAGCTCATTGGTTAGCCTCATTGGTTAGCATTGGTTAGCTTCATTGGTTAGCTTCAGTTAGCTCATTGGATAGCATCAGTTAGCTTATTGGTTAGCCTCGGTTAGCTCATTGGTTAGCTTCAGTTAGCTCATTGGTTAGCTTCGGTTAGCTCATTGGTTAGCCTCGGTTAGCTCATTGGTTAGCCTGGGTTAGCTCATTCCTCGGTTAGCTCATTGGTTAGCCTCGGTTAGCTCATTGGTTAGCTTGAGCCTGTTAGCTCATTGGTTAGCATCAGTTAGCTCATTGGTTAGCCTCGGTTAGCTCATTGGTTAGCATCGGTTAGCTCATTGGTTAGCTTCAGTTAGCTCATTGGTTAGCTTCGGTTAGCTCATTGGTTAGCCTCGGTTAGCTCATTGGTTAGCTTCAGTAAGCTCATTGGTTAGCCTTGGTTAGCTCATTGGTTAGCATCAGTTAGCTCATTGCTGAGCCTCGGTTAGCTTGGTTAGCATCAGTTAGCATCAGTTAGCATCAGTTAGCATTGGTTAGCATCAGTTAGCTCATTGGTTAGCCTCGGTTAGCTCAGTGGTTAGCCTGGGTTAGCTCATTGGTTAGCCTCAGTTAGCTCATTGGTTAGCCTCAGTTAGCTCATTGGTTAGCATCAGTTAGCTCATTGGTTATCCTCGGTTAGCTCATTGGTTAGCTTCAGTTGGCTCATTGGTTAGCTTCGGTTAGCTCATTGGTTAGCCTCATTGGTTAGCATTGGTTAGCTTCATTGGATAGCTTCAGTTAGCTCATTGGTTAGCTTCAGTTAGCTCATTGGTTAGCTTCGGTTAGCTCATTGGTTAGCCTCGGTTAGCTCATTGGTTAGCCTGGGTTAGCTCATTCCTCGGTTAGCTCATTGGTTAGCCTGTGTTAGCTCATTGGTTAGCATCAGTTAGCTCATTGGTTAGCCTCAGTTAGCTCATTGGTTAGCATCAGTTAGCTCATTGGTTAGCCTCGGTTAGCTCATTGGTTAGCTTGAGCCTCAGTTAGCTCATTGGTTAGCATCAGTTAGCTCATTGGTTAGCCTCGGTTAGCTCATTGGTTAGCCTCGGTTAGCTCATTGGTTAGCTTCAGTTAGCTCATTGGTTAGCTTCGGTTAGCTCATTGGTTAGCCTCGGTTAGCTCATTGGTTAGCTTCAGTTAGCTCATTGGTTAGCCTCGGTTAGCTCATTGGTTAGCATCAGTTAGCTCATTGGTTAGCCTCAGTTTGCTCATTGGTTAGCTTCAGTTAGCTCATTGGTTAGCTTCAGTTAGCTCATTGGTTAGCCTCGGTTAGCTCATTGGTTAGCTTCAGTTAGCTCATTGGTTAGCCTCGGTTAGCTCAGTGGTTAGCCTGGGTTTGCTCATTGGTTAGCATCAGTTAGCTCATTGGTTAGCCTCAGTTAGCTCATTGGTTAGCCTCAGTTAGCTCATTGGTTAGCTTCAGTTAGCTCATCGGTTAGCTTCGGTTAGCTCATTGGTTAGCCTCATTGGTTAGCATTGGTTAGCTTCATTGGTTAGCTTCAGTTAGCTCATTGGATAGCATCAGTTAGCTCATTGGTTAGCCTCGGTTAGCTCATTGGTTAGCTTCAGTTAGCTCATTGGTTAGCTTCGGTTAGCTCATTGGTTAGCCTCGGTTAGCTCATTGGTTAGCCTGGGTTAGCTCATTCCTCGGTTAGCTCATTGGTTAGCCTGGGTTAGCTCATTGGTTAGCTTCAGTTAGCTCAATGGTTAGCCTCGGTTTGGTTAGCTCATTGGTTAGCCTGGGTTAGCCTCAGTTAGCTCATTGGTTAGGCTCAGTTAGCTCATTGGTTAGCATCATTTAGCTCATTGGTTAGCCTCGGTTAGCTTGGTTAGCATCAGTTAGCATCAGTTAGCATCAGTTAGCATTGGTTAGCATCAGTTATCTCATTGGTTAGCCTCAGTTAGCTCATTGGTTAGCATCAGTTAGCTCATTGGTCAGCCTCGGTTAGCTCATTGGTTAGCGTGTGTTAGCTCATTGGTTAGCCTCAGTTAGCTCATTGGTTAGCCTCAGTTAGCTCATTGGTTAGCATCAGTTAGCTCATTGGTTAGCATCAGTTAGCTCATTGGTCAGCCTCGGTTAGCTCATTGGTTAGCTTCAGTTAGCTCATTGGTTAGCCTCGGTTTGGTTAGCTCATTGGTTAGCCTGGGTTAGCCTTAGTTAGCTCATTGGTTAGCTTCGGTTAGCTCATTGGTTAGCTTCATTGGTTAGCATTGGTTAGCTTCATTGGTTAGCCTGGGTTAGCTCATTGGTTAGCATCAGTTAGCTCATTGGTTAGCCTCGGTTAGCTCATTGGTTAGCTTCAGTTAGCTCATTGGTTAGCTTCAGTTAGCTCATTGGTTAGCTTCAGTTAGCTCATTGGTTAGCCTCGGTTAGCTCATTGGTTAGCTTCAGTTAGCTCATTGGTTAGCCTCGGTTAGCACAGTGGTTAGCCTGGGCTAGCTCATTGGTTAGCATCAGTTAGCTCATTGGTTAGCCTCAGTTAGCTCATCGGTTAGTATCAGTTAGCTCATTGGTTAGCCTCGGTTAGCTCATTGGTTAGTATCAGTTAGCTCATTGGTTAGCCTCGGTTAGCTCATTGGTTAGCTTCAGTTAGCTCATTGGTTAGCTTCGGTTAGCTCATTGGTTAGCTTCATTGGTTAGCCTGGGTTAGCTCATTGTTTAGCATCAGTTAGCTCATTGGTTAGCCTCGGTTAGCTTGGTTAGCATCAGTTAGCATCAGTTAGCATCAGTTAGCATTGGTTAGCATCAGTTAGCTCATTGGTTAACCTCGGTTAACTCATTGGTTAGCTTCAGTTAGCTCATTGGTCAGCCTCGGTTAGCTCATTGGTTAGCTTCAGTTAGCTCATTGGTTAGCTTCAGTTAGCTCATTGGTTAGCCTCGGTTAGCTCATTGGTTAGCGTGTGTTAGCTCATTGGTTAGCCTCAGTTAGCTCATTGGTTAGCCTCAGTTAGCTCATTGGTTAGCATCAGTTAGCTCATTGGTTAGCATCAGTTAGCTCATTGGTCAGCCTCGGTTAGCTCATTGGTTAGCTTCAGTTAGCTCATTGGTTAGCTTCAGTTAGCTCATTTGTTAGCCTCGGTTAGCTCATTGGTTAGCCTGTGTTAGCTCATTGGTTAGCATCAGTTAGCTCATTGGTTAGCCTCAGTTAGCTCATTGGTTAGCATCAGTTAGCTCATTGGTTAGCATCAGTTAGCTCATTGGTCAGCCTCGGTTAGCTCATTGGTTAGCTTCAGTTAGCTCATTGGTTAGCTTCAGTTAGCTCATTGGTTAGCCTCGGTTAGCTCATTGGTTAGCCTGTGTTAGCTCTTTGGTTAGCATCAGTTAGCTCATTGGTTAGCCTCAGTTAGCTCATTGGTTAGCATCAGTTAGCTCATTGGTTAGCCTCGGTTAGCTCATTGGTTAGCTTCAGTTAGCTCATTGGTTAGCTTCAGTTAGCTCATTGGTTAGCCTCGGTTAGCTCATCGGTTAGCTTCAGTTAGCTCATTGGTTAGCCTCGGTTAGCTCAGTGGTTAGCCTGGGTTAGCTCATTGGTTAGCATCAGTTAGCTCATTGGTTAGCCTCAGTTAGCGCATTTGTTAGCATCAGTTAGCTCATTGGTTAGCCTCGGTTAGCTTGGTTAACATCAGTTAGCATCAGTTAGCATCAGTTAGCATTGGTTAGCATCAGTTAGCTCATTGGTTAGCCTCAGTTAGCTCATTGGTTAGCATCAGTTAGCTCATTCGTCAGCCTCGGTTAGCTCATTGGTTAGCTTCAGTTAGCTCATTGGTTAGCTTCAGTTAGCTCATTGGTTAGCTTCAGTTAGCTCATTGGTTAGCCTGTGTTAGCTCATTGGTTAGCTTCAGTTAGCTCATTGGTTAGCCTCAGTTAGCTCATTGGTTAGCATCAGTTAGCTCATTGGTTAGCCTCGGTTAGCTCATTGGTTAGCTTCAGTTAGCTCATTGGTTAGCCTCGGTTAGCTCATTGGTAAGCCTGTGTTAGCTCATTGGTTAGCATCAGTTAGCTCATTGGTTAGCCTCAGTTAGCTCATCGGTTAGCATCAGTTAGCTCATTGGTTAGCCTCGGTTAGCTTGGTTAGCATCAGTTAGCATCAGTTAGCATCAGTTAGCATTGGTTAGCATCAGTTAGCTCATTGGTTAGCCTCAGTTAGCTCATTGGTTAGCATCAGTTAGCTCATTGGTCAGCCTCGGTTAGCTCATTGGTTAGCTTCAGTTAGGTCATTGGTTAGCTTCAGTTAGCTCATTGGTTAGCATCAGTTAGCTCATTGGTTAGCCTCGGTTAGCTCATTGGTTAGCTTGAGCCTCAGTTAGCTCATTGGTTAGCATCAGTTAGCTCATTGGTTAGCCTCGGTTAGCTCATTGGTTAGCCTCGGTTAGCTCATTGGTTAGCTTCAGTTAGCTCATTGGTTAGCCTCGGTTAGCTCATTGGTTAGCATCAGTTAGCTCATTGGTTAGCCTCGGTTAGCTTGGTTAGCATCAGTTAGCATCAGTTAGCATCAGTTAGCATTGATTAGCATCAGTTAGCTCATTGGTTAGCCTCGGTTCGCTCAGTGGTTAGCCTGGGTTAGCTCATTGGTTAGCTTCAGTTAGCTCATTGGTTAGCTTCGGTTAGCTCATTGATTAGCCTCATTGGTTAGCTTAGTTAGCTCATTGGTTAGCATCAGTTAGCTCATTGGTTAGCCTCGGTTAGCTCATTGGTTAGCTTCAGTTAGCTCATCGGTTAGCTTTGGTTAGCTCATTGGTTAGCCTCATTGGTTAGCATTGGTGAGCTTCATTGGTTAGCTTCAGTTAGCTCATTGGATAGCATCAGTTAGCTCATTGGTTAGCCTCGGTTAGCTCATTGGTTAGCTTGAGCCTGTTAGCTCATTGGTTAGCATCAGTTAGCTCATTGGTTAGCCTCGGTTAGCTCATTGGTTAGCATCGGTTAGCTCATTGGTTAGCTTCAGTTAGCTCATTGGTTAGCTTCGGTTAGCTCATTGGTTAGCCTCGGTTAGCTCATTGGTTAGCTTCAGTAAGCTCATTGGTTAGCCTCGGTTAGCTCATTGGTTAGCATCAGTTAGCTCATTGGTTAGCCTCGGTTAGCTTGGTTAGCATCAGTTAGCATCAGTTAGCATCAGTTAGCATTGGTTAGCATCAGTTAGCTCATTGGTTAGCCTCGGTTAGCTCAGTGGTTAGCCTGGGTTAGCTCATTGGTTAGCCTCAGTTAGCTCATTGGTCAGCCTCGGTTAGCTCATTGGTTAGCTTCAGTTAGGTCATTGGTTAGCTTCAGTTAGCTCATTGGTTAGCATCAGTTAGCTCATTGGTTAGCCTCGGTTAGCTCATTGGTTAGCTTGAGCCTGTTAGCTCATTGGTTAGCATCAGTTAGCTCATTGGTTAGCCTCGGTTAGCTCATTGGTTAGCATCGGTTAGCTCATTGGTTAGCTTCAGTTAGCTCATTGGTTAGCTTCGGTTAGCTCATTGGTTAGCCTCGGTTAGCTCATTGGTTAGCTTCAGTAAGCTCATTGGTTAGCCTCGGTTAGCTCATTGGTTAGCATCAGTTAGCTCATTGGTTAGCCTCGGTTAGCTTGGTTAGCATCAGTTAGCATCAGTTAGCATCAGTTAGCATTGGTTAGCATCAGTTAGCTCATTGGTTAGCCTCGGTTAGCTCAGTGGTTAGCCTGGGTTAGGTCATTGGTTAGCCTCAGTTAGCTCATTGGTTAGCCTCAGTTAGCTCATTGGTTAGCATCAGTTAGCTCATTGGTTATCCTCGGTTAGCTCATTGGTTAGCTTCAGTTGGCTCATTGGTTAGCTTCGGTTAGCTCATTGGTTAGCCTCATTGGTTAGCATTGGTTAGCTTCATTGGATAGCTTCAGTTAGCTCATTGGTTAGCTTCAGTTAGCTCATTGGTTAGCTTCGGTTAGCTCATTGGTTAGCCTCGGTTAGCTCATTGGTTAGCCTGGGTTAGCTCATTCCTCGGTTAGCTCATTGGTTAGCCTGTGTTAGCTCATTGGTTAGCATCAGTTAGCTCATTGGTTAGCCTCAGTTAGCTCATTGGTTAGCATCAGTTAGCTCATTGGTTAGCCTCGGTTAGCTCATTGGTTAGCTTGAGCCTCAGTTAGCTCATTGGTTAGCATCAGTTAGCTCATTGGTTAGCCTCGGTTAGCTCAGTGGTTAGCCTGGGTTTGCTCATTGGTTAGCATCAGTTAGCTCATTGGTTAGCCTCAGTTAGCTCATTGGTTAGCCTCAGTTAGCTCATTGGTTAGCTTCAGTTAGCTCATTGGTTAGCTTCGGTTAGCTCATTGATTAGCCTCATTGGTTAGCTTGGTTAGCTCATTGGTTAGCATCAGTTAGCTCATTGGTTAGCCTCGGTTAGCTCATTGGTTAGCTTCAGTTAGCTCATCGGTTAGCTTCGGTTAGCTCATTGGTTAGCCTCATTGGTTAGCATTGGTGAGCTTCATTGGTTAGCTTCAGTTAGCTCATTGGATAGCATCAGTTAGCTCATTGGTTAGCCTCGGTTAGCTCATTGGTTAGCTTGAGCCTGTTAGCTCATTGGTTAGCATCAGTTAGCTCATTGGTTAGCCTCGGTTAGCTCATTGGTTAGCATCGGTTAGCTCATTGGTTAGCTTCAGTTAGCTCATTGGTTAGCTTCGGTTAGCTCATTGGTTAGCCTCGGTTAGCTCATTGGTTAGCTTCAGTAAGCTCATTGGTTAGCCTCGGTTAGCTCATTGGTTAGCATCAGTTAGCTCATTGGTTAGCCTCGGTTAGCTTGGTTAGCATCAGTTAGCATCAGTTAGCATCAGTTAGCATTGGTTAGCATCAGTTAGCTCATTGGTTAGCCTCGGTTAGCTCAGTGGTTAGCCTGGGTTAGCTCATTGGTTAGCCTCAGTTAGCTCATTGGTCAGCCTCGGTTAGCTCATTGGTTAGCTTCAGTTAGGTCATTGGTTAGCTTCAGTTAGCTCATTGGTTAGCATCAGTTAGCTCATTGGTTAGCCTCGGTTAGCTCATTGGTTAGCTTGAGCCTGTTAGCTCATTGGTTAGCATCAGTTAGCTCATTGGTTAGCCTCGGTTAGCTCATTGGTTAGCATCGGTTAGCTCATTGGTTAGCTTCAGTTAGCTCATTGGTTAGCTTCGGTTAGCTCATTGGTTAGCCTCGGTTAGCTCATTGGTTAGCTTCAGTAAGCTCATTGGTTAGCCTCGGTTAGCTCATTGGTTAGCATCAGTTAGCTCATTGGTTAGCCTCGGTTAGCTTGGTTAGCATCAGTTAGCATCAGTTAGCATCAGTTAGCATTGGTTAGCATCAGTTAGCTCATTGGTTAGCCTCGGTTAGCTCAGTGGTTAGCCTGGGTTAGGTCATTGGTTAGCCTCAGTTAGCTCATTGGTTAGCCTCAGTTAGCTCATTGGTTAGCATCAGTTAGCTCATTGGTTATCCTCGGTTAGCTCATTGGTTAGCTTCAGTTGGCTCATTGGTTAGCTTCGGTTAGCTCATTGGTTAGCCTCATTGGTTAGCATTGGTTAGCTTCATTGGATAGCTTCAGTTAGCTCATTGGTTAGCTTCAGTTAGCTCATTGGTTAGCTTCGGTTAGCTCATTGGTTAGCCTCGGTTAGCTCATTGGTTAGCCTGGGTTAGCTCATTCCTCGGTTAGCTCATTGGTTAGCCTGTGTTAGCTCATTGGTTAGCATCAGTTAGCTCATTGGTTAGCCTCAGTTAGCTCATTGGTTAGCATCAGTTAGCTCATTGGTTAGCCTCGGTTAGCTCATTGGTTAGCTTGAGCCTCAGTTAGCTCATTGGTTAGCATCAGTTAGCTCATTGGTTAGCCTCGGTTAGCTCAGTGGTTAGCCTGGGTTTGCTCATTGGTTAGCATCAGTTAGCTCATTGGTTAGCCTCAGTTAGCTCATTGGTTAGCCTCAGTTAGCTCATTGGTTAGCTTCAGTTAGCTCATCGGTTAGCTTCGGTTAGCTCATTGGTTAGCCTCATTGGTTAGCATTGGTTAGCTTCATTGGTTAGCTTCAGTTAGCTCATTGGATAGCATCAGTTAGCTTATTGGTTAGCCTCGGTTAGCTCATTGGTTAGCTTCAGTTAGCTCATTGGTTAGCTTCGGTTAGCTCATTGGTTAGCCTCGGTTAGCTCATTGGTTAGCCTGGGTTAGCTCATTCCTCGGTTAGCTCATTGGTTAGCCTGGGTTAGCTCATTGGTTAGCTTCAGTTAGCTCAATGGTTAGCCTCGGTTTGGTTAGCTCATTGGTTAGCCTGGGTTAGCCTCAGTTAGCTCATTGGTTAGCCTCAGTTAGCTCATTGGTTAGCATCATTTAGCTCATTGGTTAGCCTCGGTTAGCTTGGTTAGCATCAGTTAGCATCAGTTAGCATTGGTTAGCATCAGTTATCTCATTGGTTAGCCTCAGTTAGCTCATTGGTTAGCATCAGTTAGCTCATTGGTCAGCCTCGGTTAGCTCATTGGTTAGCTTCAGTTAGCTCATTGGTTAGCCTCGGTTAGCTCATTGGTTAGCCTGTGTTAGCTCATTGGTTAGCATCAGTTAGCTCATTGGTTAGCCTCAGTTAGCTCATTGGTTAGCATCAGTTAGCTCATTGGTTAGCCTCGGTTAGCTCATTGGTTAGCTTGAGCCTCAGTTACCTCATTGGTTAGCATCAGTTAGCTCATTGGTTAGCCTCGGTTAGCTCATTGGTTAGCATCGGTTAGCTCATTGGTTAGCTTCAGTTAGCTCATTGGTTAGCTTCGGTTAGCTCATTGGTTAGCCTCGGTTAGCTCATTGGTTAGCATCAGTTAGCTCATTGGTTAGCCTCGGTTAGCTTGGTTAGCATCAGTTAGCATCAGTTAGCATCAGTTAGCATTGGTTAGCATCAGTTAGCTCATTGGTTAGCCTCGGTTAGCTCAGTGGTTAGCCTGGGTTAGCTCATTGGTTAGCCTCAGTTAGCTCATTGGTTAGCCTCAGTTAGCTCATTGGTTAGCATCAGTTAGCTCATTGGTTATCCTCGGTTAGCTCATTGGTTAGCTTCAGTTGGCTCATTGGTTAGCTTCGGTTAGCTCATTGGTTAGCCTCATTGGTTAGCATTGGTTAGCTTCATTGGATAGCTTCAGTTAGCTCATTGGTTAGCTTCAGTTAGCTCATTGGTTAGCTTTGGTTAGCTCATTGGTTAGCCTCGGTTAGCTCATTGGTTAGCCTGGGTTAGCTTATTCCTCGGTTAGCTCATTGGTTAGCCTGGGTTAGCTCATTGGTTAGCCTCAGTTAGCTCATTGGTTAGGCTCAGTTAGCTCATTGGTTAGCATCATTTAGCTCATTGGTTAGCCTCGGTTAGCTTGGTTAGCATCAGTTAGCATCAGTTAGCATCAGTTAGCATTGGTTAGCATCAGTTATCTCATTGGTTAGCCTCAGTTAGCTCATTGGTTAGCATCAGTTAGCTCATTGGTCAGCCTCGGTTAGCTCATTGGTTAGCGTGTGTTAGCTCATTGGTTAGCCTCAGTTAGCTCATTGGTTAGCCTCAGTTAGCTCATTGGTTAGCATCAGTTAGCTCATTGGTTAGCATCAGTTAGCTCATTGGTCAGCCTCGGTTAGCTCATTGGTTAGCTTCAGTTAGCTCATTGGTTAGCCTCGGTTTGGTTAGCTCATTGGTTAGCCTGGGTTAGCCTTAGTTAGCTCATTGGTTAGCTTCGGTTAGCTCATTGGTTAGCTTCATTGGTTAGCATTGGTTAGCTTCATTGGTTAGCCTGGGTTAGCTCATTGGTTAGCATCAGTTAGCTCATTGGTTAGCCTCGGTTAGCTCATTGGTTAGCTTCAGTTAGCTCATTGGTTAGCTTCAGTTAGCTCATTGGTTAGCTTCAGTTAGCTCATTGGTTAGCCTCGGTTAGCTCATTGGTTAGCTTCAGTTAGCTCATTGGTTAGCCTCGGTTAGCACAGTGGTTAGCCTGGGCTAGCTCATTGGTTAGCATCAGTTAGCTCATTGGTTAGCCTCAGTTAGCTCATCGGTTAGTATCAGTTAGCTCATTGGTTAGCCTCGGTTAGCTCATTGGTTAGTATCAGTTAGCTCATTGGTTAGCCTCGGTTAGCTCATTGGTTAGCTTCAGTTAGCTCATTGGTTAGCTTCGGTTAGCTCATTGGTTAGCTTCATTGGTTAGCCTGGGTTAGCTCATTGTTTAGCATCAGTTAGCTCATTGGTTAGCCTCGGTTAGCTTGGTTAGCATCAGTTAGCATCAGTTAGCATCAGTTAGCATTGGTTAGCATCAGTTAGCTCATTGGTTAACCTCGGTTAACTCATTGGTTAGCTTCAGTTAGCTCATTGGTCAGCCTCGGTTAGCTCATTGGTTAGCTTCAGTTAGCTCATTGGTTAGCTTCAGTTAGCTCATTGGTTAGCCTCGGTTAGCTCATTGGTTAGCGTGTGTTAGCTCATTGGTTAGCCTCAGTTAGCTCATTGGTTAGCCTCAGTTAGCTCATTGGTTAGCATCAGTTAGCTCATTGGTTAGCATCAGTTAGCTCATTGGTCAGCCTCGGTTAGCTCATTGGTTAGCTTCAGTTAGCTCATTGGTTAGCTTCAGTTAGCTCATTTGTTAGCCTCGGTTAGCTCATTGGTTAGCCTGTGTTAGCTCATTGGTTAGCATCAGTTAGCTCATTGGTTAGCCTCAGTTAGCTCATTGGTTAGCATCAGTTAGCTCATTGGTTAGCATCAGTTAGCTCATTGGTCAGCCTCGGTTAGCTCATTGGTTAGCTTCAGTTAGCTCATTGGTTAGCTTCAGTTAGCTCATTGGTTAGCCTCGGTTAGCTCATTGGTTAGCCTGTGTTAGCTCTTTGGTTAGCATCAGTTAGCTCATTGGTTAGCCTCAGTTAGCTCATTGGTTAGCATCAGTTAGCTCATTGGTTAGCCTCGGTTAGCTCATTGGTTAGCTTCAGTTAGCTCATTGGTTAGCTTCAGTTAGCTCATTGGTTAGCCTCGGTTAGCTCATCGGTTAGCTTCAGTTAGCTCATTGGTTAGCCTCGGTTAGCTCAGTGGTTAGCCTGGGTTAGCTCATTGGTTAGCATCAGTTAGCTCATTGGTTAGCCTCAGTTAGCGCATTTGTTAGCATCAGTTAGCTCATTGGTTAGCCTCGGTTAGCTTGGTTAACATCAGTTAGCATCAGTTAGCATCAGTTAGCATTGGTTAGCATCAGTTAGCTCATTGGTTAGCCTCAGTTAGCTCATTGGTTAGCATCAGTTAGCTCATTCGTCAGCCTCGGTTAGCTCATTGGTTAGCTTCAGTTAGCTCATTGGTTAGCTTCAGTTAGCTCATTGGTTAGCTTCAGTTAGCTCATTGGTTAGCCTGTGTTAGCTCATTGGTTAGCTTCAGTTAGCTCATTGGTTAGCCTCAGTTAGCTCATTGGTTAGCATCAGTTAGCTCATTGGTTAGCCTCGGTTAGCTCATTGGTTAGCTTCAGTTAGCTCATTGGTTAGCCTCGGTTAGCTCATTGGTAAGCCTGTGTTAGCTCATTGGTTAGCATCAGTTAGCTCATTGGTTAGCCTCAGTTAGCTCATCGGTTAGCATCAGTTAGCTCATTGGTTAGCCTCGGTTAGCTTGGTTAGCATCAGTTAGCATCAGTTAGCATCAGTTAGCATTGGTTAGCATCAGTTAGCTCATTGGTTAGCCTCAGTTAGCTCATTGGTTAGCATCAGTTAGCTCATTGGTCAGCCTCGGTTAGCTCATTGGTTAGCTTCAGTTAGGTCATTGGTTAGCTTCAGTTAGCTCATTGGTTAGCATCAGTTAGCTCATTGGTTAGCCTCGGTTAGCTCATTGGTTAGCTTGAGCCTCAGTTAGCTCATTGGTTAGCATCAGTTAGCTCATTGGTTAGCCTCGGTTAGCTCATTGGT
This sequence comes from Notothenia rossii, assembly GCF_949606895.1. NCBI lineage: Eukaryota > Metazoa > Chordata > Actinopteri > Perciformes > Nototheniidae > Notothenia > Notothenia rossii. The sequence goes on from NW_027639762.1 coordinate 850,909, forward strand.
TAGCCTCGGTTAGCTCATTGGTTAGCTTCAGTTAGCTCATTGGTTAGCCTCGGTTAGCTCATTGGTTAGCATCAGTTAGCTCATTGGTTAGCCTCGGTTAGCTTGGTTAGCATCAGTTAGCATCAGTTAGCATCAGTTAGCATTGATTAGCATCAGTTAGCTCATTGGTTAGCCTCGGTTCGCTCAGTGGTTAGCCTGGGTTAGCTCATTGGTTAGCTTCAGTTAGCTCATTGGTTAGCTTCGGTTAGCTCATTGATTAGCCTCATTGGTTAGCTTAGTTAGCTCATTGGTTAGCATCAGTTAGCTCATTGGTTAGCCTCGGTTAGCTCATTGGTTAGCTTCAGTTAGCTCATCGGTTAGCTTTGGTTAGCTCATTGGTTAGCCTCATTGGTTAGCATTGGTGAGCTTCATTGGTTAGCTTCAGTTAGCTCATTGGATAGCATCAGTTAGCTCATTGGTTAGCCTCGGTTAGCTCATTGGTTAGCTTGAGCCTGTTAGCTCATTGGTTAGCATCAGTTAGCTCATTGGTTAGCCTCGGTTAGCTCATTGGTTAGCATCGGTTAGCTCATTGGTTAGCTTCAGTTAGCTCATTGGTTAGCTTCGGTTAGCTCATTGGTTAGCCTCGGTTAGCTCATTGGTTAGCTTCAGTAAGCTCATTGGTTAGCCTCGGTTAGCTCATTGGTTAGCATCAGTTAGCTCATTGGTTAGCCTCGGTTAGCTTGGTTAGCATCAGTTAGCATCAGTTAGCATCAGTTAGCATTGGTTAGAATCAGTTAGCTCATTGGTTAGCCTCGGTTAGCTCAGTGGTTAGCCTGGGTTAGCTCATTGGTTAGCCTCAGTTAGCTCATTGGTCAGCCTCGGTTAGCTCATTGGTTAGCTTCAGTTAGGTCATTGGTTAGCTTCAGTTAGCTCATTGGTTAGCATCAGTTAGCTCATTGGTTAGCCTCGGTTAGCTCATTGGTTAGCTTGAGCCTGTTAGCTCATTGGTTAGCATCAGTTAGCTCATTGGTTAGCCTCGGTTAGCTCATTGGTTAGCATCGGTTAGCTCATTGGTTAGCTTCAGTTAGCTCATTGGTTAGCTTCGGTTAGCTCATTGGTTAGCCTCGGTTAGCTCATTGGTTAGCTTCAGTAAGCTCATTGGTTAGCCTCGGTTAGCTCATTGGTTAGCATCAGTTAGCTCATTGGTTAGCCTCGGTTAGCTTGGTTAGCATCAGTTAGCATCAGTTAGCATCAGTTAGCATTGGTTAGCATCAGTTAGCTCATTGGTTAGCCTCGGTTAGCTCAGTGGTTAGCCTGGGTTAGGTCATTGGTTAGCCTCAGTTAGCTCATTGGTTAGCCTCAGTTAGCTCATTGGTTAGCATCAGTTAGCTCATTGGTTATCCTCGGTTAGCTCATTGGTTAGCTTCAGTTGGCTCATTGGTTAGCTTCGGTTAGCTCATTGGTTAGCCTCATTGGTTAGCATTGGTTAGCTTCATTGGATAGCTTCAGTTAGCTCATTGGTTAGCTTCAGTTAGCTCATTGGTTAGCTTCGGTTAGCTCATTGGTTAGCCTCGGTTAGCTCATTGGTTAGCCTGGGTTAGCTCATTCCTCGGTTAGCTCATTGGTTAGCCTGTGTTAGCTCATTGGTTAGCATCAGTTAGCTCATTGGTTAGCCTCAGTTAGCTCATTGGTTAGCATCAGTTAGCTCATTGGTTAGCCTCGGTTAGCTCATTGGTTAGCTTGAGCCTCAGTTAGCTCATTGGTTAGCATCAGTTAGCTCATTGGTTAGCCTCGGTTAGCTCAGTGGTTAGCCTGGGTTTGCTCATTGGTTAGCATCAGTTAGCTCATTGGTTAGCCTCAGTTAGCTCATTGGTTAGCCTCAGTTAGCTCATTGGTTAGCTTCAGTTAGCTCATTGGTTAGCTTCGGTTAGCTCATTGATTAGCCTCATTGGTTAGCTTGGTTAGCTCATTGGTTAGCATCAGTTAGCTCATTGGTTAGCCTCGGTTAGCTCATTGGTTAGCTTCAGTTAGCTCATCGGTTAGCTTCGGTTAGCTCATTGGTTAGCCTCATTGGTTAGCATTCGTGAGCTTCATTGGTTAGCTTCAGTTAGCTCATTGGATAGCATCAGTTAGCTCATTGGTTAGCCTCGGTTAGCTCATTGGTTAGCATCGGTTAGCTCATTGGTTAGCTTCAGTTAGCTCATTGGTTAGCTTCGGTTAGCTCATTGGTTAGCCTCGGTTAGCTCATTGGTTAGCTTCAGTAAGCTCATTGGTTAGCCTCGGTTAGCTCATTGGTTAGCATCAGTTAGCTCATTGGTTAGCCTCGGTTAGCTTGGTTAGCATCAGTTAGCATCAGTTAGCATCAGTTAGCATTGGTTAGCATCAGTTAGCTCATTGGTTAGCCTCGGTTAGCTCAGTGGTTAGCCTGGGTTAGCTCATTGGTTAGCCTCAGTTAGCTCATTGGTCAGCCTCGGTTAGCTCATTGGTTAGCTTCAGTTAGGTCATTGGTTAGCTTCAGTTAGCTCATTGGTTAGCATCAGTTAGCTCATTGGTTAGCCTCGGTTAGCTCATTGGTTAGCTTGAGCCTGTTAGCTCATTGGTTAGCATCAGTTAGCTCATTGGTTAGCCTCGGTTAGCTCATTGGTTAGCATCGGTTAGCTCATTGGTTAGCTTCAGTTAGCTCATTGGTTAGCTTCGGTTAGCTCATTGGTTAGCCTCGGTTAGCTCATTGGTTAGCTTCAGTAAGCTCATTGGTTAGCCTCGGTTAGCTCATTGGTTAGCATCAGTTAGCTCATTGGTTAGCCTCGGTTAGCTTGGTTAGCATCAGTTAGCATCAGTTAGCATCAGTTAGCATTGGTTAGCATCAGTTAGCTCATTGGTTAGCCTCGGTTAGCTCAGTGGTTAGCCTGGGTTAGGTCATTGGTTAGCCTCAGTTAGCTCATTGGTTAGCCTCAGTTAGCTCATTGGTTAGCATCAGTTAGCTCATTGGTTATCCTCGGTTAGCTCATTGGTTAGCTTCAGTTGGCTCATTGGTTAGCTTCGGTTAGCTCATTGGTTAGCCTCATTGGTTAGCATTGGTTAGCTTCATTGGATAGCTTCAGTTAGCTCATTGGTTAGCTTCAGTTAGCTCATTGGTTAGCTTCGGTTAGCTCATTGGTTAGCCTCGGTTAGCTCATTGGTTAGCCTGGGTTAGCTCATTCCTCGGTTAGCTCATTGGTTAGCCTGTGTTAGCTCATTGGTTAGCATCAGTTAGCTCATTGGTTAGCCTCAGTTAGCTCATTGGTTAGCATCAGTTAGCTCATTGGTTAGCCTCGGTTAGCTCATTGGTTAGCTTGAGCCTCAGTTAGCTCATTGGTTAGCATCAGTTAGCTCATTGGTTAGCCTCGGTTAGCTCAGTGGTTAGCCTGGGTTTGCTCATTGGTTAGCATCAGTTAGCTCATTGGTTAGCCTCAGTTAGCTCATTGGTTAGCCTCAGTTAGCTCATTGGTTAGCTTCAGTTAGCTCATCGGTTAGCTTCGGTTAGCTCATTGGTTAGCCTCATTGGTTAGCATTGGTTAGCTTCATTGGTTAGCTTCAGTTAGCTCATTGGATAGCATCAGTTAGCTTATTGGTTAGCCTCGGTTAGCTCATTGGTTAGCTTCAGTTAGCTCATTGGTTAGCTTCGGTTAGCTCATTGGTTAGCCTCGGTTAGCTCATTGGTTAGCCTGGGTTAGCTCATTCCTCGGTTAGCTCATTGGTTAGCCTGGGTTAGCTCATTGGTTAGCTTCAGTTAGCTCAATGGTTAGCCTCGGTTTGGTTAGCTCATTGGTTAGCCTGGGTTAGCCTCAGTTAGCTCATTGGTTAGCCTCAGTTAGCTCATTGGTTAGCATCATTTAGCTCATTGGTTAGCCTCGGTTAGCTTGGTTAGCATCAGTTAGCATCAGTTAGCATTGGTTAGCATCAGTTATCTCATTGGTTAGCCTCAGTTAGCTCATTGGTTAGCATCAGTTAGCTCATTGGTCAGCCTCGGTTAGCTCATTGGTTAGCTTCAGTTAGCTCATTGGTTAGCCTCGGTTAGCTCATTGGTTAGCCTGTGTTAGCTCATTGGTTAGCATCAGTTAGCTCATTGGTTAGCCTCAGTTAGCTCATTGGTTAGCATCAGTTAGCTCATTGGTTAGCCTCGGTTAGCTCATTGGTTAGCTTGAGCCTCAGTTACCTCATTGGTTAGCATCAGTTAGCTCATTGGTTAGCCTCGGTTAGCTCATTGGTTAGCATCGGTTAGCTCATTGGTTAGCTTCAGTTAGCTCATTGGTTAGCTTCGGTTAGCTCATTGGTTAGCCTCGGTTAGCTCATTGGTTAGCATCAGTTAGCTCATTGGTTAGCCTCGGTTAGCTTGGTTAGCATCAGTTAGCATCAGTTAGCATCAGTTAGCATTGGTTAGCATCAGTTAGCTCATTGGTTAGCCTCGGTTAGCTCAGTGGTTAGCCTGGGTTAGCTCATTGGTTAGCCTCAGTTAGCTCATTGGTTAGCCTCAGTTAGCTCATTGGTTAGCATCAGTTAGCTCATTGGTTATCCTCGGTTAGCTCATTGGTTAGCTTCAGTTGGCTCATTGGTTAGCTTCGGTTAGCTCATTGGTTAGCCTCATTGGTTAGCATTGGTTAGCTTCATTGGATAGCTTCAGTTAGCTCATTGGTTAGCTTCAGTTAGCTCATTGGTTAGCTTTGGTTAGCTCATTGGTTAGCCTCGGTTAGCTCATTGGTTAGCCTGGGTTAGCTTATTCCTCGGTTAGCTCATTGGTTAGCCTGTGTTAGCTCATTGGTTAGCATCAGTTAGCTCATTGGTTAGCCTCAGTTAGCTCATTGGTTAGCATCAGTTAGCTCATTGGTTAGCATCAGTTAGCTCATTGGTCAGCCTCGGTTAGCTCATTGGTTAGCTTCAGTTACCTCATTGGTTAGCTTCAGTTAGCTCATTGGTTAGCCTCGGTTGGCTCATTGGTTAGCCTGTGTTAGCTCATTGGTTAGCATCAGTTAGCTCATTGGTTAGCCTCAGTTAGCTTATTGGTTAGCATCAGTTAGCTCATTGGTTAGCCTCGGTTAGCTCATTGGTTAGCTTCAGTTAGCTCATTGGTTAGCTTCAGTTAGCTCATTGGTTAGCCTCGGTTAGCTCATTGGTTAGCTTCAGTTAGCTCATTGGTTAGCCTCGGTTAGCTCAGTGGTTAGCCTGGGTTAGCTCATTGGTTAGCATCAGTTAGCTCATTGGTTAGCCTCAGTTAGCTCATTGGTTAGCATCAGTTAGCTCATTGGTTAGCCTCGGTTAGCTTGGTTAGCATCAGTTAGCATCAGTTAGCATCAGTTAGCATTGGTTAGCATCAGTTAGCTCATTGGTTAGCCTCAGTTAGCTCATTGGTTAGCATCAGTTAGCTCATTGGTCAGCCTCGGTTAGCTCATTGGTTAGCTTCAGTTAGCTCATTGGTTAGCTTCAGTTAGCTCATTGGTTAGCCTCAGTTAGCTCATTGGTTAGCATCAGTTAGCTCATTGGTTAGCCTCGGTTAGCTCATTGGTTAGCTTGAGCCTCAGTTAGCTCATTGGTTAGCATCAGTTAGCTCATTGGTTAGCCTCGGTTAGCTCATTGGTTAGCCTCGGTTAGCTTATTGGTTAACTTCAGTTAGCTCATTGGTTAGCTTCAGTTAGCTCATTGGTTAGCCTAGGTTAGCTCATTGGTTAGCTTCAGTTAGCTCATTGGTTAGCCTCGGTTAGCTCATTGGTTAGCATCAGTTAGCTCATTGGTTAGCCTCGGTTAGCTTGGTTAGCATCAGTTAGCATCAGTTAGCATTGGTTAGCATCAGTTAGCTCATTGGTTAGCCTCGGTTAGCTCAGTGGTTAGCCTGGGTTAGCTCATTGGTTAGCTTCAGTTAGGTCATTGGTTAGCTTCGGTTAGCTCATTGGTTAGCCTCATTGGTTAGCTTGGTTAGCTTCATTGGTTAGCTTCAGTTAGCTCATTGGTTAGCATCAGTTAGCTCATTGGTTAGCCTCGGTTAGCTCATTGGTTAGCTTCAGTTAGCTCATTGGTTAGCTTCGGTTAGCTCATTGGTTAGCCTCATTGGTTAGCATTGGTTAGCTTCATTGGATAGCTTCAGTTAGCTCATTGGTTAGCTTCAGTTAGCTCATTGGTTAGCTTCGGTTAGCTCATTGGTTAGCCTCGGTTAGCTCATTGGTTAGCCTGGGTTAGCTCATTCCTCGGTTAGCTCATTGGTTAGCCTGTGTTAGCTCATTGGTTAGCATCAGTTAGCTCATTGGTTAGCCTCAGTTAGCTCATTGGTTAGCATCAGTTAGCTCATTGGTTAGCCTCGGTTAGCTCATTGGTTAGCTTGAGCCTCAGTTAGCTCATTGGTTAGCATCAGTTAGCTCATTGGTTAGCCTCGGTTAGCTCATTGGTTAGCCTCGGTTAGCTCATTGGTTAGCTTCAGTTAGCTCATTGGTTAGCTTCGGTTAGCTCATTGGTTAGCCTCGGTTAGCTCATTGGTTAGCTTCAGTTAGCTCATTGGTTAGCCTCGGTTAGCTCATTGGTTAGCATCAGTTAGCTCATTGGTTAGCCTCGGTTAGCTCATTGGTTAGCTTCAGTTAGCTCATTGGTTAGCTTCAGTTAGCTCATTGGTTAGCCTCGGTTAGCTCATTGGTTAGCTTCAGTTAGCTCATTGGTTAGCCTCGGTTAGCTCAGTGGTTAGCCTGGGTTTGCTCATTGGTTAGCATCAGTTAGCTCATTGGTTAGCCTCAGTTAGCTCATTGGTTAGCCTCAGTTAGCTCATTGGTTAGCTTCAGTTAGCTCATCGGTTAGCTTCGGTTAGCTCATTGGTTAGCCTCATTGGTTAGCATTGGTTAGCTTCATTGGTTAGCTTAAGTTAGCTCATTGGATAGCATCAGTTAGCTCATTGGTTAGCCTCGGTTAGCTCATTGGTTAGCTTCAGTTAGCTCATTGGTTAGCTTCGGTTAGCTCATTGGTTAGCCTCGGTTAGCTCATTGGTTAGCCTGGGTTAGCTCATTCCTCGGTTAGCTCATTGGTTAGCCTGGGTTAGCTCATTGGTTAGCTTCAGTTAGCTCAATGGTTAGCCTCGGTTTGGTTAGCTCATTGGTTAGCCTGGGTTAGCCTCAGTTAGCTCATTGGTTAGCCGCAGTTAGCTCATTGGTTAGCATAATTTAGCTCATTGGTTAGCCTCGGTTAGCTTGGTTAGCATCAGTTAGCATCAGTTAGCATCAGTTATCATTGGTTACCATCAGTTAGCTCATTGGTTAGCCTCAGTTAGCTCATTGGTTAGCATCAGTTAGCTCATTGGTCAGCCTCGGTTAGCTCATTGGTTAGCTTCAGTTAGCTCATTGGTTAGCCTCGGTTAGCTCATTGGTTAGCCTGTGTTAGCTCATTGGTTAGCATCAGTTAGCTCATTGGTTAGCCTCAGTTAGCTCATTGGTTAGCATCAGTTAGCTCATTGGTTAGCCTCGGTTAGCTCATTGGTTAGCTGGAGCCTCAGTTAGCTCATTGGTTAGCATCAGTTAGCTCATTGGTTAGCCTCGGTTAGCTCATTGGTTAGCATCGGTTAGCTCATTGGTTAGCTTCAGTTAGCTCATTGGTTAGCTTCGGTTAGCTCATTGGTTAGCCTCGGTTAGCTCATTGGTTAGCTTCAGTTAGCTCATTGGTTAGCCTCGGTTAGCTCATTGGTTAGCATCAGTTAGCTCATTGGTTAGCCTCGGTTAGCTCATTGGTTAGCTTGAGCCTCAGTTAGCTCATTGGTTAGCATCAGTTAGCTCATTGGTTAGCCTCAGTTAGCTCATTGGTTAGCCTCGGTTAGCTCATTGGTTAGCTTCAGTTAGCTCATTGGTTAGCTTCAGTTAGCTCATTTGTTAGCCTCGGTTAGCTCATTGGTTAGCTTCAGTTAGCTCATTGGTTAGCCTCGGTTAGCTCATTGGTTAGCATCCGTTAGCTCATTGGTTAGCCTCGGTTAGCTTGGTTAGCATCAGTTAGCATTAGTTAGCATCAGTTAGCATTGGTTAGCATCAGTTAGCTCATTGGTTAGCCTCGGTTAGCTCAGTGGTTAGCCTGGGTTAGCTCATTGGTTAGCTTCAGTTAGGTCATTGGTTAGCTTCGGTTAGCTCATTGGTTAGCCTCATTGGTTAGCTTGGTTAGCTTCATTGGTTAGCTTCAGTTAGCTCATTGGTTAGCATCAGTTAGCTCATTGGTTAGCCTCGGTTAGCTCATTGGTTAGCTTCAGTTAGCTCATTGGTTAGCTTCGGTTAGCTCATTGGTTAGCCTCATTGGTTAGCATTGGTTAGCTTCATTGGTTAGCTTCAGTTAGCTCATTGGTTAGCATCAGTTAGCTCATTGGTTAGCCTCGGTTAGCTCATTGGTTAGCTTCAGTTAGCTCATTGGTTAGCTTCGGTTAGCTCATTGGTTAGCCTCGGTTAGCTCATTGGTTAGCCTGGGTTAGCTCATTCCTTGGTTAGCTCATTGGTTAGCCTGGGTTAGCTCATTGGTTAGCTTCAGTTAGCTCAATGGTTAGCCTCGGTTTGGTTAGCTCATTGGTTAGCCTGTTGTTAGCCTCAGTTAGCTCATTGGTTAGCCTCAGTTAGCTCATTGGTTAGCATCAGTTAGCTCATTGGTTAGCCTCAGTTAGCTTGGTTAGCATCAGTTAGCATCAGTTAGCATCAGTTAGCATTGGTTAGCATCAGTTAGCTCATTGGTTAGCCTCAGTTAGCTCATTGGTTAGCATCAGTTAGCTCATTGGTCAGCCTCGGTTAGCTCATTGGTTAGCTTCAGTTAGCTCATTGGTTAGCCTCGGTTAGCTCATTGGTTAGCCTGTGTTAGCTCATTGGTTAGCATCAGTTAGCTCATTGGTTAGCTTCGGTTAGCTCATTGGTTAGCCTCATTGGTTAGCTTGGTTAGCTTCATTGGTTAGCTTCGGTTAGCTCATTGGTTAGCCTCATTGGTTAGCCTCGGTTAGCTCATTGGTTAGCTTCAGTTAGCTCATTGGTTAGCTTCGGTTAGCTCATTGGTTAGCCTCATTGGTTAGCATTGGTTAGCTTCATTGGTTAGCTTCAGTTAGCTCATTGGTTAGCATCAGTTAGCTCATTGGTTAGCCTCGGTTAGCTCATTGGTTAGCTTCAGTTCGCTCATTGGTTAGCTTCGGTTAGCTCATTGGTTAGCCTCGGTTAGCTCATTGGTTAGCCTGGGTTAGCTCATTCCTCGGTTAGCTCATTGGTTAGCCTGGGTTAGCTCATTGGTTAGCTTCAGTTAGCTCATTGGATAGCCTCGGTTTGGTTAGCTCATTGGTTAGCCTGGGTTAGCCTCAGTTAGCTCATTGGTTAGCTTTGGTTAGCTCATTGGTTAGCTTCATTGGTTAGCATTGGTTAGCTTCATTGGTTAGCCTGGGTTAGCTCATTGGTTAGCATCAGTTAGCTCATTGGTTAGCCTTGGTTAGCTCATTGGTTAGCTTCAGTTAGCTCATTGGTTAGCTTCAGTTAGCTCATTGGTTAGCTTCAGTTAGCTCATTGGTTAGCCTCGGTTAGCTTGTTGGTTAGCTTCAGTTAGCTCATTGGTTAGTCTCGGTTAGCTCATTGGTTAGCCTCAGTTTGCTCATTGGTTAGCTTCAGTTAGCTCATTGGTTAGCTTCAGTTAGCTCATTGGTTAGCCTCGGTTAGCTCATTGGTTAGCTTCAGTTAGCTCATTGGTTAGCCTCGGTTAGCTCAGTGGTTAGCCTGGGTTTGCTCATTGGTTAGCATCAGTTAGCTCATTGGTTAGCCTCAGTTAGCTCATTGGTTAGCCTCAGTTAGCTCATTGGTTAGCTTCAGTTAGCTCATCGGTTAGCTTCGGTTAGCTCATTGGTTAGCCTCATTGGTTAGCATTGGTTAGCTTCATTGGTTAGCTTCAGTTAGCTCATTGGATAGCATCAGTTAGCTCATTGGTTAGCCTCGGTTAGCTCATTGGTTAGCTTCAGTTAGCTCATTGGTTAGCTTCGGTTAGCTCATTGGTTAGCCTCGGTTAGCTCATTGGTTAGCCTGGGTTAGCTCATTCCTCGGTTAGCTCATTGGTTAGCCTGGGTTAGCTCATTGGTTAGCTTCAGTTAGCTCAATGGTTAGCCTCGGTTTGGTTAGCTCATTGGTTAGCCTGGGTTAGCCTCAGTTAGCTCATTGGTTAGGCTCAGTTAGCTCATTGGTTAGCATCATTTAGCTCATTGGTTAGCCTCGGTTAGCTTGGTTAGCATCAGTTAGCATCAGTTAGCATCAGTTAGCATTGGTTAGCATCAGTTATCTCATTGGTTAGCCTCAGTTAGCTCATTGGTTAGCATCAGTTAGCTCATTGGTCAGCCTCGGTTAGCTCATTGGTTAGCGTGTGTTAGCTCATTGGTTAGCCTCAGTTAGCTCATTGGTTAGCCTCAGTTAGCTCATTGGTTAGCATCAGTTAGCTCATTGGTTAGCATCAGTTAGCTCATTGGTCAGCCTCGGTTAGCTCATTGGTTAGCTTCAGTTAGCTCATTGGTTAGCCTCGGTTTGGTTAGCTCATTGGTTAGCCTGGGTTAGCCTTAGTTAGCTCATTGGTTAGCTTCGGTTAGCTCATTGGTTAGCTTCATTGGTTAGCATTGGTTAGCTTCATTGGTTAGCCTGGGTTAGCTCATTGGTTAGCATCAGTTAGCTCATTGGTTAGCCTCGGTTAGCTCATTGGTTAGCTTCAGTTAGCTCATTGGTTAGCTTCAGTTAGCTCATTGGTTAGCTTCAGTTAGCTCATTGGTTAGCCTCGGTTAGCTCATTGGTTAGCTTCAGTTAGCTCATTGGTTAGCCTCGGTTAGCACAGTGGTTAGCCTGGGCTAGCTCATTGGTTAGCATCAGTTAGCTCATTGGTTAGCCTCAGTTAGCTCATCGGTTAGTATCAGTTAGCTCATTGGTTAGCCTCGGTTAGCTCATTGGTTAGTATCAGTTAGCTCATTGGTTAGCCTCGGTTAGCTCATTGGTTAGCTTCAGTTAGCTCATTGGTTAGCTTCGGTTAGCTCATTGGTTAGCTTCATTGGTTAGCCTGGGTTAGCTCATTGTTTAGCATCAGTTAGCTCATTGGTTAGCCTCGGTTAGCTTGGTTAGCATCAGTTAGCATCAGTTAGCATCAGTTAGCATTGGTTAGCATCAGTTAGCTCATTGGTTAACCTCGGTTAACTCATTGGTTAGCTTCAGTTAGCTCATTGGTCAGCCTCGGTTAGCTCATTGGTTAGCTTCAGTTAGCTCATTGGTTAGCTTCAGTTAGCTCATTGGTTAGCCTCGGTTAGCTCATTGGTTAGCGTGTGTTAGCTCATTGGTTAGCCTCAGTTAGCTCATTGGTTAGCCTCAGTTAGCTCATTGGTTAGCATCAGTTAGCTCATTGGTTAGCATCAGTTAGCTCATTGGTCAGCCTCGGTTAGCTCATTGGTTAGCTTCAGTTAGCTCATTGGTTAGCTTCAGTTAGCTCATTTGTTAGCCTCGGTTAGCTCATTGGTTAGCCTGTGTTAGCTCATTGGTTAGCATCAGTTAGCTCATTGGTTAGCCTCAGTTAGCTCATTGGTTAGCATCAGTTAGCTCATTGGTTAGCATCAGTTAGCTCATTGGTCAGCCTCGGTTAGCTCATTGGTTAGCTTCAGTTAGCTCATTGGTTAGCTTCAGTTAGCTCATTGGTTAGCCTCGGTTAGCTCATTGGTTAGCCTGTGTTAGCTCTTTGGTTAGCATCAGTTAGCTCATTGGTTAGCCTCAGTTAGCTCATTGGTTAGCATCAGTTAGCTCATTGGTTAGCCTCGGTTAGCTCATTGGTTAGCTTCAGTTAGCTCATTGGTTAGCTTCAGTTAGCTCATTGGTTAGCCTCGGTTAGCTCATCGGTTAGCTTCAGTTAGCTCATTGGTTAGCCTCGGTTAGCTCAGTGGTTAGCCTGGGTTAGCTCATTGGTTAGCATCAGTTAGCTCATTGGTTAGCCTCAGTTAGCGCATTTGTTAGCATCAGTTAGCTCATTGGTTAGCCTCGGTTAGCTTGGTTAACATCAGTTAGCATCAGTTAGCATCAGTTAGCATTGGTTAGCATCAGTTAGCTCATTGGTTAGCCTCAGTTAGCTCATTGGTTAGCATCAGTTAGCTCATTCGTCAGCCTCGGTTAGCTCATTGGTTAGCTTCAGTTAGCTCATTGGTTAGCTTCAGTTAGCTCATTGGTTAGCTTCAGTTAGCTCATTGGTTAGCCTGTGTTAGCTCATTGGTTAGCTTCAGTTAGCTCATTGGTTAGCCTCAGTTAGCTCATTGGTTAGCATCAGTTAGCTCATTGGTTAGCCTCGGTTAGCTCATTGGTTAGCTTCAGTTAGCTCATTGGTTAGCCTCGGTTAGCTCATTGGTAAGCCTGTGTTAGCTCATTGGTTAGCATCAGTTAGCTCATTGGTTAGCCTCAGTTAGCTCATCGGTTAGCATCAGTTAGCTCATTGGTTAGCCTCGGTTAGCTTGGTTAGCATCAGTTAGCATCAGTTAGCATCAGTTAGCATTGGTTAGCATCAGTTAGCTCATTGGTTAGCCTCAGTTAGCTCATTGGTTAGCATCAGTTAGCTCATTGGTCAGCCTCGGTTAGCTCATTGGTTAGCTTCAGTTAGGTCATTGGTTAGCTTCAGTTAGCTCATTGGTTAGCATCAGTTAGCTCATTGGTTAGCCTCGGTTAGCTCATTGGTTAGCTTGAGCCTCAGTTAGCTCATTGGTTAGCATCAGTTAGCTCATTGGTTAGCCTCGGTTAGCTCATTGGTTAGCCTCGGTTAGCTCATTGGTTAGCTTCAGTTAGCTCATTGGTTAGCCTCGGTTAGCTCATTGGTTAGCATCAGTTAGCTCATTGGTTAGCCTCGGTTAGCTTGGTTAGCATCAGTTAGCATCAGTTAGCATCAGTTAGCATTGATTAGCATCAGTTAGCTCATTGGTTAGCCTCGGTTCGCTCAGTGGTTAGCCTGGGTTAGCTCATTGGTTAGCTTCAGTTAGCTCATTGGTTAGCTTCGGTTAGCTCATTGATTAGCCTCATTGGTTAGCTTAGTTAGCTCATTGGTTAGCATCAGTTAGCTCATTGGTTAGCCTCGGTTAGCTCATTGGTTAGCTTCAGTTAGCTCATCGGTTAGCTTTGGTTAGCTCATTGGTTAGCCTCATTGGTTAGCATTGGTGAGCTTCATTGGTTAGCTTCAGTTAGCTCATTGGATAGCATCAGTTAGCTCATTGGTTAGCCTCGGTTAGCTCATTGGTTAGCTTGAGCCTGTTAGCTCATTGGTTAGCATCAGTTAGCTCATTGGTTAGCCTCGGTTAGCTCATTGGTTAGCATCGGTTAGCTCATTGGTTAGCTTCAGTTAGCTCATTGGTTAGCTTCGGTTAGCTCATTGGTTAGCCTCGGTTAGCTCATTGGTTAGCTTCAGTAAGCTCATTGGTTAGCCTCGGTTAGCTCATTGGTTAGCATCAGTTAGCTCATTGGTTAGCCTCGGTTAGCTTGGTTAGCATCAGTTAGCATCAGTTAGCATCAGTTAGCATTGGTTAGCATCAGTTAGCTCATTGGTTAGCCTCAGTTAGCTCATCGGTTAGCATCAGTTAGCTCATTGGTTAGCCTCGGTTAGCTTGGTTAGCATCAGTTAGCATCAGTTAGCATCAGTTAGCATTGGTTAGCATCAGTTAGCTCATTGGTTAGCCTCAGTTAGCTCATTGGTTAGCATCAGTTAGCTCATTGGTCAGCCTCGGTTAGCTCATTGGTTAGCTTCAGTTAGGTCATTGGTTAGCTTCAGTTAGCTCATTGGTTAGCATCAGTTAGCTCATTGGTTAGCCTCGGTTAGCTCATTGGTTAGCTTGAGCCTCAGTTAGCTCATTGGTTAGCATCAGTTAGCTCATTGGTTAGCCTCGGTTAGCTCATTGGTTAGCCTCGGTTAGCTCATTGGTTAGCTTCAGTTAGCTCATTGGTTAGCCTCGGTTAGCTCATTGGTTAGCATCAGTTAGCTCATTGGTTAGCCTCGGTTAGCTTGGTTAGCATCAGTTAGCATCAGTTAGCATCAGTTAGCATTGATTAGCATCAGTTAGCTCATTGGTTAGCCTCGGTTCGCTCAGTGGTTAGCCTGGGTTAGCTCATTGGTTAGCTTCAGTTAGCTCATTGGTTAGCTTCGGTTAGCTCATTGATTAGCCTCATTGGTTAGCTTAGTTAGCTCATTGGTTAGCATCAGTTAGCTCATTGGTTAGCCTCGGTTAGCTCATTGGTTAGCTTCAGTTAGCTCATCGGTTAGCTTTGGTTAGCTCATTGGTTAGCCTCATTGGTTAGCATTGGTGAGCTTCATTGGTTAGCTTCAGTTAGCTCATTGGATAGCATCAGTTAGCTCATTGGTTAGCCTCGGTTAGCTCATTGGTTAGCTTGAGCCTGTTAGCTCATTGGTTAGCATCAGTTAGCTCATTGGTTAGCCTCGGTTAGCTCATTGGTTAGCATCGGTTAGCTCATTGGTTAGCTTCAGTTAGCTCATTGGTTAGCTTCGGTTAGCTCATTGGTTAGCCTCGGTTAGCTCATTGGTTAGCTTCAGTAAGCTCATTGGTTAGCCTCGGTTAGCTCATTGGTTAGCATCAGTTAGCTCATTGGTTAGCCTCGGTTAGCTTGGTTAGCATCAGTTAGCATCAGTTAGCATCAGTTAGCATTGGTTAGCATCAGTTAGCTCATTGGTTAGCCTCGGTTAGCTCAGTGGTTAGCCTGGGTTAGCTCATTGGTTAGCCTCAGTTAGCTCATTGGTCAGCCTCGGTTAGCTCATTGGTTAGCTTCAGTTAGGTCATTGGTTAGCTTCAGTTAGCTCATTGGTTAGCATCAGTTAGCTCATTGGTTAGCCTCGGTTAGCTCATTGGTTAGCTTGAGCCTGTTAGCTCATTGGTTAGCATCAGTTAGCTCATTGGTTAGCCTCGGTTAGCTCATTGGTTAGCATCGGTTAGCTCATTGGTTAGCTTCAGTTAGCTCATTGGTTAGCTTCGGTTAGCTCATTGGTTAGCCTCGGTTAGCTCATTGGTTAGCTTCAGTAAGCTCATTGGTTAGCCTCGGTTAGCTCATTGGTTAGCATCAGTTAGCTCATTGGTTAGCCTCGGTTAGCTTGGTTAGCATCAGTTAGCATCAGTTAGCATCAGTTAGCATTGGTTAGCATCAGTTAGCTCATTGGTTAGCCTCGGTTAGCTCAGTGGTTAGCCTGGGTTAGGTCATTGGTTAGCCTCAGTTAGCTCATTGGTTAGCCTCAGTTAGCTCATTGGTTAGCATCAGTTAGCTCATTGGTTATCCTCGGTTAGCTCATTGGTTAGCTTCAGTTGGCTCATTGGTTAGCTTCGGTTAGCTCATTGGTTAGCCTCATTGGTTAGCATTGGTTAGCTTCATTGGATAGCTTCAGTTAGCTCATTGGTTAGCTTCAGTTAGCTCATTGGTTAGCTTCGGTTAGCTCATTGGTTAGCCTCGGTTAGCTCATTGGTTAGCCTGGGTTAGCTCATTCCTCGGTTAGCTCATTGGTTAGCCTGTGTTAGCTCATTGGTTAGCATCAGTTAGCTCATTGGTTAGCCTCAGTTAGCTCATTGGTTAGCATCAGTTAGCTCATTGGTTAGCCTCGGTTAGCTCATTGGTTAGCTTGAGCCTCAGTTAGCTCATTGGTTAGCATCAGTTAGCTCATTGGTTAGCCTCGGTTAGCTCAGTGGTTAGCCTGGGTTTGCTCATTGGTTAGCATCAGTTAGCTCATTGGTTAGCCTCAGTTAGCTCATTGGTTAGCCTCAGTTAGCTCATTGGTTAGCTTCAGTTAGCTCATTGGTTAGCTTCGGTTAGCTCATTGATTAGCCTCATTGGTTAGCTTGGTTAGCTCATTGGTTAGCATCAGTTAGCTCATTGGTTAGCCTCGGTTAGCTCATTGGTTAGCTTCAGTTAGCTCATCGGTTAGCTTCGGTTAGCTCATTGGTTAGCCTCATTGGTTAGCATTGGTGAGCTTCATTGGTTAGCTTCAGTTAGCTCATTGGATAGCATCAGTTAGCTCATTGGTTAGCCTCGGTTAGCTCATTGGTTAGCTTGAGCCTGTTAGCTCATTGGTTAGCATCAGTTAGCTCATTGGTTAGCCTCGGTTAGCTCATTGGTTAGCATCGGTTAGCTCATTGGTTAGCTTCAGTTAGCTCATTGGTTAGCTTCGGTTAGCTCATTGGTTAGCCTCGGTTAGCTCATTGGTTAGCTTCAGTAAGCTCATTGGTTAGCCTCGGTTAGCTCATTGGTTAGCATCAGTTAGCTCATTGGTTAGCCTCGGTTAGCTTGGTTAGCATCAGTTAGCATCAGTTAGCATCAGTTAGCATTGGTTAGCATCAGTTAGCTCATTGGTTAGCCTCGGTTAGCTCAGTGGTTAGCCTGGGTTAGCTCATTGGTTAGCCTCAGTTAGCTCATTGGTCAGCCTCGGTTAGCTCATTGGTTAGCTTCAGTTAGGTCATTGGTTAGCTTCAGTTAGCTCATTGGTTAGCATCAGTTAGCTCATTGGTTAGCCTCGGTTAGCTCATTGGTTAGCTTGAGCCTGTTAGCTCATTGGTTAGCATCAGTTAGCTCATTGGTTAGCCTCGGTTAGCTCATTGGTTAGCATCGGTTAGCTCATTGGTTAGCTTCAGTTAGCTCATTGGTTAGCTTCGGTTAGCTCATTGGTTAGCCTCGGTTAGCTCATTGGTTAGCTTCAGTAAGCTCATTGGTTAGCCTCGGTTAGCTCATTGGTTAGCATCAGTTAGCTCATTGGTTAGCCTCGGTTAGCTTGGTTAGCATCAGTTAGCATCAGTTAGCATCAGTTAGCATTGGTTAGCATCAGTTAGCTCATTGGTTAGCCTCGGTTAGCTCAGTGGTTAGCCTGGGTTAGGTCATTGGTTAGCCTCAGTTAGCTCATTGGTTAGCCTCAGTTAGCTCATTGGTTAGCATCAGTTAGCTCATTGGTTATCCTCGGTTAGCTCATTGGTTAGCTTCAGTTGGCTCATTGGTTAGCTTCGGTTAGCTCATTGGTTAGCCTCATTGGTTAGCATTGGTTAGCTTCATTGGATAGCTTCAGTTAGCTCATTGGTTAGCTTCAGTTAGCTCATTGGTTAGCTTCGGTTAGCTCATTGGTTAGCCTCGGTTAGCTCATTGGTTAGCCTGGGTTAGCTCATTCCTCGGTTAGCTCATTGGTTAGCCTGTGTTAGCTCATTGGTTAGCATCAGTTAGCTCATTGGTTAGCCTCAGTTAGCTCATTGGTTAGCATCAGTTAGCTCATTGGTTAGCCTCGGTTAGCTCATTGGTTAGCTTGAGCCTCAGTTAGCTCATTGGTTAGCATCAGTTAGCTCATTGGTTAGCCTCGGTTAGCTCAGTGGTTAGCCTGGGTTTGCTCATTGGTTAGCATCAGTTAGCTCATTGGTTAGCCTCAGTTAGCTCATTGGTTAGCCTCAGTTAGCTCATTGGTTAGCTTCAGTTAGCTCATCGGTTAGCTTCGGTTAGCTCATTGGTTAGCCTCATTGGTTAGCATTGGTTAGCTTCATTGGTTAGCTTCAGTTAGCTCATTGGATAGCATCAGTTAGCTTATTGGTTAGCCTCGGTTAGCTCATTGGTTAGCTTCAGTTAGCTCATTGGTTAGCTTCGGTTAGCTCATTGGTTAGCCTCGGTTAGCTCATTGGTTAGCCTGGGTTAGCTCATTCCTCGGTTAGCTCATTGGTTAGCCTGGGTTAGCTCATTGGTTAGCTTCAGTTAGCTCAATGGTTAGCCTCGGTTTGGTTAGCTCATTGGTTAGCCTGGGTTAGCCTCAGTTAGCTCATTGGTTAGCCTCAGTTAGCTCATTGGTTAGCATCATTTAGCTCATTGGTTAGCCTCGGTTAGCTTGGTTAGCATCAGTTAGCATCAGTTAGCATTGGTTAGCATCAGTTATCTCATTGGTTAGCCTCAGTTAGCTCATTGGTTAGCATCAGTTAGCTCATTGGTCAGCCTCGGTTAGCTCATTGGTTAGCTTCAGTTAGCTCATTGGTTAGCCTCGGTTAGCTCATTGGTTAGCCTGTGTTAGCTCATTGGTTAGCATCAGTTAGCTCATTGGTTAGCCTCAGTTAGCTCATTGGTTAGCATCAGTTAGCTCATTGGTTAGCCTCGGTTAGCTCATTGGTTAGCTTGAGCCTCAGTTACCTCATTGGTTAGCATCAGTTAGCTCATTGGTTAGCCTCGGTTAGCTCATTGGTTAGCATCGGTTAGCTCATTGGTTAGCTTCAGTTAGCTCATTGGTTAGCTTCGGTTAGCTCATTGGTTAGCCTCGGTTAGCTCATTGGTTAGCATCAGTTAGCTCATTGGTTAGCCTCGGTTAGCTTGGTTAGCATCAGTTAGCATCAGTTAGCATCAGTTAGCATTGGTTAGCATCAGTTAGCTCATTGGTTAGCCTCGGTTAGCTCAGTGGTTAGCCTGGGTTAGCTCATTGGTTAGCCTCAGTTAGCTCATTGGTTAGCCTCAGTTAGCTCATTGGTTAGCATCAGTTAGCTCATTGGTTATCCTCGGTTAGCTCATTGGTTAGCTTCAGTTGGCTCATTGGTTAGCTTCGGTTAGCTCATTGGTTAGCCTCATTGGTTAGCATTGGTTAGCTTCATTGGATAGCTTCAGTTAGCTCATTGGTTAGCTTCAGTTAGCTCATTGGTTAGCTTTGGTTAGCTCATTGGTTAGCCTCGGTTAGCTCATTGGTTAGCCTGGGTTAGCTTATTCCTCGGTTAGCTCATTGGTTAGCCTGTGTTAGCTCATTGGTTAGCATCAGTTAGCTCATTGGTTAGCCTCAGTTAGCTCATTGGTTAGCATCAGTTAGCTCATTGGTTAGCATCAGTTAGCTCATTGGTCAGCCTCGGTTAGCTCATTGGTTAGCTTCAGTTACCTCATTGGTTAGCTTCAGTTAGCTCATTGGTTAGCCTCGGTTGGCTCATTGGTTAGCCTGTGTTAGCTCATTGGTTAGCATCAGTTAGCTCATTGGTTAGCCTCAGTTAGCTTATTGGTTAGCATCAGTTAGCTCATTGGTTAGCCTCGGTTAGCTCATTGGTTAGCTTCAGTTAGCTCATTGGTTAGCTTCAGTTAGCTCATTGGTTAGCCTCGGTTAGCTCATTGGTTAGCTTCAGTTAGCTCATTGGTTAGCCTCGGTTAGCTCAGTGGTTAGCCTGGGTTAGCTCATTGGTTAGCATCAGTTAGCTCATTGGTTAGCCTCAGTTAGCTCATTGGTTAGCATCAGTTAGCTCATTGGTTAGCCTCGGTTAGCTTGGTTAGCATCAGTTAGCATCAGTTAGCATCAGTTAGCATTGGTTAGCATCAGTTAGCTCATTGGTTAGCCTCAGTTAGCTCATTGGTTAGCATCAGTTAGCTCATTGGTCAGCCTCGGTTAGCTCATTGGTTAGCTTCAGTTAGCTCATTGGTTAGCTTCAGTTAGCTCATTGGTTAGCCTCAGTTAGCTCATTGGTTAGCATCAGTTAGCTCATTGGTTAGCCTCGGTTAGCTCATTGGTTAGCTTGAGCCTCAGTTAGCTCATTGGTTAGCATCAGTTAGCTCATTGGTTAGCCTCGGTTAGCTCATTGGTTAGCCTCGGTTAGCTTATTGGTTAACTTCAGTTAGCTCATTGGTTAGCTTCAGTTAGCTCATTGGTTAGCCTAGGTTAGCTCATTGGTTAGCTTCAGTTAGCTCATTGGTTAGCCTCGGTTAGCTCATTGGTTAGCATCAGTTAGCTCATTGGTTAGCCTCGGTTAGCTTGGTTAGCATCAGTTAGCATCAGTTAGCATTGGTTAGCATCAGTTAGCTCATTGGTTAGCCTCGGTTAGCTCAGTGGTTAGCCTGGGTTAGCTCATTGGTTAGCTTCAGTTAGGTCATTGGTTAGCTTCGGTTAGCTCATTGGTTAGCCTCATTGGTTAGCTTGGTTAGCTTCATTGGTTAGCTTCAGTTAGCTCATTGGTTAGCATCAGTTAGCTCATTGGTTAGCCTCGGTTAGCTCATTGGTTAGCTTCAGTTAGCTCATTGGTTAGCTTCGGTTAGCTCATTGGTTAGCCTCATTGGTTAGCATTGGTTAGCTTCATTGGATAGCTTCAGTTAGCTCATTGGTTAGCTTCAGTTAGCTCATTGGTTAGCTTCGGTTAGCTCATTGGTTAGCCTCGGTTAGCTCATTGGTTAGCCTGGGTTAGCTCATTCCTCGGTTAGCTCATTGGTTAGCCTGTGTTAGCTCATTGGTTAGCATCAGTTAGCTCATTGGTTAGCCTCAGTTAGCTCATTGGTTAGCATCAGTTAGCTCATTGGTTAGCCTCGGTTAGCTCATTGGTTAGCTTGAGCCTCAGTTAGCTCATTGGTTAGCATCAGTTAGCTCATTGGTTAGCCTCGGTTAGCTCATTGGTTAGCCTCGGTTAGCTCATTGGTTAGCTTCAGTTAGCTCATTGGTTAGCTTCGGTTAGCTCATTGGTTAGCCTCGGTTAGCTCATTGGTTAGCTTCAGTTAGCTCATTGGTTAGCCTCGGTTAGCTCATTGGTTAGCATCAGTTAGCTCATTGGTTAGCCTCGGTTAGCTCATTGGTTAGCTTCAGTTAGCTCATTGGTTAGCTTCAGTTAGCTCATTGGTTAGCCTCGGTTAGCTCATTGGTTAGCTTCAGTTAGCTCATTGGTTAGCCTCGGTTAGCTCAGTGGTTAGCCTGGGTTTGCTCATTGGTTAGCATCAGTTAGCTCATTGGTTAGCCTCAGTTAGCTCATTGGTTAGCCTCAGTTAGCTCATTGGTTAGCTTCAGTTAGCTCATCGGTTAGCTTCGGTTAGCTCATTGGTTAGCCTCATTGGTTAGCATTGGTTAGCTTCATTGGTTAGCTTAAGTTAGCTCATTGGATAGCATCAGTTAGCTCATTGGTTAGCCTCGGTTAGCTCATTGGTTAGCTTCAGTTAGCTCATTGGTTAGCTTCGGTTAGCTCATTGGTTAGCCTCGGTTAGCTCATTGGTTAGCCTGGGTTAGCTCATTCCTCGGTTAGCTCATTGGTTAGCCTGGGTTAGCTCATTGGTTAGCTTCAGTTAGCTCAATGGTTAGCCTCGGTTTGGTTAGCTCATTGGTTAGCCTGGGTTAGCCTCAGTTAGCTCATTGGTTAGCCGCAGTTAGCTCATTGGTTAGCATAATTTAGCTCATTGGTTAGCCTCGGTTAGCTTGGTTAGCATCAGTTAGCATCAGTTAGCATCAGTTATCATTGGTTACCATCAGTTAGCTCATTGGTTAGCCTCAGTTAGCTCATTGGTTAGCATCAGTTAGCTCATTGGTCAGCCTCGGTTAGCTCATTGGTTAGCTTCAGTTAGCTCATTGGTTAGCCTCGGTTAGCTCATTGGTTAGCCTGTGTTAGCTCATTGGTTAGCATCAGTTAGCTCATTGGTTAGCCTCAGTTAGCTCATTGGTTAGCATCAGTTAGCTCATTGGTTAGCCTCGGTTAGCTCATTGGTTAGCTGGAGCCTCAGTTAGCTCATTGGTTAGCATCAGTTAGCTCATTGGTTAGCCTCGGTTAGCTCATTGGTTAGCATCGGTTAGCTCATTGGTTAGCTTCAGTTAGCTCATTGGTTAGCTTCGGTTAGCTCATTGGTTAGCCTCGGTTAGCTCATTGGTTAGCTTCAGTTAGCTCATTGGTTAGCCTCGGTTAGCTCATTGGTTAGCATCAGTTAGCTCATTGGTTAGCCTCGGTTAGCTCATTGGTTAGCTTGAGCCTCAGTTAGCTCATTGGTTAGCATCAGTTAGCTCATTGGTTAGCCTCAGTTAGCTCATTGGTTAGCCTCGGTTAGCTCATTGGTTAGCTTCAGTTAGCTCATTGGTTAGCTTCAGTTAGCTCATTGGTTAGCCTCGGTTAGCTCATTGGTTAGCTTCAGTTAGCTCATTGGTTAGCCTCGGTTAGCTCATTGGTTAGCATCCGTTAGCTCATTGGTTAGCCTCGGTTAGCTTGGTTAGCATCAGTTAGCATTAGTTAGCATCAGTTAGCATTGGTTAGCATCAGTTAGCTCATTGGTTAGCCTCGGTTAGCTCAGTGGTTAGCCTGGGTTAGCTCATTGGTTAGCTTCAGTTAGGTCATTGGTTAGCTTCGGTTAGCTCATTGGTTAGCCTCATTGGTTAGCTTGGTTAGCTTCATTGGTTAGCTTCAGTTAGCTCATTGGTTAGCATCAGTTAGCTCATTGGTTAGCCTCGGTTAGCTCATTGGTTAGCTTCAGTTAGCTCATTGGTTAGCTTCGGTTAGCTCATTGGTTAGCCTCATTGGTTAGCATTGGTTAGCTTCATTGGTTAGCTTCAGTTAGCTCATTGGTTAGCATCAGTTAGCTCATTGGTTAGCCTCGGTTAGCTCATTGGTTAGCTTCAGTTAGCTCATTGGTTAGCTTCGGTTAGCTCATTGGTTAGCCTCGGTTAGCTCATTGGTTAGCCTGGGTTAGCTCATTCCTTGGTTAGCTCATTGGTTAGCCTGGGTTAGCTCATTGGTTAGCTTCAGTTAGCTCAATGGTTAGCCTCGGTTTGGTTAGCTCATTGGTTAGCCTGTTGTTAGCCTCAGTTAGCTCATTGGTTAGCCTCAGTTAGCTCATTGGTTAGCATCAGTTAGCTCATTGGTTAGCCTCAGTTAGCTTGGTTAGCATCAGTTAGCATCAGTTAGCATCAGTTAGCATTGGTTAGCATCAGTTAGCTCATTGGTTAGCCTCAGTTAGCTCATTGGTTAGCATCAGTTAGCTCATTGGTCAGCCTCGGTTAGCTCATTGGTTAGCTTCAGTTAGCTCATTGGTTAGCCTCGGTTAGCTCATTGGTTAGCCTGTGTTAGCTCATTGGTTAGCATCAGTTAGCTCATTGGTTAGCTTCGGTTAGCTCATTGGTTAGCCTCATTGGTTAGCTTGGTTAGCTTCATTGGTTAGCTTCGGTTAGCTCATTGGTTAGCCTCATTGGTTAGCCTCGGTTAGCTCATTGGTTAGCTTCAGTTAGCTCATTGGTTAGCTTCGGTTAGCTCATTGGTTAGCCTCATTGGTTAGCATTGGTTAGCTTCATTGGTTAGCTTCAGTTAGCTCATTGGTTAGCATCAGTTAGCTCATTGGTTAGCCTCGGTTAGCTCATTGGTTAGCTTCAGTTCGCTCATTGGTTAGCTTCGGTTAGCTCATTGGTTAGCCTCGGTTAGCTCATTGGTTAGCCTGGGTTAGCTCATTCCTCGGTTAGCTCATTGGTTAGCCTGGGTTAGCTCATTGGTTAGCTTCAGTTAGCTCATTGGTTAGCCTCGGTTTGGTTAGCTCATTGGTTAGCCTGGGTTAGCCTCAGTTAGCTCATTGGTTAGCTTTGGTTAGCTCATTGGTTAGCTTCATTGGTTAGCATTGGTTAGCTTCATTGGTTAGCCTGGGTTAGCTCATTGGTTAGCATCAGTTAGCTCATTGGTTAGCCTTGGTTAGCTCATTGGTTAGCTTCAGTTAGCTCATTGGTTAGCTTCAGTTAGCTCATTGGTTAGCTTCAGTTAGCTCATTGGTTAGCCTCGGTTAGCTTGTTGGTTAGCTTCAGTTAGCTCATTGGTTAGTCTCGGTTAGCTCAGTGGTTAGCCTGGGTTAGCTCATTGGTTAGCATCAGTTAGCTCATTGGTTAGCCTCAGTTAGCTCATTGGTTAGTATCAGTTAGCTCATTGGTTAGCCTCGGTTAGCTCATTGGTTAGTATCAGTTAGCTCATTGGTTAGCCTCGGTTAGCTCATTGGTTAGCTTCAGTTAGCTCATTGGTTAGCTTCGGTTAGCTCATTGGTTAGCTTCATTGGTTAGCCTGGGTTAGCTCATTGTTTAGCATCAGTTCGCTCATTGGTTAGCCTCGGTTAGCTTGGTTAACATCAGTTAGCATCAGTTAGCATTCGTTAGCATCAGTTACCTCATTGGTTAACCTCGGTTAACTCATTGGTTAGCTTCAGTTAGCTCATTGGTCAGCCTCGGTTAGCTCATTGGTTTACTTCAGTTAGCTCATTGGTTAGCTTCAGTTAGCTCATTGGTTAGCCTCGGTTAGCTCATTGGTTAGCCTGTGTTAGCTCATTGGTTAGCCTCAGTTAGCTCATTGGTTAGCCTCAGTTAGCTCATTGGTTAGCATCAGTTAGCTCATTGGTTAGCATCAGTTAGCTCATTGGTCAGCCTCGGTTAGCTCATTGGTTAGCTTCAGTTAGCTCATTGGTTAGCTTCAGTTCGCTCATTTGTTAGCCTCGGTTAGCTCATTGGTTAGCCTGTGTTAGCTCATTGGTTAGCATCAGTTAGCTCATTGGTTAGCCTCAGTTAGCTCATTGGTCAGCCTCGGTTAGCTCATTGGTTAGCTTCAGTTACCTCATTGGTTAGCTTCAGTTAGCTCATTGGTTAGCCTCGGTTAGCTCATTGGTTAGCCTGTGTTAGCTCATTGGTTAGCATCAGTTAGCTCATTGGTTAGCCTCAGTTAGCTAATTGGTTAGCATCAGTTAGCTCATTGGTTAGCCTCGGTTAGCTCATTGGTTAGCTTCAGTTAGCTCATTGGTTAGCTTCAGTTAGCTCATTGGTTAGCCTCGGTTAGCTCATTGGTTAGCTTCAGTTAGCTCATTGGTTAGCCTCGGTTAGCTCAGTGGTTAGCCTGGGTTAGCTCATTGGTTAGCATTAGTTAGCTCATTGGTTAGCCTCAGTTAGCTCATTGGTTAGCATCAGTTAGCTCATTGGTTAGCCTCGGTTAGCTTGGTTAGCATCAGTTAGCATCAGTTAGCATCAGTTAGCATTGGTTAGCATCAGTTAGCTCATTGGTTAGCCTCAGTTAGCTCATTGGTTAGCATCAGTTAGCTCATTGGTCAGCCTCGGTTAGCTCATTGGTTAGCTTCAGTTAGCTCATTGGTTAGCTTCAGTTAGCTCATTGGTTAGCCTCGGTTAGCTCATTGGTTAGCCTGTGTTAGCTCATTGGTTAGCATCAGTTAGCTCATTGGTTAGCCTCAGTTAGCTCATTGGTTAGCATCAGTTAGCTCATTGGTTAGCCTCGGTTAGCTCATTGGTTAGCTTCAGTTAGCTCATTGGTTAGCCTCGGTTAGCTCATTGGTTAGCCTGTGTTAGCTCATTGGTTAGCATCAATTAGCTCATTGGTTAGCCTCAGTTAGCTCATTGGTTAGCATCAGTTAGCTCATTGGTTAGCCTCGGTTAGCTTGGTTAGCATCAGTTAGCATCAGTTAGCATCAGTTAGCATTGGTTAGCATCAGTTAGCTCATTGGTTAGCCTCAGTTAGCTCATTGGTTAGCATCAGTTAGCTCATTGGTCAGCCTCGGTTAGCTCATTGGTTAGCTTCAGTTAGCTCATTGGTTAGCTTCAGTTAGCTCATTGGTTAGCCTCAGTTAGCTCATTGGTTAGCATCAGTTAGCTCATTGGTTAGCCTCGGTTAGCTCATTGGTTAGCTTGAGCCTCAGTTAGCTCATTGGTTAGCATCAGTTAGCTCATTGGTTAGCCTCGGTTAGCTCATTGGTTAGCTTCAGTTAGCTCATTGGTTAGCTTCAGTTAGCTCATTGGTTAGCTTCAGTTAGCTTATTGGTTAGCCTCGGTTAGCTCATTGGTTAGCTTCAGTTAGCTCATTGGTTAGCCTCGGTTAGCTCAGTGGTTAGCCTGGGTTAGCTCATTGGTTAGCATCAGTTAGCTCATTGGTTAGCCTCAGTTAGCTAATTGGTTAGCATCAGTTAGCTCATTGGTTAGCCTCGGTTAGCTCATTGGTTAGCTTCAGTTAGCTCATTGGTTAGCTTCAGTTAGCTCATTGGTTAGCCTCGGTTAGCTCATTGGTTAGCTTCAGTTAGCTCATTGGTTAGCCTCGGTTAGCTCAGTGGTTAGCCTGGGTTAGCTCATTGGTTAGCATCAGTTAGCTCATTGGTTAGCTTCAGTTAGCTCATTGGTTAGCTTCAGTTAGCTCATTTGTTAGCCTCGGTTAGCTCATTGGTTAGCCTGTGTTAGCTCATTGGTTAGCATCAGTTAGCTCATTGGTTAGCATCAGTTAGCTCATTGGTTAGCTTCAGTTAGCTCATTGGTTAGCTTCAGTTAGCTCATTTGTTAGCCTCGGTTAGCTCATTGGTTAGCCTGTGTTAGCTCATTGGTTAGCATCAGTTAGCTCATTGGTTAGCCTCAGTTAGCTCATTGGTTAGCATCAGTTAGCTCATTGGTTAGCATCAGTTAGCTCATTGGTCAGCCTCGGTTAGCTCATTGGTTAGCTTCAGTTAGCTCATTGGTTAGCTTCAGTTAGCTCATTGGTTAGCCTCGGTTAGCTCATTGGTTAGCCTGTGTTATCTCATTGTTTAGCATCAGTTAGCTCATTGGTTAGCCTCAGTTAGCTCATTGGTTAGCATCAGTTAACTCATTGGTTAGCCTCGGTTAGCTCATTGGTTAGCTTCAGTTAGCTCATTGTTTAGCTTCAGTTAGCTCATTGGTTAGCTTCAGTTAGCTCATTGGTTAGCCTCGGTTAGCTCAGTGGTTAGCCTGGGTTAGCTCATTGGTTAGCATCAGTTAGCTCATTGGTTAGCCTCAGTTAGCTCATTGGTTAGCATCAGTTTGCTCATTGGTTAGCCTTGGTTAGCTTGGTTAGCATCAGTTTGCATCATTTAGCATCAGTTAGCATTGGTTAGCATCAGTTAGGTCATTGGTTAGCCTCAGTTAGCTCATTGGTTAGCATCAGTTAGCTCATTGGTTAGCCTGTGTTAGCTCATTGGTTAGCCTCAGTTAGCTCATTGGTTAGCCTCAGTTAGCTCATTGGTTAGCATCAGTTAGCTCATTGGTTAGCATCAGTTAGCTCATTGGTCAGCCTCGGTTAGCTCATTGGTTAGCTTCAGTTAGCTCATTGGTTAGCTTCAGTTAGCTCATTGGTCAGCCTCGGTTAGCTCATTGGTTAGCTTCAGTTAGCTCATTGGTTAGCTTCAGTTAGCTCATTGGTTAGCCTCGGTTAGCTCATTGGTTAGCCTGTGTTAGCTCATTGGTTAGCCTCAGTTAGCTCATTGGTTAGCCTCAGTTAGCTCATTGGTTAGCATCAGTTAGCTCATTGGTTAGCATCAGTTAGCTCATTGGTCAGCCTCGGTTAGCTCATTGGTTAGCTTCAGTTAGCTCATTGGTTAGCTTCAGTTCGCTCATTTGTTAGCCTCGGTTAGCTCATTGGTTAGCCTGTGTTAGCTCATTGGTTCGCATCAGTTAGCTCATTGGTTACCCTCAGTTAGCTCATTGGTTAGCATCAGTTAGCTCATTGGTTAGCATCAGTTAGCTCATTGGTCAGCCTCGGTTAGCTCATTGGTTAGCTTCAGTTACCTCATTGGTTAGCTTCAGTTAGCTCATTGGTTAGCCTCGGTTAGCTC
Organism: Notothenia rossii; assembly: GCF_949606895.1. Classification (NCBI taxonomy): domain Eukaryota; kingdom Metazoa; phylum Chordata; class Actinopteri; order Perciformes; family Nototheniidae; genus Notothenia; species Notothenia rossii. Next base: position 878,172 of record NW_027639762.1, read on the forward strand.
ATTGGTTAGCCTGTGTTAGCTCATTGGTTAGCATCAGTTAGCTCATTGGTTAGCCTCAGTTAGCTAATTGGTTAGCATCAGTTAGCTCATTGGTTAGCCTCGGTTAGCTCATTGGTTAGCTTCAGTTAGCTCATTGGTTAGCTTCAGTTAGCTCATTGGTTAGCATCAGTTAGCTCATTGGTTAGCATCAGTTAGCTCATTGGTCAGCCTCGGTTAGCTCATTGGTTAGCTTCAGTTAGCTCATTGGTTAGCTTCAGTTCGCTCATTTGTTAGCCTCGGTTAGCTCATTGGTTAGCCTGTGTTAGCTCATTGGTTAGCATCAGTTAGCTCATTGGTTACCCTCAGTTAGCTCATTGGTTAGCATCAGTTAGCTCATTGGTTAGCATCAGTTAGCTCATTGGTCAGCCTCGGTTAGCTCATTGGTTAGCTTCAGTTAGCTCATTGGTTAGCCTCGGTTAGCTCATTGGTTAGCCTGTGTTAGCTCATTGGTTAGCATCAGTTAGCTCATTGGTTAGCCTCAGTTAGCTAATTGGTTAGCATCAGTTAGCTCATTGGTTAGCCTCGGTTAGCTCATTGGTTAGCTTCAGTTAGCTCATTGGTTAGCTTCAGTTAGCTCATTGGTTAGCCTCGGTTAGCTCATTGGTTAGCCTCAGTTAGCTCATTGGTTAGCATCAGTTAGCTCATTGGTTAGCCTTGGTTAGCTTGGTTAGCATCAGTGTGCATCATTTAGCATCAGTTAGCATTGGTTAGCATCAGTTAGCTCATTGGTTAGCCTCAGATAGCTCATTGGTTAGCATCAGTTAGCTCATTGGTTAGCCTGTGTTAGCTCATTGGTTAGCCTCAGTTAGCTCATTGGTTAGCCTCAGTTAGCTCATTGGTTAGCATCAGTTAGCTCATTGGTTAGCATCAGTTAGCTCATTGGTCAGCCTCGGTTAGCTCATTGGTTAGCTTCTGTTAGCTCATTGGTTAGCTTCAGTTAGCTCATTGGTCAGCCTCGGTTAGCTCATTGGTTAGCTTCAGTTAGCTCATTGGTTAGCTTCAGTTAGCTTATTGGTTAGCCTCGGTTAGCTCATTGGTTAGCCTGTGTTAGCTCATTGGTTAGCCTCAGTTAGCTCATTGGTTAGCCTCAGTTAGCTCATTGGTTAGCATCAGTTAGCTCATTGGTTAGCATCAGTTAGCTCATTGGTCAGCCTCGGTTAGCTCATTGGTTAGCTTCAGTTAGCTCATTGGTTAGCTTCAGTTCGCTCATTTGTTAGCCTCGGTTAGCTCATTGGTTAGCCTGTGTTAGCTCATTGGTTAGCATCAGTTAGCTCATTGGTTACCCTCAGTTAGCTGATTGGTTAGCATCAGTTAGCTCATTGGTTAGCATCAGTTAGCTCATTGGTCAGCCTCGGTTAGCTCATTGGTTAGCTTCAGTTACCTCATTGGTTAGCTTCAGTTAGCTCATTGGTTAGCCTCGGTTGGCTCATTGGTTAGCCTGTGTTAGCTCATTGGTTAGCATCAGTTAGCTCATTGGTTAGCCTCAGTTAGCTTATTGGTTAGCATCAGTTAGCTCATTGGTTAGCCTCGGTTAGCTCATTGGTTAGCTTCAGTTAGCTCATTGGTTAGCTTCAGTTAGCTCATTGGTTAGCCTCGGTTAGCTCATTGGTTAGCTTCAGTTAGCTCATTGGTTAGCCTCGGTTAGCTCAGTGGTTAGCCTGGGTTAGCTCATTGGTTAGCATCAGTTAGCTCATTGGTTAGCCTCAGTTAGCTCATTGGTTAGCATCAGTTAGCTCATTGGTTAGCCTCGGTTAGCTTGGTTAGCATCAGTTAGCATCAGTTAGCATCAGTTAGCATTGGTTAGCATCAGTTAGCTCATTGGTTAGCCTCAGTTAGCTCATTGGTTAGCATCAGTTAGCTCATTGGTCAGCCTCGGTTAGCTCATTGGTTAGCTTCAGTTAGCTCATTGGTTAGCTTCAGTTAGCTCATTGGTTAGCCTCAGTTAGCTCATTGGTTAGCATCAGTTAGCTCATTGGTTAGCCTCGGTTAGCTCATTGGTTAGCTTGAGCCTCAGTTAGCTCATTGGTTAGCATCAGTTAGCTCATTGGTTAGCCTCGGTTAGCTCATTGGTTAGCCTCGGTTAGCTTATTGGTTAACTTCAGTTAGCTCATTGGTTAGCTTCAGTTAGCTCATTGGTTAGCCTAGGTTAGCTCATTGGTTAGCTTCAGTTAGCTCATTGGTTAGCCTCGGTTAGCTCATTGGTTAGCATCAGTTAGCTCATTGGTTAGCCTCGGTTAGCTTGGTTAGCATCAGTTAGCATCAGTTAGCATTGGTTAGCATCAGTTAGCTCATTGGTTAGCCTCGGTTAGCTCAGTGGTTAGCCTGGGTTAGCTCATTGGTTAGCTTCAGTTAGGTCATTGGTTAGCTTCGGTTAGCTCATTGGTTAGCCTCATTGGTTAGCTTGGTTAGCTTCATTGGTTAGCTTCAGTTAGCTCATTGGTTAGCATCAGTTAGCTCATTGGTTAGCCTCGGTTAGCTCATTGGTTAGCTTCAGTTAGCTCATTGGTTAGCTTCGGTTAGCTCATTGGTTAGCCTCATTGGTTAGCATTGGTTAGCTTCATTGGTTAGCTTCAGTTAGCTCATTGGTTAGCATCAGTTAGCTCATTGGTTAGCCTCGGTTAGCTCATTGGTTAGCTTCAGTTAGCTCATTGGTTAGCTTCGGTTAGCTCATTGGTTAGCCTCGGTTAGCTCATTGGTTAGCCTGGGTTAGCTCATTCCTCGGTTAGCTCATTGGTTAGCCTGGGTTAGCTCATTGGTTAGCTGAAGTTAGCTCAATGGTTAGCCTCGGTTTGGTTAGCTCATTGGTTAGCCTGTTGTTAGCCTCATTTAGCTCATTGGTTAGCCTCAGTTAGCTCATTGGTTAGCATCAGTTAGCTCATTGGTTAGCCTTGGTTAGCTTGGTTAGCATCAGTTAGCATAAGTTAGCATCAGTTAGCATTGGTTAGCATCAGTTAGCTCATTGGTTAGCCTCAGTTAGCTCATTGGTTAGCATCAGTTAGCTCATTGGTCAGCCTCGGTTAGCTCATTGGTTAGCTTCAGTTAGCTCATTGGTTAGCCTCGGTTAGCTCATTGGTTAGCCTGTGTTAGCTCATTGGTTAGCATCAGTTAGCTCATTGGTTAGCTTCGGTTAGCTCATTGGTTAGCCTCATTGGTTTGCTTGGTTAGCTTCATTGGTTAGCTTCGGTTAGCTCATTGGTTAGCTCATTGGTTAGCTCATTGGTTAGCTTCAGTTAGCTCATTGGTTAGCTTCGGTTAGCTCATTGGTTAGCCTCATTGGTTAGCATTGGTTAGCTTCATTGGTTAGCTTCAGTTAGCTCATTGGTTAGCATCAGTTAGCTCATTGGTTAGCCTCGGTTAGCTCATTGGTTAGCTTCAGTTAGCTCATTGGTTAGCTTCGGTTAGCTCATTGGTTAGCCTCGGTTAACTCATTGGTTAGCCTGGGTTAGCTCATTCCTCGGTTAGCTCATTGGTTAGCCTGGGTTAGCTCATTGGTTAGTTCAGTTAGCTCATTGGTTAGCCTCGGTTTGGTTAGCTCATTGGTTAGCCTGGGTTAGCCTCAGTTAGCTCATTGGTTAGCTTTGGTTAGCTCATTGGTTAGCTTCATTGGTTAGCCTCGGTTAGCTTGGTTAGCATCAGTTAGCATCAGTTAGCATCAGTTAGCATTGGTTAGCATCAGTTAGCTCATTGGTTAGCCTCAGTTAGCTCATTGGTTAGCATCAGTTAGCTCATTGGTCAGCCTCGGTTAGCTCATTGGTTAGCTTCAGTTAGCTCATTGGTTAGCTTCAGTTAGCTCATTGGTTAGCCTCAGTTAGCTCATTGGTTAGCATCAGTTAGCTCATTGGTTAGCCTCGGTTAGCTCATTGGTTAGCTTGAGCCTCAGTTAGCTCATTGGTTAGCATCAGTTAGCTCATTGGTTAGCCTCGGTTAGCTCATTGGTTAGCCTCGGTTAGCTCATTGGTTAGCTTCAGTTAGCTCATTGGTTAGCTTCAGTTAGCTCATTGGTTAGCCTAGGTTAGCTCATTGGTTAGCTTCAGTTAGCTCATTGGTTAGCCTCGGTTAGCTCATTGGTTAGCATCAGTTAGCTCATTGGTTAGCCTCGGTTAGCTTGGTTAGCATCAGTTAGCATCAGTTAGCATCAGTTAGCATTGGTTAGCATCAGTTAGCTCATTGGTTAGCCTCGGTTAGCTCAGTGGTTAGCATCAGTTAGCTCATTGGTTAGCCTCAGTTAGCTCATTGGTTAGCATCAGTTAGCTCATTGGTTAGCATCAGTTAGCTCATTGGTCAGCCTCTGTTAGCTCATTGGTTAGCTTCAGTTAGCTCATTGGTTAGCCTCGGTTAGCTCATTGGTTAGCCTGTGTTAGCTCATTGGTTAGCATCAGTTAGCTCATTGGTTAGCTTCGGTTAGCTCATTGGTTAGCCTCATTGGTTAGCTTGGTTAGCTTCATTGGTTAGCTTTGGTTAGCTCATTGGTTAGCCTCATTGGTTAGCCTCGGTTAGCTCATTGGTTAGCTTCAGTTAGCTTATTGGTTAGCTTCGGTTAGCTCATTGGTTAGCCTCATTGGTTAGCATTGGTTAGCTTCATTGGTTAGCTTCAGTTAGCTCATTGGTTAGCATCAGTTAGCTCATTGGTTAGCCTCGGTTAGCTCATTGGTTAGCTTCAGTTAGCTCATTGGTTAGCTTCGGTTAGCTCATTGGTTAGCCTCGGTTAGCTCATTGGTTAGCCTGGGTTAGCTCATTCCTCGGTTAGCTCATTGGTTAGCCTGGGTTAGCTCATTGGTTAGCTTCAGTTAGCTCATTGGTTAGCCTCGGTTTGGTTAGCTCATTGGTTAGCCTGGGTTAGCCTCAGTTAGCTCATTGGTTAGCTTCGGTTAGCTCATTGGTTAGCTTCATTGGTTAGCATTGGTTAGCTTAATTGGTTAGCCTGGGTTAGCTCATTGGTTAGCATCAGTTAGCTCATTGGTTAGCCTCGGTTAGCTCATTGGTTAACTTCAGTTAGCTCATTGGTTAGCTTCAGTTTGCTCATTGGTTAGCTTCATTTAGCTCATTGGTTAGCCTCGGTTAGCTCATTGGTTAGCTTCAGTTAGCTCATTGGTTAGCCTCGGTTAGCTCAGTGGTTAGCCTGGGTTAGCTCATTGGTTAGCATCAGTTAGCTCATTGGTTAGCCTCAGTTAGCTCATTGGTTAGTATCAGTTAGCTCATTGGTTGGCCTCGGTTAGCTCATTAGTTAGTATCAGTTAGCTCATTGGTTAGCCTCGGTTAGCTCATTGGTTAGCTTCAGTTAGCTCATTGGTTAGCTTCGGTTAGCTCATTGGTTAGCTTCATTGGTTAGCCTGGGTTAGCTCATTGTTTAGCATCAGTTAGCTCATTGGTTAGCCTCGGTTAGCTTGGTTAGCATCAGTTAGCATCAGTTAGCATCAGTTAGCATTGGTTAGCATCAGTTAGCTCATTGGTTAACCTCGGTTAACTCATTGGTTAGCTTCAGTTAGCTCATTGGTCAGCCTCGGTTAGCTCATTGGTTAGCTTCAGTTAGCTCATTGGTTAGCTTCAGTTAGCTCATTGGTTAGCCTCGGTTAGCTCATTGGTTAGCCTCAGTTAGCTCATTGGTTAGCCTCAGTTAGCTCATTGGTTAGCATCAGTTAGCTCATTGGTTAGCATCTGTTAGCTCATTGGTCAGCCTCGGTTAGCTCATTGGTTAGCTTCAGTTAGCTCATTTGTTAGCCTCGGTTAGCTCATTGGTTAGCCTGTGTTAGCTCATTGGTTAGTATCAGTTAGCTCATTGGTTAGCCTCAGTTAGCTCATTGGTTAGCATCAGTTAGCTCATTGGTTAGCATCAGTTAGCTCATTGGTCAGCCTCGGTTAGCTCATTGGTTAGCTTTAGTTAGCTCATTGGTTAGCTTCAGTTAGCTCATTGGTTAGCCTCGGTTAGCTCATTGGTTAGCCTGTGTTAGCTCATTGGTTAGCATCAGTTAGCTCATTGGTTAGCCTCAGTTAGCTCATTGGTTAGCATCAGTTAGCTCATTGGTTAGCCTCGGTTAGCTCATTGGTTAGCTTCAGTTAGCTCATTGGTTAGCTTCAGTTAGCTCATTGGTTAGCCTCGGTTAGCTCATCGGTTAGCTTCAGTTAGCTCATTGGTTAGCCTCGGTTAGCTCAGTGGTTAGCCTGGGTTAGCTCATTGGTTAGCATCAGTTAGCTCATTGGTTAGCCTCAGTTAGCTCATTTGTTAGCATCAGTTAGCTCATTGGTTAGCCTCGGTTAGCTTGGTTAGCATCAGTTAGCATCAGTTAGCATCAGTTAGCATTGGTTAGCATCAGTTAGCTCATTGGTTAGCCTCGGTTAGCTCAGTGGTTAGCATCAGTTAGCTCATTGGTTAGCCTCAGTTAGCTCATTGGTTAGCATCAGTTAGCTCATTGGTTAGCATCAGTTAGCTCATTGGTCAGCCTCTGTTAGCTCATTGGTTAGCTTCAGTTAGCTCATTGGTTAGCCTCGGTTAGCTCATTGGTTAGCCTGTGTTAGCTCATTGGTTAGCATCAGTTAGCTCATTGGTTAGCTTCGGTTAGCTCATTGGTTAGCCTCATTGGTTAGCTTGGTTAGCTTCATTGGTTAGCTTTGGTTAGCTCATTGGTTAGCCTCATTGGTTAGCCTCGGTTAGCTCATTGGTTAGCTTCAGTTAGCTTATTGGTTAGCTTCGGTTAGCTCATTGGTTAGCCTCATTGGTTAGCATTGGTTAGCTTCATTGGTTAGCTTCAGTTAGCTCATTGGTTAGCATCAGTTAGCTCATTGGTTAGCCTCGGTTAGCTCATTGGTTAGCTTCAGTTAGCTCATTGGTTAGCTTCGGTTAGCTCATTGGTTAGCCTCGGTTAGCTCATTGGTTAGCCTGGGTTAGCTCATTCCTCGGTTAGCTCATTGGTTAGCCTGGGTTAGCTCATTGGTTAGCTTCAGTTAGCTCATTGGTTAGCCTCGGTTTGGTTAGCTCATTGGTTAGCCTGGGTTAGCCTCAGTTAGCTCATTGGTTAGCTTCGGTTAGCTCATTGGTTAGCTTCATTGGTTAGCATTGGTTAGCTTAATTGGTTAGCCTGGGTTAGCTCATTGGTTAGCATCAGTTAGCTCATTGGTTAGCCTCGGTTAGCTCATTGGTTAGCTTCAGTTAGCTCATTGGTTAGCTTCAGTTTGCTCATTGGTTAGCTTCATTTAGCTCATTGGTTAGCCTCGGTTAGCTCATTGGTTAGCTTCAGTTAGCTCATTGGTTAGCCTCGGTTAGCTCAGTGGTTAGCCTGGGTTAGCTCATTGGTTAGCATCAGTTAGCTCATTGGTTAGCCTCAGTTAGCTCATTGGTTAGTATCAGTAAGCTCATTGGTTAGCCTCGGTTAGCTCATTAGTTAGTATCAGTTAGCTCATTGGTTAGCCTCGGTTAGCTCATTGGTTAGCTTCAGTTAGCTCATTGGTTAGCTTCGGTTAGCTCATTGGTTAGCTTCATTGGTTAGCCTGGGTTAGCTCATTGTTTAGCATCAGTTAGCTCATTGGTTAGCCTCGGTTAGCTTGGTTAGCATCAGTTAGCATCAGTTAGCATCAGTTAGCATTGGTTAGCATCAGTTAGCTCATTGGTTAACCTCGGTTAACTCATTGGTTAGCTTCAGTTAGCTCATTGGTCAGCCTCGGTTAGCTCATTGGTTAGCTTCAGTTAGCTCATTGGTTAGCTTCAGTTAGCTCATTGGTTAGCCTCGGTTAGCTCATTGGTTAGCCTCAGTTAGCTCATTGGTTAGCCTCAGTTAGCTCATTGGTTAGCATCAGTTAGCTCATTGGTTAGCATCTGTTAGCTCATTGGTCAGCCTCGGTTAGCTCATTGGTTAGCTTCAGTTAGCTCATTTGTTAGCCTCGGTTAGCTCATTGGTTAGCCTGTGTTAGCTCATTGGTTAGTATCAGTTAGCTCATTGGTTAGCCTCAGTTAGCTCATTGGTTAGCATCAGTTAGCTCATTGGTTAGCATCAGTTAGCTCATTGGTCAGCCTCGGTTAGCTCATTGGTTAGCTTTAGTTAGCTCATTGGTTAGCTTCAGTTAGCTCATTGGTTAGCCTCGGTTAGCTCATTGGTTAGCCTGTGTTAGCTCATTGGTTAGCATCAGTTAGCTCATTGGTTAGCCTCAGTTAGCTCATTGGTTAGCATCAGTTAGCTCATTGGTTAGCCTCGGTTAGCTCATTGGTTAGCTTCAGTTAGCTCATTGGTTAGCTTCAGTTAGCTCATTGGTTAGCCTCGGTTAGCTCATCGGTTAGCTTCAGTTAGCTCATTGGTTAGCCTCGGTTAGCTCAGTGGTTAGCCTGGGTTAGCTCATTGGTTAGCATCAGTTAGCTCATTGGTTAGCCTCAGTTAGCTCATTTGTTAGCATCAGTTAGCTCATTGGTTAGCCTCGGTTAGCTTGGTTAACATCAGTTAGCATCAGTTAGCATCAGTTAGCATTGGTTAGCATCAGTTAGCTCATTGGTTAGCCTCAGTTAGCTCATTGGTTAGCATGAGTTAGCTCATTGGTCAGCCTCGGTTAGCTCACTGGTTAGCTTCAGTTAGCTCATTGGTTAGCTTCAGTTAGCTCATTGGTTAGCTTCAGTTAGCTCATTGGTTAGCCTCGGTTAGCTCATTGGTTAGCCTGTGTTAGCTCATTGGTTAGCATCAGTTAGCTCATTGGTTAGCCTCAGTTAGCTCATTGGTTAGCATCAGTTAGCTCATTGGTTAGCCTCGGTTAGCTCATTGGTTAGCTTCAGTTAGCTCATTGGTTAGCCTCGGTTAGCTCATTGGTAAGCCTGTGTTAGCTCATTGGTTAGCATCAGTTAGCTCATTGGTTAGCCTCAGTTAGCTCATCGGTTAGCATCAGTTAGCTCATTGGTTAGCCTCGGTTAGCTTGGTTAGCATCAGTTAGCATCAGTTAGCATCAGTTAGCATTGGTTAGCATCAGTTAGCTCATTGGTTAGCCTCAGTTAGCTCATTGGTTAGCATCAGTTAGCTCATTGGTCAGCCTCGGTTAGCTCATTGGTTAGCTTCAGTTAGGTCATTGGTTAGCTTCAGTTAGCTCATTGGTTAGCCTCAGTTAGCTCATTGGTTAGCATCAGTTAGCTCATTGGTTAGCCTCGGTTAGCTCATTGGTTAGCTTGAGCCTCAGTTAGCTCATTGTTTAGCATCAGTTAGCTCATTGGTTAGCCTCGGTTAGCTCATTGGTTAGCCTCGGTTAGCTCATTGGTTAGCTTCAGTTAGCTCATTGGTTAGCTTCAGTTAGCTCATTGGTTAGCCTCGGTTAGCTCATTGGTTCGCTTCAGTTAGCTCATTGGTTAGCCTCGGTTAGCTCATTGGTTAGCATCAGTTAGCTCATTGGTTAGCCTCGGTTAGCTTGGTTAGCATCAGTTAGCATCAATTAGCATTGGTTAGCATCAGTTAGCTCATTGGTTAGCCTTTGTTAGCTCAGTGGTTAGCCTGGGTTAGCTCATTGGTTAGCTTCAGTTAGCTCATTGGTTAGCTTCGGTTAGCTCATTGATTAGCCTCATTGGTTAGCTTGGTTAGCTTCATTGGTTAGCTTCAGTTAGCTCATTGGTTAGCATCAGTTAGCTCATTGGTTAGCCTCGGTTAGCTCATTGGTTAGCTTCAGTTAGCTCATCGGTTAGCTTTGGTTAGCTCATTGGTTAGCCTCATTGGTTAGCATTGGTGAGCTTCATTGGTTAGCTTCAGTTAGCTCATTGGATAGCATCAGCTAGCTCATTGGTTAGCCTCGGTTAGCTCATTGGTTAGCTTCAGTTAGCTCATTGGTTAGCTTCGGTTAGCTCATTGGTTAGCCTTGGTTAGCTCATTGGTTAGCTTCAGTTAGGTCATTGGTTAGCTTCGGTTAGCTCATTGGTTAGCCTCAATGGTTAGCTTGGTTAGCTTCATTGGTTAGCTTCAGTTAGCTCATTGGTTAGCATCAGTTAGCTCATTGGTTAGCCTCGGTTAGCTCATTGGTTAGCTTCAGTTAGCTCATTGGTTAGCTTCGGTTAGCTCATTGGTTAGCCTCATTGGTTAGCATTGGTTAGCTTCATTGGTTAGCTTCAGTTAGCTCATTGGTTAGCATCAGTTAGCTCATTGGTTAGCCTCGGTTAGCTCATTGGTTAGCTTCAGTTAGCTCATTGGTTAGCTTCGGTTAGCTCATTGGTTAGCCTCGGTTAGCTCATTGGTTAGCCTGGGTTAGCTCATTCCTCGGTTAACTCATTGGTTAGCCTGGGTTAGCTCATTGGTTAGCTGAAGTTAGCTCAATGGTTAGCCTCGGTTTGGTTAGCTCATTGGTTAGCCTGTTGTTAGCCTCAGTTAGCTCATTGGTTAGCCTCAGTTAGCTCATTGGTTAGCATCAGTTAGCTCATTGGTTAGCCTTGGTTAGCTTGGTTAGCATCAGTTAGCATCAGTTAGCATCAGTTAGCATTGGTTAGCATCAGTTAGCTCATTGGTTAGCCTCAGTTAGCTCATTGGTTAGCATCAGTTAGCTCATTGGTCAGCCTCGGTTAGCTCATTGGTTAGCTTCAGTTAGCTCATTGGTTAGCCTCGGTTAGCTCATTGGTTAGCCTGTGTTAGCTCATTGGTTAGCATCAGTTAGCTCATTGGTTAGCTTCGGTTAGCTCATTGGTTAGCCTCATTGGTTAGCTTGTTTAGCTTCATTGGTTAGCTTCGGTTAGCTCATTGGTTAGCCTCATTGGTTAGCCTCGGTTAGCTCATTGGTTAGCTTCAGTTAGCTCATTGGTTAGCTTCGGTTAGCTCATTGGTTAGCCTCATTGGTTAGCATTGGTTAGCTTCATTGGTTAGCTTCAGTTAGCTCATTGGTTAGCATCAGTTAGCTCATTGGTTAGCCTCGGTTAGCTCATTGGTTAGCTTCAGTTAGCTCATTGGTTAGCTTCGGTTAGCTCATTGGTTAGCCTCGGTTAGCTCATTGGTTAGCCTGGGTTAGCTCATTCCTCGGTTAGCTCATTGGTTAGCCTGGGTTAGCTCATTGGTTAGCTTCAGTTAGCTCATTGGTTAGCCTCGGTTTGGTTAGCTCATTGGTTAGCCTGGGTTAGCCTCAGTTAGCTCATTGGTTAGCTTCGGTTAGCTCATTGGTTAGCTTCATTGGTTAGCATTGGTTAGCTTCATTGGTTAGCCTGGGTTAGCTCATTGGTTAGCATCAGTTAGCTCATTGGTTAGCCTCGGTTAGCTCATTGGTTAGCTTCAGTTAGGTCATTGGTTAGCTTCAGTTAGCTCATTGGTTAGCTTCAGTTAGCTCATTGGTTAGCCTCGGTTAGCTCATTGGTTAGCTTCAGTTAGCTCATTGGTTAGCCTCGGTTAGCACAGTGGTTAGCCTGGGTTAGCTCATTGGTTAGCATCAGTTAGCTCATTGGTTAGCCTCAGTTAGCTCATTGGTTAGTATCAGTTAGCTCATTGGTTAGCCTCGGTTAGCTCATTGGTTAGTATCAGTTAGCTCATTGGTTAGTATCAGTTAGCTCATTGGTTAGCCTCGGTTAGCTCATTGGTTAGTATCAGTTAGCTCATTGGTTAGCCTCGGTTAGCTCATTGGTTAGCTTCAGTTAGCTCATTGGTTAGCTTCGGTTAGCTCATTGGTTAGCTTCATTGGTTAGCCTGGGTTAGCTCATTGTTTAGCATCAGTTAGCTCATTGGTTAGCCTCGGTTAGCTTGGTTAGCATCAGTTAGCATCAGTTAGCATCAGTTAGCATTGGTTAGCATCAGTTAGCTCATTGGTTAGCCTCAGTTAGCTCATTGGTTAGCTTCAGTTAGCTCATTGGTTAGCATCAGTTAGCTCATTGGTTAGCCTCGGTTAGCTCATTGGTTAGCTTCAGTTAGCTCATTGGTTAGCTTCGGTTAGCTCATTGGTTAGCCTCGGTTAGCTCATTGGTTAGCCTGGGTTAGCTCATTCCTCGGTTAGCTCATTGGTTAGCCTGGGTTAGCTCATTGGTTAGCTTCAGTTAGCTCATTGGTTAGCCTCGGTTTGGTTAGCTCATTGGTTAGCCTGGGTTAGCCTCAGTTAGCTCATTGGTTAGCTTCGGTTAGCTCATTGGTTAGCTTCATTGGTTAGCATTGGTTAGCTTCATTGGTTAGCCTGGGTTAGCTCATTGGTTAGCATCAGTTAGCTCATTGGTCAGCCTCGGTTAGCTCATTGGTTAGCTTTAGTTAGCTCATTGGTTAGCTTCAGTTAGCTCATTGGTTAGCCTCGGTTAGCTCATTGGTTAGCCTGTGTTAGCTCATTGGTTAGCATCAGTTAGCTCATTGGTTAGCCTCAGTTAGCTCATTGGTTAGCATCAGTTAGCTCATTGGTTAGCCTCGGTTAGCTCATTGGTTAGCTTCAGTTAGCTCATTGGTTAGCTTCAGTTAGCTCATTGGTTAGCCTCGGTTAGCTCATCGGTTAGCTTCAGTTAGCTCATTGGTTAGCCTCGGTTAGCTCAGTGGTTAGCCTGGGTTAGCTCATTGGTTAGCATCAGTTAGCTCATTGGTTAGCCTCAGTTAGCTCATTTGTTAGCATCAGTTAGCTCATTGGTTAGCCTCGGTTAGCTTGGTTAACATCAGTTAGCATCAGTTAGCATCAGTTAGCATCAGTTAGCATTGGTTAGCATCAGTTAGCTCATTGGTTAGCCTCAGTTAGCTCATTGGTTAGCATGAGTTAGCTCATTGGTCAGCCTCGGTTAGCTCACTGGTTAGCTTCAGTTAGCTCATTGGTTAGCTTCAGTTAGCTCATTGGTTAGCTTCAGTTAGCTCATTGGTTAGCCTCGGTTAGCTCATTGGTTAGCCTGTGTTAGCTCATTGGTTAGCATCAGTTAGCTCATTGGTTAGCCTCAGTTAGCTCATTGGTTAGCATCAGTTAGCTCATTGGTTAGCCTCGGTTAGCTCATTGGTTAGCTTCAGTTAGCTCATTGGTTAGCCTCGGTTAGCTCATTGGTAAGCCTGTGTTAGCTCATTGGTTAGCATCAGTTAGCTCATTGGTTAGCCTCAGTTAGCTCATCGGTTAGCATCAGTTAGCTCATTGGTTAGCCTCGGTTTGCTTGGTTAGCATCAGTTAGCATCAGTTAGCATCAGTTAGCATTGGTTAGCATCAGTTAGCTCATTGGTTAGCCTCAGTTAGCTCATTGGTTAGCATCAGTTAGCTCATTGGTCAGCCTCGGTTAGCTCATTGGTTAGCATCAGTTAGCTCATTGGTTAGCCTCAGTTAGCTCATTGGTTAGCATCAGTTAGGTCATTGGTTAGCTTCAGTTAGCTCATTGGTTAGCCTCAGTTAGCTCATTGGTTAGCATCAGTTAGCTCATTGGTTAGCCTCGGTTAGCTCATTGGTTAGCTTGAGCCTCAGTTAGCTCATTGTTTAGCATCAGTTAGCTCATTGGTTAGCCTCGGTTAGCTCATTGGTTAGCCTCGGTTAGCTCATTGGTTAGCTTCAGTTAGCTCATTGGTTAGCTTCAGTTAGCTCATTGGTTAGCCTCGGTTAGCTCATTGGTTCGCTTCAGTTAGCTCATTGGTTAGCCTCGGTTAGCTCATTGGTTAGCATCAGTTAGCTCATTGGTTAGCCTCGGTTAGCTTGGTTAGCATCAGTTAGCATCAATTAGCATTGGTTAGCATCAGTTAGCTCATTGGTTAGCCTTTGTTAGCTCAGTGGTTAGCCTGGGTTAGCTCATTGGTTAGCTTCAGTTAGCTCATTGGTTAGCTTCGGTTAGCTCATTGATTAGCCTCATTGGTTAGCTTGGTTAGCTTCATTGGTTAGCTTCAGTTAGCTCATTGGTTAGCATCAGTTAGCTCATTGGTTAGCCTCGGTTAGCTCATTGGTTAGCTTCAGTTAGCTCATCGGTTAGCTTCGGTTAGCTCATTGGTTAGCCTCATTGGTTAGCATTGGTGAGCTTCATTGGTTAGCTTCAGTTAGCTCATTGGATAGCATCAGTTAGCTCATTGGTTAGCCTCGGTTAGCTCATTGGTTAGCTTCAGTTAGCTCATTGGTTAGCTTCGGTTAGCTCATTGGTTAGCCTTGGTTAGCTCATTGGTTAGCTTCAGTTAGGTCATTGGTTAGCTTCGGTTAGCTCATTGGTTAGCCTCAATGGTTAGCTTGGTTAGCTTCATTGGTTAGCTTCAGTTAGCTCATTGGTTAGCATCAGTTAGCTCATTGGTTAGCCTCGGTTAGCTCATTGGTTAGCTTCAGTTAGCTCATTGGTTAGCTTCGGTTAGCTCATTGGTTAGCCTCATTGGTTAGCATTGGTTAGCTTCATTGGTTAGCTTCAGTTAGCTCATTGGTTAGCATCAGTTAGCTCATTGGTTAGCCTCGGTTAGCTCATTGGTTAGCTTCAGTTAGCTCATTGGTTAGCTTCGGTTAGCTCATTGGTTAGCTTCGGTTAGCTCATTGGTTAGCCTCGGTTAGCTCATTGGTTAGCCTGGGTTAGCTCATTCCTCGGTTAACTCATTGGTTAGCCTGGGTTAGCTCATTGGTTAGCTGAAGTTAGCTCAATGGTTAGCCTCGGTTTGGTTAGCTCATTGGTTAGCCTGTTGTTAGCCTCAGTTAGCTCATTGGTTAGCCTCAGTTAGCTCATTGGTTAGCATCAGTTAGCTCATTGGTTAGCCTTGGTTAGCTTGGTTAGCATCAGTTAGCATCAGTTAGCATCAGTTAGCATTGGTTAGCATCAGTTAGCTCATTGGATAGCCTCAGTTAGCTCATTGGTTAGCATCAGTTAGCTCATTGGTCAGCCTCGGTTAGCTCATTGGTTAGCTTCAGTTAGCTCATTGGTTAGCCTCGGTTAGCTCATTGGTTAGCCTGTGTTAGCTCATTGGTTAGCATCAGTTAGCTCATTGGTTAGCTTCGGTTAGCTCATTGGTTAGCCTCATTGGTTAGCTTGTTTAGCTTCATTGGTTAGCTTCGGTTAGCTCATTGGTTAGCCTCATTGGTTAGCCTCGGTTAGCTCATTGGTTAGCTTCAGTTAGCTCATTGGTTAGCTTCGGTTAGCTCATTGGTTAGCCTCATTGGTTAGCATTGGTTAGCTTCATTGGTTAGCTTCAGTTAGCTCATTGGTTAGCATCAGTTAGCTCATTGGTTAGCCTCGGTTAGCTCATTGGTTAGCTTCAGTTAGCTCATTGGTTAGCTTCGGTTAGCTCATTGGTTAGCCTCGGTTAGCTCATTGGTTAGCCTGGGTTAGCTCATTCCTCGGTTAGCTCATTGGTTAGCCTGGGTTAGCTCATTGGTTAGCTTCAGTTAGCTCATTGGTTAGCCTCGGTTTGGTTAGCTCATTGGTTAGCCTGGGTTAGCCTCAGTTAGCTCATTGGTTAGCTTCGGTTAGCTCATTGGTTAGCTTCATTGGTTAGCATTGGTTAGCTTCATTGGTTATCCTGGGTTAGCTCATTGGTTAGCATCAGTTAGCTCATTGGTTAGCCTCGGTTAGCTCATTGGTTAGCTTCAGTTAGGTCATTGGTTAGCTTCAGTTAGCTCATTGGTTAGCTTCAGTTAGCTCATTGGTTAGCCTCGGTTAGCTCATTGGTTAGCTTCAGTTAGCTCATTGGTTATCCTCGGTTAGCACAGTGGTTAGCCTGGGTTAGCTCATTGGTTAGCATCAGTTAGCTCATTGGTTAGCCTCAGTTAGCTCATTGGTTAGTATCAGTTAGCTCATTGGTTAGCCTCGGTTAGCTCATTGGTTAGTATCAGTTAGCTCATTGGTTAGCCTCGGTTAGCTCATTGGTTAGCTTCAGTTAGCTCATTGGTTAGCTTCGGTTAGCTCATTGGTTAGCTTCATTGGTTAGCCTGGGTTAGCTCATTGTTTAGCATCAGTTAGCTCATTGGTTAGCCTCGGTTAGCTTGGTTAGCATCAGTTAGCATCAGTTAGCATCAGTTAGCATTGGTTAGCATCAGTTAGCTCATTGGTTAGCCTCAGTTAGCTCATTGGTTAGCTTCAGTTAGCTCATTGGTTAGCATCAGTTAGCTCATTGGTTAGCCTCGGTTAGCTCATTGGTTAGCTTCAGTTAGCTCATTGGTTAGCTTCGGTTAGCTCATTGGTTAGCCTCGGTTAGCTCATTGGTTAGCCTGGGTTAGCTCATTCCTCGGTTAGCTCATTGGTTAGCCTGGGTTAGCTCATTGGTTAGCTTCAGTTAGCTCATTGGTTAGCCTCGGTTTGGTTAGCTCATTGGTTAGCCTGGGTTAGCCTCAGTTAGCTCATTGGTTAGCTTCGGTTAGCTCATTGGTTAGCTTCATTGGTTAGCCTCGGTTAGCTTGGTTAGCATCAGTTAGCATCAGTTAGCATCAGTTAGCATTGGTTAGCATCAGTTAGCTCATTGGTTAGCCTCAGTTAGCTCATTGGTTAGCATCAGTTAGCTCATTGGTCAGCATCGGTTAGCTCATTGGTTAGCTTCAGTTAGCTCATTGGTTAGCTTCAGTTAGCTCATTGGTTAGCCTCAGTTAGCTCATTGGTTAGCATCAGTTAGCTCATTGGTCAGCATCGGTTAGCTCATTGGTTAGCTTCAGTTAGCTCATTGGTTAGCTTCAGTTAGCTCATTGGTTAGCCTCAGTTAGCTCATTGGTTAGCATCAGTTAGCTCATTGGTTAGCCTCGGTTAGCTCATTGGTTAGCTTGAGCCTCAGTTAGCTCATTGGTTAGCATCAGTTAGCTCATTGGTTAGCCTCGGTTAGCTCATTGGTTAGCCTCGGTTAGCTCATTGGTTAGCTTCAGTTAGCTCATTGGTTAGCTTCAGTTAGCTCATTGGTTAGCCTAGGTTAGCTCATTGGTTAGCTTCAGTTAGCTCATTGGTTTGCCTCGGTTAGCTCATTGGTTAGCATCAGTTAGCTCATTGGTTAGCCTCGGTTAGCTTGGTTAGCATCAGTTAGCATCAGTTAGCATCAGTTAGCATTGGTTAGCATCAGTTAGCTCATTGGTTAGCCTCGGTTAGCTCAGTGGTTAGCATCAGTTAGCTCATTGGTTAGCCTCAGTTAGCTCATTGGTTAGCATCAGTTAGCTCATTGGTTAGCATCAGTTAGCTCATTGGTCAGCCTCTGTTAGCTCATTGGTTAGCTTCAGTTAGCTCATTGGTTAGCCTCGGTTAGCTCATTGGTTAGCCTGTGTTAGCTCATTGGTTAGCATCAGTTAGCTCATTGGTTAGCTTCGGTTAGCTCATTGGTTAGCCTCATTGGTTAGCTTGGTTAGCTTCATTGGTTAGCTTTGGTTAGCTCATTGGTTAGCCTCATTGGTTAGCCTCGGTTAGCTCATTGGTTAGCTTCAGTTAGCTTATTGGTTAGCTTCGGTTAGCTCATTGGTTAGCCTCATTGGTTAGCATTGGTTAGCTTCATTGGTTAGCTTCAGTTAGCTCATTGGTTAGCATCAGTTAGCTCATTGGTTAGCCTCGGTTAGCTCATTGGTTAGCTTCAGTTAGCTCATTGGTTAGCTTCGGTTAGCTCATTGGTTAGCCTCGGTTAGCTCATTGGTTAGCCTGGGTTAGCTCATTCCTCGGTTAGCTCATTGGTTAGCCTGGGTTAGCTCATTGGTTAGCTTCAGTTAGCTCATTGGTTAGCCTCGGTTTGGTTAGCTCATTGGTTAGCCTGGGTTAGCCTCAGTTAGCTCATTGGTTAGCTTCGGTTAGCTCATTGGTTAGCTTCATTGGTTAGCATTGGTTAGCTTCATTGGTTAGCCTGGGTTAGCTCATTGGTTAGCATCAGTTAGCTCATTGGTTAGCCTCGGTTAGCTCATTGGTTAGCTTCAGTTAGCTCATTGGTTAGCTTCAGTTAGCTCATTGGTTAGCTTCATTTAGCTCATTGGTTAGCCTCGGTTAGCTCATTGGTTAGCTTCAGTTAGCTCATTGGTTAGCCTCGGTTAGCTCAGTGGTTAGCCTGGGTTAGCTCATTGGTTAGCATCAGTTAGCTCATTGGTTAGCCTCAGTTAGCTCATTGGTTAGTATCAGTTAGCTCATTGGTTAGCCTCGGTTAGCTCATTAGTTAGTATCAGTTAGCTCATTGGTTAGCCTCGGTTAGCTCATTGGTTAGCTTCAGTTAGCTCATTGGTTAGCTTCGGTTAGCTCATTGGTTAGCTTCATTGGTTAGCCTGGGTTAGCTCATTGTTTAGCATCAGTTAGCTCATTGGTTAGCCTCGGTTAGCTTGGTTAGCCTCAGTTAGCATCAGTTAGCATCAGTTAGCATTGGTTAGCATCAGTTAGCTCATTGGTTAACCTCGGTTAACTCATTGGTTAGCTTCAGTTAGCTCATTGGTCAGCCTCGGTTAGCTCATTGGTTAGCTTCAGTTAGCTCATTGGTTAGCTTCAGTTAGCTCATTGGTTAGCCTCGGTTAGCTCATTGGTTAGCCTGTGTTAGCTCATTGGTTAGCCTCAGTTAGCTCATTGGTTAGCCTCAGTTAGCTCATTGGTTAGCATCAGTTAGCTCATTGGTTAGCATCTGTTAGCTCATTGGTCAGCCTCGGTTAGCTCATTGGTTAGCTTCAGTTAGCTCATTGGTTAGCTTCAGTTAGCTCATTTGTTAGCCTCGGTTAGCTCATTGGTTAGCCTGTGTTAGCTCATTGGTTAGTATCAGTTAGCTCATTGGTTAGCCTCAGTTAGCTCATTGGTTAGCATCAGTTAGCTCATTGGTTAGCATCAGTTAGCTCATTGGTCAGCCTCGGTTAGCTCATTGGTTAGCTTTAGTTAGCTCATTGGTTAGCTTCAGTTAGCTCATTGGTTAGCCTCGGTTAGCTCATTGGTTAGCCTGTGTTAGCTCATTGGTTAGCATCAGTTAGCTCATTGGTTAGCCTCAGTTAGCTCATTGGTTAGCATCAGTTAGCTCATTGGTTAGCCTCGGTTAGCTCATTGGTTAGCTTCAGTTAGCTCATTGGTTAGCTTCAGTTAGCTCATTGGTTAGCCTCGGTTAGCTCATCGGTTAGCTTCAGTTAGCTCATTGGTTAGCCTCGGTTAGCTCAGTGGTTAGCCTGGGTTAGCTCATTGGTTAGCATCAGTTAGCTCATTGGTTAGCCTCAGTTAGCTCATTTGTTAGCATCAGTTAGCTCATTGGTTAGCCTCGGTTAGCTTGGTTAACATCAGTTAGCATCAGTTAGCATCAGTTAGCATTGGTTAGCATCAGTTAGCTCATTGGTTAGCCTCAGTTAGCTCATTGGTTAGCATGAGTTAGCTCATTGGTCAGCCTCGGTTAGCTCACTGGTTAGCTTCAGTTAGCTCATTGGTTAGCTTCAGTTAGCTCATTGGTTAGCTTCAGTTAGCTCATTGGTTAGCCTCGGTTAGCTCATTGGTTAGCCTGTGTTAGCTCATTGGTTAGCATCAGTTAGCTCATTGGTTAGCCTCAGTTAGCTCATTGGTTAGCATCAGTTAGCTCATTGGTTAGCCTCGGTTAGCTCATTGGTTAGCTTCAGTTAGCTCATTGGTTAGCCTCGGTTAGCTCATTGGTAAGCCTGTGTTAGCTCATTGGTTAGCATCAGTTAGCTCATTGGTTAGCCTCAGTTAGCTCATCGGTTAGCATCAGTTAGCTCATTGGTTAGCCTCGGTTAGCTTGGTTAGCATCAGTTAGCATCAGTTAGCATCAGTTAGCATTGGTTAGCATCAGTTAGCTCATTGGTTAGCCTCAGTTAGCTCATTGGTTAGCATCAGTTAGCTCATTGGTCAGCCTCGGTTAGCTCATTGGTTAGCTTCAGTTAGGTCATTGGTTAGCTTCAGTTAGCTCATTGGTTAGCCTCAGTTAGCTCATTGGTTAGCATCAGTTAGCTCATTGGTTAGCCTCGGTTAGCTCATTGGTTAGCTTGAGCCTCAGTTAGCTCATTGTTTAGCATCAGTTAGCTCATTGGTTAGCCTCGGTTAGCTCATTGGTTAGCCTCGGTTAGCTCATTGGTTAGCTTCAGTTAGCTCATTGGTTAGCTTCAGTTAGCTCATTGGTTAGCCTCGGTTAGCTCATTGGTTCGCTTCAGTTAGCTCATTGGTTAGCCTCGGTTAGCTCATTGGTTAGCATCAGTTAGCTCATTGGTTAGCCTCGGTTAGCTTGGTTAGCATCAGTTAGCATCAATTAGCATTGGTTAGCATCAGTTAGCTCATTGGTTAGCCTTTGTTAGCTCAGTGGTTAGCCTGGGTTAGCTCATTGGTTAGCTTCAGTTAGCTCATTGGTTAGCTTTGGTTAGCTCATTGATTAGCCTCATTGGTTAGCTTGGTTAGCTTCATTGGTTAGCTTCAGTTAGCTCATTGGTTAGCATCAGTTAGCTCATTGGTTAGCCTCGGTTACCTCATTGGTTAGCTTCAGTTAGCTCATCGGTTAGCTTCGGTTAGCTCATTGGTTAGCCTCATTGGTTAGCATTGGTGAGCTTCATTGGTTAGCTTCAGTTAGCTCATTGGATAGCATCAGTTAGCTCATTGGTTAGCCTCGGTTAGCTCATTGGTTAGCTTCAGTTAGCTCATTGGTTAGCTTCGGTTAGCTCATTGGTTAGCCTTGGTTAGCTCATTGGTTAGCTTCAGTTAGGTCATTGGTTAGCTTCGGTTAGCTCATTGGTTAGCCTCAATGGTTAGCTTGGTTAGCTTCATTGGTTAGCTTCAGTTAGCTCATTGGTTAGCATCAGTTAGCTCATTGGTTATCCTCGGTTAGCTCATTGGTTAGCTTCAGTTAGCTCATTGGTTAGCTTCGGTTAGCTCATTGGTTAGCCTCATTGGTTAGCATTGGTTAGCTTCATTGGTTAGCTTCAGTTAGCTCATTGGTTAGCATCAGTTAGCTCATTGGTTAGCCTCGGTTAGCTCATTGGTTAGCTTCAGTTAGCTCATTGGTTAGCTTCGGTTAGCTCATTGGTTAGCCTCGGTTAGCTCATTGGTTAGCCTGGGTTAGCTCATTCCTCGGTTAACTCATTGGTTAGCCTGGGTTAGCTCATTGGTTAGCTGAAGTTAGCTCAATGGTTAGCCTCGGTTTGGTTAGCTCATTGGTTAGCCTGTTGTTAGCCTCAGTTAGCTCATTGGTTAGCCTCAGTTAGCTCATTGGTTAGCATCAGTTAGCTCATTGGTTAGCCTTGGTTAGCTTGGTTAGCATCAGTTAGCATCAGTTAGCATCAGTTAGCATTGGTTAGCATCAGTTAGCTCATTGGTTAGCCTCAGTTAGCTCATTGGTTAGCATCAGTTAGCTCATTGGTCAGCCTCGGTTAGCTCATTGGTTAGCTTCAGTTAGCTCATTGGTTAGCCTCGGTTAGCTCATTGGTTAGCCTGTGTTAGCTCATTGGTTAGCATCAGTTAGCTCATTGGTTAGCTTCGGTTAGCTCATTGGTTAGCCTCATTGGTTAGCTTGTTTAGCTTCATTGGTTAGCTTCGGTTAGCTCATTGGTTAGCCTCATTGGTTAGCCTCAGTTAGCTCATTGGTTAGCTTCAGTTAGCTCATTGGTTAGCTTCGGTTAGCTCATTGGTTAGCCTCATTGGTTAGCATTGGTTAGCTTCATTGGTTAGCTTCAGTTAGCTCATTGGTTAGCATCAGTTAGCTCATTGGTTAGCCTCGGTTAGCTCATTGGTTAGCTTCAGTTAGCTCATTGGTTAGCTTCGGTTAGCTCATTGGTTAGCCTCGGTTAGCTCATTGGTTAGCCTGGGTTAGCTCATTCCTCGGTTAGCTCATTGGTTAGCCTGGGTTAGCTCATTGGTTAGCTTAAGTTAGCTCATTGGTTAGCCTCGGTTTGGTTAGCTCATTGGTTAGCCTGGGTTAGCCTCAGTTAGCTCATTGGTTAGCTTCGGTTAGCTCATTGGTTAGCTTCATTGGTTAGCATTGGTTAGCTTCATTGGTTAGCCTGGGTTAGCTCATTGGTTAGCATCAGTTAGCTCATTGGTTAGCCTCGGTTAGCTCATTGGTTAGCTTCAGTTAGGTCATTGGTTAGCTTCAGTTAGCTCATTGGTTAGCTTCAGTTAGCTCATTGGTTAGCCTCGGTTAGCTCATTGGTTAGCTTCAGTTAGCTCATTGGTTAGCCTCGGTTAGCACAGTGGTTAGCCTGGGTTAGCTCATTGGTTAGCATCAGTTAGCTCATTGGTTAGCCTCAGTTAGCTCATTGGTTAGTATCAGTTAGCTCATTGGTTAGCCTCGGTTAGCTCATTGGTTAGTATCAGTTAGCTCATTGGTTAGCCTCGGTTAGCTCATTGGTTAGCTTCA
The DNA here is from genome assembly GCF_949606895.1 of Notothenia rossii. Taxonomy (NCBI): domain Eukaryota; kingdom Metazoa; phylum Chordata; class Actinopteri; order Perciformes; family Nototheniidae; genus Notothenia; species Notothenia rossii. The sequence goes on from NW_027639762.1 coordinate 900,293, forward strand.
GTTAGCTCATTGGTTAGCTTCGGTTAGCTCATTGGTTAGCTTCATTGGTTAGCCTGGGTTAGCTCATTGTTTAGCATCAGTTAGCTCATTGGTTAGCCTCGGTTAGCTTGGTTAGCATCAGTTAGCATCAGTTAGCATCAGTTAGCATTGGTTAGCATCAGTTAGCTCATTGGTTAGCCTCAGTTAGCTCATTGGTTAGCATCAGTTAGCTCATTGGTTAGCATCAGTTAGCTCATTGGTCAGCCTCGGTTAGCTCATTGGTTAGCTTCAGTTAGCTCATTGGTTAGCTTCAGTTAGCTCATTGGTTAGCCTCGGTTAGCTCATTGGTTAGCCTGTGTTAGCTCTTTGGTTAGCATCAGTTAGCTCATTGGTTAGCCTCAGTTAGCTCATTGGTTAGCATCAGTTAGCTCATTGGTTAGCCTCGGTTAGCTCATTGGTTAGCTTCAGTTAGCTCATTGGTTAGCTTCAGTTAGCTCATTGGTTAGCCTCGGTTAGCTCATCGGTTAGCTTCAGTTAGCTCATTGGTTAGCCTCGGTTAGCTCAGTGGTTAGCCTGGGTTAGCTCATTGGTTAGCATCAGTTAGCTTATTGGTTAGCCTCAGTTAGCTCATTTGTTAGCATCAGTTAGCTCATTGGTTAGCCTCGGTTAGCTTGGTTAACATCAGTTAGCATCAGTTAGCATCAGTTAGCATTGGTTAGCATCAGTTAGCTCATTGGTTAGCCTCAGTTAGCTCATTGGTTAGCATCAGTTAGCTCATTGGTCAGCCTCGGTAAGCTCATTGGTTAGCTTCAGTTAGCTCATTGGTTAGCTTCAGTTAGCTCATTGGTTAGCTTCAGTTAGCTCATTGGTTAGCCTCGGTTAGCTCATTGGTTAGCCTGTGTTAGCTCATTGGTTAGCATCAGTTAGCTCATTGGTTAGCCTCAGTTAGCTCATTGGTTAGCATCAGTTAGCTCATTGGTTAGCCTCGGTTAGCTCATTGGTTAGCTTCAGTTAGCTCATTGGTTAGCCTCGGTTAGCTCATTGGTAAGCCTGTGTTAGCTCATTGGTTAGCATCAGTTAGCTCATTGGTTAGCCTCAGTTAGCTCATCGGTTAGCATCAGTTAGCTCATTGGTTAGCCTCGGTTAGCTTGGTTAGCATCAGTTAGCATCAGTTAGCATCAGTTAGCATTGGTTAGCATCAGTTAGCTCATTGGTTAGCCTCAGTTAGCTCATTGGTTAGCATCAGTTAGCTCATTGGTCAGCCTCGGTTAGCTCATTGGTTAGCTTCAGTTAGGTCATTGGTTAGCTTCAGTTAGCTCATTGGTTAGCATCAGTTAGCTCATTGGTTAGCCTCGGTTAGCTCATTGGTTAGCTTGAGCCTCAGTTAGATCATTGGTTAGCATCAGTTAGCTCATTGGTTAGCCTCGGTTAGCTCATTGGTTAGCCTCGGTTAGCTCATTGGTTAGCTTCAGTTAGCTCATTGGTTAGCTTCAGTTAGCTCATTGGTTAGCCTCGGTTAGCTCATTGGTTAGCTTCAGTTAGCTCATTGGTTAGCCTCGGTTAGCTCATTGGTTAGCATCAGTTAGCTCATTGGTTAGCCTCGGTTAGCTTGGTTAGCATCAGTTAGCATCAGTTAGCATCAGTTAGCATTGGTTAGCATCAGTTAGCTCATTGGTTAGCCTCGGTTAGCTCAGTGGTTAGCTTCGGTTAGCTCATTGATTAGCTTCATTGGTTAGCTTGGTTAGCTCATTGGTTAGCATCAGTTAGCTCATTGGTTAGCCTCGGTTAGCTCATTGGTTAGCTTCAGTTAGCTCATTGGTTAGCTTCTGTTAGCTCATTGGTTAGCCTCGGTTAGCTCATTGGATAGCCTGGGTTAGCTCATTCCTCGGTTAGCTCATTGGTTAGCCTGGGTTAGCTCATTGGTTAGCTTCAGTTAGCTCAATGGTTAGCCTCGCTTTGGTTAGCTCATTGGTTAGCATGGGTTAGCCTCAGTAAGCTCATTGGTTAGCCTCAGTTAGCTCATTGGTTAGCATCAGTTAGCTCATTGCTTAGCCTCGGTTAGCTTGGTTAGCATCAGTTAGCATCAGTTAGCATCAGTTAGCATTGGTTACCATCAGTTAGCTCATTGGTTAGCCTCAGTTAGCTCATTGGTTAGCATCAGTTAGCTCATTGGTCAGCCTCGGTTAGCTCATTGGTTAGCTTCAGTTAGCTCATTGGTTAGCCTCGGTTAGCTCATTGGTTAGCCTGTGTTAGCTCATTGGTTAGCATCAATTAGCTCATTGGTTAGCCTCAGTTAGCTCATTGGTTAGCATCAGTTAGCTCATTGGTTAGCCTCGGTTAGCTCATTGGTTAGCTTGAGCCTGTTAGCTCATTGGTTAGCATCAGTTAGCTCATTGGTTAGCCTCGGTTAGCTCATTGGTTAGCATCGGTTAGCTCATTGGTTAGCTTCAGTTAGCTCATTGGTTAGCTTCGGTTAGCTCATTGGTTAGCCTCGGTTAGCTCATTGGTTAGCTTCAGTAAGCTCATTGGTTAGCCTTGGTTAGCTCATTGGTTAGCATCAGTTAGCTCATTGGTTAGCCTCGGTTAGCTTGGTTAGCATCAGTTAGCATCAGTTAGCATCAGTTAGCATTGGTTAGCATCAGTTAGCTCATTGGTTAGCCTCGGTTAGCTCAGTGGTTAGCCTGGGTTAGCTCATTGGTTAGCCTCAGTTAGCTCATTGGTTAGCCTCAGTTAGCTCATTGGTTAGCATCAGTTAGCTCATTGGTTATCCTCGGTTAGCTCATTGGTTAGCTTCAGTTGGCTCATTGGTTAGCTTCGGTTAGCTCATTGGTTAGCCTCATTGGTTAGCATTGGTTAGCTTCATTGGATAGCTTCAGTTAGCTCATTGGTTAGCTTCAGTTAGCTCATTGGTTAGCCTCGGTTAGCTCATTGGTTAGCCTGGGTTAGCTCATTCCTCGGTTAGCTCATTGGTTAGCCTGTGTTAGCTCATTGGTTAGCATCAGTTAGCTCATTGGTTAGCCTCAGTTAGCTCATTGGTTAGCATCAGTAAGCTCATTGGTTAGCCTCGGTTAGCTCATTGGTTAGCTTGAGCCTCAGTTAGCTCATTGGTTAGCATCAGTTAGCTCATTGGTTAGCCTCGGTTAGCTCATTGGTTAGCCTCGGTTAGCTCATTGGTTAGCTTCAGTTAGCTCATTGGTTAGCTTCGGTTAGCTCATTGGTTAGCCTCGGTTAGCTCATTGGTTAGCTTCAGTTAGCTCATTGGTTAGCCTCGGTTAGCTCATTGGTTAGCATCAGTTAGCTCATTGGTTAGCCTCGGTTAGCTCATTGGTTAGCTTCAGTTAGCTCATTGGTTAGCTTCAGTTAGCTCATTGGTTAGCCTCGGTTAGCTCATTGGTTAGCTTCAGTTAGCTCATTGGTTAGCCTCGGTTAGCTCAGTGGTTAGCCTGGGTTTGCTCATTGGTTAGCATCAGTTAGCTCATTGGTTAGCCTCAGTTAGCTCATTGGTTAGCCTCAGTTAGCTCATTGGTTAGCTTCAGTTAGCTCATCGGTTAGCTTCGGTTAGCTCATTGGTTAGCCTCATTGGTTAGCATTGGTTAGCTTCATTGGTTAGCTTCAGTTAGCTCATTGGATAGCATCGGTTAGCTCATTGGTTAGCCTCGGTTAGCTCATTGGTTAGCTTCAGTTAGCTCATTGGTTAGCTTCGGTTAGCTCATTGGTTAGCCTCGGTTAGCTCATTGGTTAGCCTGGGTTAGCTCATTCCTCGGTTAGCTCATTGGTTAGCCTGGGTTAGCTCATTGGTTAGCTTCAGTTAGCTCAATGGTTAGCCTCGGTTTGGTTAGCTCATTGGTTAGCCTGGGTTAGCCTCAGTTAGCTCATTGGTTAGCCTCAGTTAGCTCATTGGTTAGCATCATTTAGCTCATTGGTTAGCCTCGGTTAGCTTGGTTAGCATCAGTTAGCATCAGTTAGCATCAGTTAGCATTGGTTAGCATCAGTTATCTCATTGGTTAGCCTCAGTTAGCTCATTGGTTAGCATCAGTTAGCTCATTGGTCAGCCTCGGTTAGCTCATTGGTTAGCTTCAGTTAGCTCATTGGTTAGCCTCGGTTTGGTTAGCTCATTGGTTAGCCTGGGTTAGCCTCAGTTAGCTCATTGGTTAGCTTCGGTTAGCTCATTGGTTAGCTTCATTGGTTAGCATTGGTTAGCTTCATTGGTTAGCCTGGGTTAGCTCATTGGTTAGCATCAGTTAGCTCATTGGTTAGCCTCGGTTAGCTCATTGGTTAGCTTCAGTTAGCTCATTGGTTAGCTTCAGTTAGCTCATTGGTTAGCTTCAGTTAGCTCATTGGTTAGCCTCGGTTAGCTCATTGGTTAGCTTCAGTTAGCTCATTGGTTAGCCTCGGTTAGCACAGTGGTTAGCCTGGGCTAGCTCATTGGTTAGCATCAGTTAGCTCATTGGTTAGCCTCAGTTAGCTCATTGGTTAGTATCAGTTAGCTCATTGGTTAGCCTTGGTTAGCTCATTGGTTAGTATCAGTTAGCTCATTGGTTAGCCTCGGTTAGCTCATTGGTTAGCTTCAGTTAGCTCATTGGTTAGCTTCGGTTAGCTCATTGGTTAGCTTCATTGGTTAGCCTGGGTTAGCTCATTGTTTAGCATCAGTTAGCTCATTGGTTAGCCTCGGTTAGCTTGGTTAGCATCAGTTAGCATCAGTTAGCATCAGTTAGCATTGGTTAGCATCAGTTAGCTCATTGGTTAACCTCGGTTAACTCATTGGTTAGCTTCAGTTAGCTCATTGGTCAGCCTCGGTTAGCTCATTGGTTAGCTTCAGTTAGCTCATTGGTTAGCTTCAGTTAGCTCATTGGTTAGCCTCGGTTAGCTCATTGGTTAGCGTGTGTTAGCTCATTGGTTAGCCTCAGTTAGCTCATTGGTTAGCCTCAGTTAGCTCATTGGTTAGCATCAGTTAGCTCATTGGTTAGCATCAGTTAGCTCATTGGTCAGCCTCGGTTAGCTCATTGGTTAGCTTCAGTTAGCTCATTGGTTAGCTTCAGTTAGCTCATTTGTTAGCCTCAGTTAGCTCATTGGTTAGCATCAGTTAACTCATTGGTTAGCATCAGTTAGCTCATTGGTCAGCCTCGGTTAGCTCATTGGTTAGCCTGTGTTAGCTCTTTGGTTAGCATCAGTTAGCTCATTGGTTAGCCTCAGTTAGCTCATTGGTTAGCATCAGTTAGCTCATTGGTTAGCCTCGGTTAGCTCATTGGTTAGCTTCAGTTAGCTCATTGGTTAGCTTCAGTTAGCTCATTGGTTAGCCTCGGTTAGCTCATTGGTTAGCCTGTGTTAGCTCTTTGGTTAGCATCAGTTAGCTCATTGGTTAGCCTCAGTTAGCTCATTGGTTAGCATCAGTTAGCTCATTGGTTAGCCTCGGTTAGCTCATTGGTTAGCTTCAGTTAGCTCATTGGTTAGCTTCAGTTAGCTCATTGGTTAGCCTCGGTTAGCTCATCGGTTAGCTTCAGTTAGCTCATTGGTTAGCCTCGGTTAGCTCAGTGGTTAGCCTGGGTTAGCTCATTGGTTAGCATCAGTTAGCTCATTGGTTAGCCTCAGTTAGCTCATTTGTTAGCATCAGTTAGCTCATTGGTTAGCCTCGGTTAGCTTGGTTAACATCAGTTAGCATCAGTTAGCATCAGTTAGCATTGGTTAGCATCAGTTAGCTCATTGGTTAGCCTCAGTTAGCTCATTGGTTAGCATCAGTTAGCTCATTGGTCAGCCTCGGTTAGCTCATTGGTTAGCTTCAGTTAGCTCATTGGTTAGCTTCAGTTAGCTCATTGGTTAGCTTCAGTTAGCTCATTGGTTAGCCTCGGTTAGCTCATTGGTTAGCCTGTGTTAGCTCATTGGTTAGCATCAGTTAGCTCATTGGTTAGCCTCAGTTAGCTCATTGGTTAGCATCAGTTAGCTCATTGGTTAGCCTCGGTTAGCTCATTGGTTAGCTTCAGTTAGCTCATTGGTTAGCCTCGGTTAGCTCATTGGTAAGCCTGTGTTAGCTCATTGGTTAGCATCAGTTAGCTCATTGGTTAGCCTCAGTTAGCTCATCGGTTAGCATCAGTTAGCTCATTGGTTAGCCTCGGTTAGCTTGGTTAGCATCAGTTAGCATCAGTTAGCATCAGTTAGCATTGGTTAGCATCAGTTAGCTCATTGGTTAGCCTCAGTTAGCTCATTGGTTAGCATCAGTTAGCTCATTGGTCAGCCTCGGTTAGCTCATTGATTAGCTTCAGTTAGGTCATTGGTTAGCTTCAGTTAGCTCATTGGTTAGCATCAGTTAGCTCATTGGTTAGCCTCGGTTAGCTCATTGGTTAGCTTGAGCCTCAGTTAGCTCATTGGTTAGCATCAGTTAGCTCATTGGTTAGCCTCGGTTAGCTCATTGGTTAGCCTCGGTTAGCTCATTGGTTAGCTTCAGTTAGCTCATTGGTTAGCCTCGGTTAGCTCATTGGTTAGCATCAGTTAGCTCATTGGTTAGCCTCGGTTAGCTTGGTTAGCATCAGTTAGCATCAGTTAGCATCAGTTAGCATTGGTTAGCATCAGTTAGCTCATTGGTTAGCCTCGGTTAGCTCAGTGATTAGCCTGGGTTAGCTCATTGGTTAGCTTCAGTTAGCTCATTGGTTAGCTTCGGTTAGCTCATTGATTAGCCTCATTGGTTAGCTTGGTTAGCTCATTGGTTAGCATCAGTTAGCTCATTGGTTAGCCTCGGTTAGCTCATTGGTTAGCTTCAGTTAGCTCATCGGTTAGCTTCGGTTAGCTCATTGGTTAGCCTCATTGGTTAGCATTGGTGAGCTTCATTGGTTAGCTTCAGTTAGCTCATTGGATAGCATCAGTTAGCTCATTGGTTAGCCTCGGTTAGCTCATTGGTTAGCTTCAGTTAGCTCATTGGTTAGCCTCGGTTAGCTCATTGGTTAGCCTGGGTTAGCTCATTCCTCGGTTAGCTCATTGGTTAGCCTGGGTTAGCTCATTGGTTAGCTTCAGTTAGCTCAATGGTTAGCCTCGCTTTGGTTAGCTCATTGGTTAGCCTGGGTTAGCCTCAGTTAGCTCATTGGTTAGCCTCAGTTAGCTCATTGGTTGGCATCAGTTAGCTAAATTGCTTAGCCTCGGTTAGCTTGGTTAGCATCAGTTAGCATCAGTTAGCATCAGTTAGCATTGGTTAGCATCAGTTAGCTCATTGGTTAGCCTCAGTTTGCTCATTGGTTAGCATCAGTTAGCTCATTGGTCAGCCTCGGTTAGCTCATTGGTTAGCTTCAGTTAGCTCATTGGTTAGCCTCGGTTAGCTCATTGGTTAGCCTGTGTTAGCTCATTGGTTAGCATCAATTAGCTCATTGGTTAGCCTCAGTTAGCTCATTGGTTAGCATCAGTTAGCTCATTGGTTAGCCTCGGTTAGCTCATTGGTTAGCTTGAGCCTGTTAGCTCATTGGTTAGCATCAGTTAGCTCATTGGTTAGCCTCGGTTAGCTCATTGGTTAGCATCGGTTAGCTCATTGGTTAGCTTCAGTTAGCTCATTGGTTAGCTTCGGTTAGCTCATTGGTTAGCCTCGGTTAGCTCATTGGTTAGCTTCAGTAAGCTCATTGGTTAGCCTTGGTTAGCTCATTGGTTAGCATCAGTTAGCTCATTGGTTAGCCTCGGTTAGCTTGGTTAGCATCAGTTAGCATCAGTTAGCATCAGTTAGCATTGGTTAGCATCAGTTAGCTCATTGGTTAGCCTCGGTTAGCTCAGTGGTTAGCCTGGGTTAGCTCATTGGTTAGCCTCAGTTAGCTCATTGGTTAGCCTCAGTTAGCTCATTGGTTAGCATCAGTTAGCTCATTGGTTATCCTCGGTTAGCTCATTGGTTAGCTTCAGTTGGCTCATTGGTTAGCTTCGGTTAGCTCATTGGTTAGCCTCATTGGTTAGCATTGGTTAGCTTCATTGGATAGCTTCAGTTAGCTCATTGGTTAGCTTCAGTTAGCTCATTGGTTAGCTTCGGTTAGCTCATTGGTTAGCCTCGGTTAGCTCATTGGTTAGCCTGGGTTAGCTCATTCCTCGGTTAGCTCATTGGTTAGCCTGTGTTAGCTCATTGGTTAGCATCAGTTAGCTCATTGGTTAGCCTCAGTTAGCTCATTGGTTAGCATCAGTAAGCTCATTGGTTAGCCTCGGTTAGCTCATTGGTTAGCTTGAGCCTCAGTTAGCTCATTGGTTAGCATCAGTTAGCTCATTGGTTAGCCTCGGTTAGCTCATTGGTTAGCCTCGGTTAGCTCATTGGTTAGCTTCAGTTAGCTCATTGGTTAGCTTCGGTTAGCTCATTGGTTAGCCTCGGTTAGCTCATTGGTTAGCTTCAGTTAGCTCATTGGTTAGCCTCGGTTAGCTCATTGGTTAGCATCAGTTAGCTCATTGGTTAGCCTCGGTTAGCTCATTGGTTAGCTTCAGTTAGCTCATTGGTTAGCTTCAGTTAGCTCATTGGTTAGCCTCGGTTAGCTCATTGGTTAGCTTCAGTTAGCTCATTGGTTAGCCTCGGTTAGCTCAGTGGTTAGCCTGGGTTTGCTCATTGGTTAGCATCAGTTAGCTCATTGGTTAGCCTCAGTTAGCTCATTGGTTAGCCTCAGTTAGCTCATTGGTTAGCTTCAGTTAGCTCATCGGTTAGCTTCGGTTAGCTCATTGGTTAGCCTCATTGGTTAGCATTGGTTAGCTTCATTGGTTAGCTTCAGTTAGCTCATTGGATAGCATCGGTTAGCTCATTGGTTAGCCTCGGTTAGCTCATTGGTTAGCTTCAGTTAGCTCATTGGTTAGCTTCGGTTAGCTCATTGGTTAGCCTCGGTTAGCTCATTGGTTAGCCTGGGTTAGCTCATTCCTCGGTTAGCTCATTGGTTAGCCTGGGTTAGCTCATTGGTTAGCTTCAGTTAGCTCAATGGTTAGCCTCGGTTTGGTTAGCTCATTGGTTAGCCTGGGTTAGCCTCAGTTAGCTCATTGGTTAGCCTCAGTTAGCTCATTGGTTAGCATCATTTAGCTCATTGGTTAGCCTCGGTTAGCTTGGTTAGCATCAGTTAGCATCAGTTAGCATCAGTTAGCATTGGTTAGCATCAGTTATCTCATTGGTTAGCCTCAGTTAGCTCATTGGTTAGCATCAGTTAGCTCATTGGTCAGCCTCGGTTAGCTCATTGGTTAGCTTCAGTTAGCTCATTGGTTAGCCTCGGTTTGGTTAGCTCATTGGTTAGCCTGGGTTAGCCTCAGTTAGCTCATTGGTTAGCTTCGGTTAGCTCATTGGTTAGCTTCATTGGTTAGCATTGGTTAGCTTCATTGGTTAGCCTGGGTTAGCTCATTGGTTAGCATCAGTTAGCTCATTGGTTAGCCTCGGTTAGCTCATTGGTTAGCTTCAGTTAGCTCATTGGTTAGCTTCAGTTAGCTCATTGGTTAGCTTCAGTTAGCTCATTGGTTAGCCTCGGTTAGCTCATTGGTTAGCTTCAGTTAGCTCATTGGTTAGCCTCGGTTAGCACAGTGGTTAGCCTGGGCTAGCTCATTGGTTAGCATCAGTTAGCTCATTGGTTAGCCTCAGTTAGCTCATTGGTTAGTATCAGTTAGCTCATTGGTTAGCCTTGGTTAGCTCATTGGTTAGTATCAGTTAGCTCATTGGTTAGCCTCGGTTAGCTCATTGGTTAGCTTCAGTTAGCTCATTGGTTAGCTTCGGTTAGCTCATTGGTTAGCTTCATTGGTTAGCCTGGGTTAGCTCATTGTTTAGCATCAGTTAGCTCATTGGTTAGCCTCGGTTAGCTTGGTTAGCATCAGTTAGCATCAGTTAGCATCAGTTAGCATTGGTTAGCATCAGTTAGCTCATTGGTTAACCTCGGTTAACTCATTGGTTAGCTTCAGTTTGCTCATTGGTCAGCCTCGGTTAGCTCATTGGTTAGCTTCAGTTAGCTCATTGGTTAGCTTCAGTTAGCTCATTGGTTAGCCTCGGTTAGCTCATTGGTTAGCGTGTGTTAGCTCATTGGTTAGCCTCAGTTAGCTCATTGGTTAGCCTCAGTTAGCTCATTGGTTAGCATCAGTTAGCTCATTGGTTAGCATCAGTTAGCTCATTGGTCAGCCTCGGTTAGCTCATTGGTTAGCTTCAGTTAGCTCATTGGTTAGCTTCAGTTAGCTCATTTGTTAGCCTCAGTTAGCTCATTGGTTAGCATCAGTTAACTCATTGGTTAGCATCAGTTAGCTCATTGGTCAGCCTCGGTTAGCTCATTGGTTAGCCTGTGTTAGCTCTTTGGTTAGCATCAGTTAGCTCATTGGTTAGCCTCAGTTAGCTCATTGGTTAGCATCAGTTAGCTCATTGGTTAGCCTCGGTTAGCTCATTGGTTAGCTTCAGTTAGCTCATTGGTTAGCTTCAGTTAGCTCATTGGTTAGCTCGGTTAGCTCATTGGTTAGCCTGTGTTAGCTCTTTGGTTAGCATCAGTTAGCTCATTGGTTAGCCTCAGTTAGCTCATTGGTTAGCATCAGTTAGCTCATTGGTTAGCCTCGGTTAGCTCATTGGTTAGCTTCAGTTAGCTCATTGGTTAGCTTCAGTTAGCTCATTGGTTAGCCTCGGTTAGCTCATCGGTTAGCTTCAGTTAGCTCATTGGTTAGCCTCGGTTAGCTCAGTGGTTAGCCTGGGTTAGCTCATTGGTTAGCATCAGTTAGCTCATTGGTTAGCCTCAGTTAGCTCATTTGTTAGCATCAGTTAGCTCATTGGTTAGCCTCGGTTAGCTTGGTTAACATCAGTTAGCATCAGTTAGCATCAGTTAGCATTGGTTAGCATCAGTTAGCTCATTGGTTAGCCTCAGTTAGCTCATTGGTTAGCATCAGTTAGCTCATTGGTCAGCCTCGGTTAGCTCATTGGTTAGCTTCAGTTAGCTCATTGGTTAGCTTCAGTTAGCTCATTGGTTAGCTTCAGTTAGCTCATTGGTTAGCCTCGGTTAGCTCATTGGTTAGCCTGTGTTAGCTCATTGGTTAGCATCAGTTAGCTCATTGGTTAGCCTCAGTTAGCTCATTGGTTAGCATCAGTTAGCTCATTGGTTAGCCTCGGTTAGCTCATTGGTTAGCTTCAGTTAGCTCATTGGTTAGCCTCGGTTAGCTCATTGGTAAGCCTGTGTTAGCTCATTGGTTAGCATCAGTTAGCTCATTGGTTAGCCTCAGTTAGCTCATCGGTTAGCATCAGTTAGCTCATTGGTTAGCCTCGGTTAGCTTGGTTAGCATCAGTTAGCATCAGTTAGCATCAGTTAGCATTGGTTAGCATCAGTTAGCTCATTGGTTAGCCTCAGTTAGCTCATTGGTTAGCATCAGTTAGCTCATTGGTCAGCCTCGGTTAGCTCATTGATTAGCTTCAGTTAGGTCATTGGTTAGCTTCAGTTAGCTCATTGGTTAGCATCAGTTAGCTCATTGGTTAGCCTCGGTTAGCTCATTGGTTAGCTTGAGCCTCAGTTAGCTCATTGGTTAGCATCAGTTAGCTCATTGGTTAGCCTCGGTTAGCTCATTGGTTAGCCTCGGTTAGCTCATTGGTTAGCTTCAGTTAGCTCATTGGTTAGCCTCGGTTAGCTCATTGGTTAGCATCAGTTAGCTCATTGGTTAGCCTCGGTTAGCTTGGTTAGCATCAGTTAGCATCAGTTAGCATCAGTTAGCATTGGTTAGCATCAGTTAGCTCATTGGTTAGCCTCGGTTAGCTCAGTGATTAGCCTGGGTTAGCTCATTGGTTAGCTTCAGTTAGCTCATTGGTTAGCTTCGGTTAGCTCATTGATTAGCCTCATTGGTTAGCTTGGTTAGCTCATTGGTTAGCATCAGTTAGCTCATTGGTTAGCCTCGGTTAGCTCATTGGTTAGCTTCAGTTAGCTCATCGGTTAGCTTCGGTTAGCTCATTGGTTAGCCTCATTGGTTAGCATTGGTGAGCTTCATTGGTTAGCTTCAGTTAGCTCATTGGATAGCATCAGTTAGCTCATTGGTTAGCCTCGGTTAGCTCATTGGTTAGCTTCATTTAGCTCATTGGTTAGCCTCGGTTAGCTCATTGGTTAGCCTGGGTTAGCTCATTCCTCGGTTAGCTCATTGGTTAGCCTGGGTTAGCTCATTGGTTAGCTTCAGTTAGCTCAATGGTTAGCCTCGCTTTGGTTAGCTCATTGGTTAGCCTGGGTTAGCCTCAGTTAGCTCATTGGTTAGCCTCAGTTAGCTCATTGGTTGGCATCAGTTAGCTAAATTGCTTAGCCTCGGTTAGCTTGGTTAGCATCAGTTAGCATCAGTTAGCATCAGTTAGCATTGGTTAGCATCAGTTAGCTCATTGGTTAGCCTCAGTTTGCTCATTGGTTAGCATCAGTTAGCTCATTGGTCAGCCTCGGTTAGCTCATTGGTTAGCTTCAGTTAGCTCATTGGTTAGCCTCGGTTAGCTCATTGGTTAGCCTGTGTTAGCTCATTGGTTAGCATCAATTAGCTCATTGGTTAGCCTCAGTTAGCTCATTGGTTAGCATCAGTTAGCTCATTGGTTAGCCTCGGTTAGCTCATTGGTTAGCTTGAGCCTGTTAGCTCATTGGTTAGCATCAGTTAGCTCATTGGTTAGCCTCGGTTAGCTCATTGGTTAGCATCGGTTAGCTCATTGGTTAGCTTCAGTTAGCTCATTGGTTAGCTTCGGTTAGCTCATTGGTTAGCCTCGGTTAGCTCATTGGTTAGCTTCAGTAAGCTCATTGGTTAGCCTCGGTTAGCTCATTGGTTAGCATCAGTTAGCTCATTGGTTAGCCTCGGTTAGCTTGGTTAGCATCAGTTAGCATCAGTTAGCATCAGTTAGCATTGGTTAGCATCAGTTAGCTCATTGGTTAGCCTCGGTTAGCTCAGTGGTTAGCCTGGGTTAGCTCATTGGTTAGCCTCAGTTAGCTCATTGGTTAGCCTCAGTTAGCTCATTGGTTAGCATCAGTTAGCTCATTGGTTATCCTCGGTTAGCTCATTGGTTAGCTTCAGTTGGCTCATTGGTTAGCTTCGGTTAGCTCATTGGTTAGCCTCATTGGTTAGCATTGGTTAGCTTCATTGGATAGCTTCAGTTAGCTCATTGGTTAGCTTCAGTTAGCTCATTGGTTAGCTTCGGTTAGCTCATTGGTTAGCCTCGGTTAGCTCATTGGTTAGCCTGGGTTAGCTCATTCCTCGGTTAGCTCATTGGTTAGCCTGTGTTAGCTCATTGGTTAGCATCAGTTAGCTCATTGGTTAGCCTCAGTTAGCTCATTGGTTAGCATCAGTTAGCTAATTGGTTAGCCTCGGTTAGCTCATTGGTTAGCTTGAGCCTCAGTTAGCTCATTGGTTAGCATCAGTTAGCTCATTGGTTAGCCTCGGTTAGCTCAGTGGTTAGCCTGGGTTTGCTCATTGGTTAGCATCAGTTAGCTCATTGGTTAGCCTCAGTTAGCTCATTGGTTAGCCTCAGTTAGCTCATTGGTTAGCTTCAGTTAGCTCATCGGTTAGCTTCGGTTAGCTCATTGGTTAGCCTCATTGGTTAGCATTGGTTAGCTTCATTGGTTAGCTTCAGTTAGCTCATTGGATAGCATCAGTTAGCTCATTGGTTAGCCTCGGTTAGCTCATTGGTTAGCTTCAGTTAGCTCATTGGTTAGTTTCGGTTAGCTCATTGGTTAGCCTCGGTTAGCTCATTGGTTAGCCTAGGTTAGCTCATTCCTCGGTTAGCTCATTGGTTAGCCTGGGTTAGCTCATTGGTTAGCTTCAGTTAGCTCAATGGTTAGCCTCGGTTTGGTTAGCTCATTGGTTAGCCTGGGTTAGCCTCAGTTAGCTCATTGGTTAGCCTCAGTTAGCTCATTGGTTAGCATCATTTAGCTCATTGGTTAGCCTCGGTTAGCTTGGTTAGCATCAGTTAGCATCAGTTAGCATCAGTTAGCATTGGTTAGCATCAGTTATCTCATTGGTTAGCCTCAGTTAGCTCATTGGTTAGCATCAGTTAGCTCATTGGTCAGCCTCGGTTAGCTCATTGGTTAGCTTCAGTTAGCTCATTGGTTAGCCTCGGTTAGCTCATTGGTTAGCCTGTGTTAGCTCATTGGTTAGCATCAGTTAGCTCATTGGTTAGCCTCAGTTAGCTCATTGGTTAGCATCAGTTAGCTCATTGGTTAGCCTCGGTTAGCTCATTGGTTAGCTTGAGCCTCAGTTAGCTCATTGGTTAGCATCAGTTAGCTCATTGGTTAGCCTCGGTTAGCTCATTGGTTAGCATCGGTTAGCTCATTGGTTAGCTTCAGTTAGCTCATTGGTTAGCTTCGGTTAGCTCATTGGTTAGCCTCGGTTAGCTCATTGGTTAGCTTCAGTTAGCTCATTGGTTAGCCTCGGTTAGCTCATTGGTTAGCATCAGTTAGCTCATTGGTTAGCCTCGGTTAGCTTGGTTAGCATCAGTTAGCATCAGTTAGCATCAGTTAGCATTGGTTAGCATCAGTTAGCTCATTGGTTAGCCTCGGTTAGCTCAGTGGTTAGCCTGGGTTAGCTCATTGGTTAGCCTCAGTTAGCTCATTGGTTAGCCTCAGTTAGCTCATTGTTAGCATCAGTTAGCTCATTGGTTATCCTCGGTTAGCTCATTGGTTAGCTTCAGTTGGCTCATTGGTTAGCTTCGGTTAGCTCATTGGTTAGCCTCATTGGTTAGCATTGGTTAGCTTCATTGGATAGCTTCAGTTAGCTCATTGGTTAGCTTCAGTTAGCTCATTGGTTAGCTTCGGTTAGCTCATTGGTTAGCCTCGGTTAGCTCATTGGTTAGCCTGGGTTAGCTTATTCCTCGGTTAGCTCATTGGTTAGCCTGTGTTAGCTCATTGGTTAGCATCAGTTAGCTCATTGGTTAGCCTCAGTTAGCTCATTGGTTAGCATCAGTTAGCTCATTGGTTAGCCTCGGTTAGCTCATTGGTTAGCTTCAGTTAGCTCATTGGTTAGCTTCAGTTAGCTCATTGGTTAGCCTCGGTTAGCTCATTGGTTAGCTTCAGTTAGCTCATTGGTTAGCCTCGGTTAGCTCAGTGGTTAGCCTGGGTTAGCTCATTGGTTAGCATCAGTTAGCTCATTGATTAGCCTCAGTTAGCTCATTGGTTAGCATCAGTTAGCCCATTGGTTAGCCTCGGTTATCTCATTGGTTAGCTTCAGTTAGCTCATTGGTTAGCTTTGGTTAGCTCATTGGTTAGCCTCATTGGTTAGCATTGGTTAGCTTCATTGGTTAGCCTGGGTTAGCTCATTGGTTAGCATCAGTTAGCTCATTGGTTAGCCTGGGTTAGCTCATTGGTTAGCCTCGGTTAGCTCATTGGTTAGCATCAGTTAGCTCATTGGTTAGCCTCAGTTAGCTCATTGGTTAGCCTCAGTTAGCTCATTGGTTAGCTTCAGTTAGCTCATCGGTTAGCTTCGGTTAGCTCATTGGTTAGCCTCATTGGTTAGCATTGGTTAGCTTCATTGGTTAGCTTCAGTTAGCTCATTGGATAGCATCAGTTAGCTCATTGGTTAGCCTCGGTTAGCTCATTGGTTAGCTTCAGTTAGCTCATTGGTTAGCTTCGGTTCGCTCATTGGTTAGCCTCGGTTAGCTCATTGGTTAGCCTGGGTTAGCTCATTCCTCGGTTAGCTCATTGGTTAGCCTGGGTTAGCTCATTGGTTAGCTTCAGTTAGCTCAATGGTTAGCCTCAGTTTGGTTAGCTCATTGGTTAGCCTGGGTTAGCCTCAGTTAGCTCATTGGTTAGCCTCAGTTAGCTCATTGGTTAGCATCATTTAGCTCATTGGTTAGCCTCGGTTAGCTTGGTTAGCATCAGTTAGCATCAGTTAGCATCAGTTAGCATTGGTTAGCATCAGTTATCTCATTGGTTAGCCTCAGTTAGCTCATTGGTTAGCATCAGTTAGCTCATTGGTCAGCCTCGGTTAGCTCATTGGTTAGCTTCAGTTAGCTCATTGGTTAGCCTCGGTTAGCTCATTGGTTAGCCTGTGTTAGCTCATTGGTTAGCATCAGTTAGCTCATTGGTTAGCCTCAGTTAGCTCATTGGTTAGCATCAGTTAGCTCATTGGTTAGCCTCGGTTAGCTCATTGGTTAGCTTGAGCCTCAGTTAGCTCATTGGTTAGCATCAGTTAGCTCATTGGTTAGCCTCGGTTAGCTCATTGGTTAGCATCGGTTAGCTCATTGGTTAGCTTCAGTTAGCTCATTGGTTAGCTTCGGTTAGCTCATTGGTTAGCCTCGGTTAGCTCATTGGTTAGCTTCAGTTAGCTCATTGGTTAGCCTCGGTTAGCTCATTGGTTAGCATCAGTTAGCTCATTGGTTAGCCTCGGTTAGCTTGGTTAGCATCAGTTAGCATCAGTTAGCATCAGTTAGCATTGGTTAGCATCAGTTAGCTCATTGGTTAGCCTCGGTTAGCTCAGTGGTTAGCCTGGGTTAGCTCATTGGTTAGCCTCAGTTAGCTCATTGGTTAGCCTCAGTTAGCTCATTGGTTAGCATCAGTTAGCTCATTGGTTATCCTCGGTTAGCTCATTGGTTAGCTTCAGTTGGCTCATTGGTTAGCTTCGGTTAGCTCATTGGTTAGCCTCATTGGTTAGCATTGGTTAGCTTCATTGGATAGCTTCAGTTAGCTCATTGGTTAGCTTCAGTTAGCTCATTGGTTAGCTTCGGTTAGCTCATTGGTTAGCCTCGGTTAGCTCATTGGTTAGCCTGGGTTAGCTTATTCCTCGGTTAGCTCATTGGTTAGCCTGTGTTAGCTCATTGGTTAGCCTCGGTTAGCTCAGTGGTTAGCCTCAGTTAGCTCATTGGTTAGCCTCAGTTAGCTCATTGTTAGCATCAGTTAGCTCATTGGTTATCCTCGGTTAGCTCATTGGTTAGCCTCGGTTAGCTCATTGGTTAGCCTCAGTTAGCTCATTGGTTAGCCTCAGTTAGCTCATTGTTAGCATCAGTTAGCTCATTGGTTATCCTCGGTTAGCTCATTGGTTAGCTTCAGTTGGCTCATTGGTTAGCTTCGGTTAGCTCATTGGTTAGCCTCATTGGTTAGCATTGGTTAGCTTCATTGGATAGCTTCAGTTAGCTCATTGGTTAGCTTCAGTTAGCTCATTGGTTAGCTTCGGTTAGCTCATTGGTTAGCCTCGGTTAGCTCATTGGTTAGCCTGGGTTAGCTTATTCCTCGGTTAGCTCATTGGTTAGCCTGTGTTAGCTCATTGGTTAGCATCAGTTAGCTCATTGGTTAGCCTCAGTTAGCTCATTGGTTAGCATCAGTTAGCTCATTGGTTAGCCTCGGTTAGCTCATTGGTTAGCTTCAGTTAGCTCATTGGTTAGCTTCAGTTAGCTCATTGGTTAGCCTCGGTTAGCTCATTGGTTAGCTTCAGTTAGCTCATTGGTTAGCCTCGGTTAGCTCAGTGGTTAGCCTGGGTTAGCTCATTGGTTAGCATCAGTTAGCTCATTGATTAGCCTCAGTTAGCTCATTGGTTAGCATCAGTTAGCCCATTGGTTAGCCTCGGTTATCTCATTGGTTAGCTTCAGTTAGCTCATTGGTTAGCTTTGGTTAGCTCATTGGTTAGCCTCATTGGTTAGCATTGGTTAGCTTCATTGGTTAGCCTGGGTTAGCTCATTGGTTAGCATCAGTTAGCTCATTGGTTAGCCTGGGTTAGCTCATTGGTTAGCCTCGGTTAGCTCATTGGTTAGCATCAGTTAGCTCATTGGTTAGCCTCAGTTAGCTCATTGGTTAGCCTCAGTTAGCTCATTGGTTAGCTTCAGTTAGCTCATCGGTTAGCTTCGGTTAGCTCATTGGTTAGCCTCATTGGTTAGCATTGGTTAGCTTCATTGGTTAGCTTCAGTTAGCTCATTGGATAGCATCAGTTAGCTCATTGGTTAGCCTCGGTTAGCTCATTGGTTAGCTTCAGTTAGCTCATTGGTTAGCTTCGGTTCGCTCATTGGTTAGCCTCGGTTAGCTCATTGGTTAGCCTGGGTTAGCTCATTCCTCGGTTAGCTCATTGGTTAGCCTGGGTTAGCTCATTGGTTAGCTTCAGTTAGCTCAATGGTTAGCCTCAGTTTGGTTAGCTCATTGGTTAGCCTGGGTTAGCCTCAGTTAGCTCATTGGTTAGCCTCAGTTAGCTCATTGGTTAGCATCATTTAGCTCATTGGTTAGCCTCGGTTAGCTTGGTTAGCATCAGTTAGCATCAGTTAGCATCAGTTAGCATTGGTTAGCATCAGTTATCTCATTGGTTAGCCTCAGTTAGCTCATTGGTTAGCATCAGTTAGCTCATTGGTCAGCCTCGGTTAGCTCATTGGTTAGCTTCAGTTAGCTCATTGGTTAGCCTCGGTTAGCTCATTGGTTAGCCTGTGTTAGCTCATTGGTTAGCATCAGTTAGCTCATTGGTTAGCCTCAGTTAGCTAATTGGTTAGCATCAGTTAGCTCATTGGTTAGCCTCGGTTAGCTCATTGGTTAGCTTGAGCCTCAGTTAGCTCATTGGTTAGCATCAGTTAGCTCATTGGTTAGCCTCGGTTAGCTCATTGGTTAGCATCGGTTAGCTCATTGGTTAGCTTCAGTTAGCTCATTGGTTAGCTTCGGTTAGCTCATTGGTTAGCCTCGGTTAGCTCATTGGTTAGCTTCAGTTAGCTCATTGGTTAGCCTCGGTTAGCTCATTGGTTAGCATCAGTTAGCTCATTGGTTAGCCTCGGTTAGCTTGGTTAGCATCAGTTAGCATCAGTTAGCATCAGTTAGCATTGGTTAGCATCAGTTAGCTCATTGGTTAGCCTCGGTTAGCTCAGTGGTTAGCCTGGGTTAGCTCATTGGTTAGCCTCAGTTAGCTCATTGGTTAGCCTCAGTTAGCTCATTGGTTAGCATCAGTTAGCTCATTGGTTATCCTCGGTTAGCTCATTGGTTAGCTTCAGTTGGCTCATTGGTTAGCTTCGGTTAGCTCATTGGTTAGCCTCATTGGTTAGCATTGGTTAGCTTCATTGGATAGCTTCAGTTAGCTCATTGGTTAGCTTCAGTTAGCTCATTGGTTAGCTTCGGTTAGCTCATTGGTTAGCCTCGGTTAGCTCATTGGTTAGCCTGGGTTAGCTTATTCCTCGGTTAGCTCATTGGTTAGCCTGTGTTAGCTCATTGGTTAGCCTCGGTTAGCTCAGTGGTTAGCCTGGGTTAGCTCATTGGTTAGCATCAGTTAGCTCATTGATTAGCCTCAGTTAGCTCATTGGTTAGCATCAGTTAGCCCATTGGTTAGCCTCGGTTATCTCATTGGTTAGCTTCAGTTAGCTCATTGGTTAGCTTTGGTTAGCTCATTGGTTAGCCTCATTGGTTAGCATTGGTTAGCTTCATTGGTTAGCCTGGGTTAGCTCATTGGTTAGCATCAGTTAGCTCATTGGTTAGCCTGGGTTAGCTCATTGGTTAGCCTCGGTTAGCTCATTGGTTAGCATCAGTTAGCTCATTGGTTAGCCTCAGTTAGCTCATTGGTTAGCCTCAGTTAGCTCATTGGTTAGCTTCAGTTAGCTCATCGGTTAGCTTCGGTTAGCTCATTGGTTAGCCTCATTGGTTAGCATTGGTTAGCTTCATTGGTTAGCTTCAGTTAGCTCATTGGATAGCATCAGTTAGCTCATTGGTTAGCCTCGGTTAGCTCATTGGTTAGCTTCAGTTAGCTCATTGGTTAGCTTCGGTTAGCTCATTGGTTAGCCTCGGTTAGCTCATTGGTTAGCCTGGGTTAGCTCATTCCTCGGTTAGCTCATTGGTTAGCCTGGGTTAGCTCATTGGTTAGCTTCAGTTAGCTCAATGGTTAGCCTCGGTTTGGTTAGCTCATTGGTTAGCCTGGGTTAGCCTCAGTTAGCTCATTGGTTAGCCTCAGTTAGCTCATTGGTTAGCATCATTTAGCTCATTGGTTAGCCTCGGTTAGCTTGGTTAGCATCAGTTAGCATCAGTTAGCATCAGTTAGCATTGGTTAGCATCAGTTATCTCATTGGTTAGCCTCAGTTAGCTCATTGGTTAGCATCAGTTAGCTCATTGGTCAGCCTCGGTTAGCTCATTGGTTAGCTTCAGTTAGCTCATTGGTTAGCCTCGGTTAGCTCATTGGTTAGCCTGTGTTAGCTCATTGGTTAGCATCAGTTAGCTCATTGGTTAGCCTCAGTTAGCTCATTGGTTAGCATCAGTTAGCTCATTGGTTAGCCTCGGTTAGCTCATTGGTTAGCTTGAGCCTCAGTTAGCTCATTGGTTAGCATCAGTTAGCTCATTGGTTAGCCTCGGTTAGCTCATTGGTTAGCCTCGGTTAGCTTGGTTAGCATCAGTTAGCATCAGTTAGCATCAGTTAGCATTGGTTAGCATCAGTTAGCTCATTGGTTAGCCTCGGTTAGCTCAGTGGTTAGCCTGTGTTAGCTCATTGGTTAGCATCAATTAGCTCATTGGTTAGCCTCAGTTAGCTCATTGGTTAGCATCAGTTAGCTCATTGGTTAGCCTCGGTTAGCTCATTGGTTAGCTTGAGCCTGTTAGCTCATTGGTTAGCATCAGTTAGCTCATTGGTTAGCCTCGGTTAGCTCATTGGTTAGCATCGGTTAGCTCATTGGTTAGCTTCAGTTAGCTCATTGGTTAGCTTCGGTTAGCTCATTGGTTAGCCTCGGTTAGCTCATTGGTTAGCTTCAGTAAGCTCATTGGTTAGCCTCGGTTAGCTCATTGGTTAGCATCAGTTAGCTCATTGGTTAGCCTCGGTTAGCTTGGTTAGCATCAGTTAGCATCAGTTAGCATCAGTTAGCATTGGTTAGCATCAGTTAGCTCATTGGTTAGCCTCGGTTAGCTCAGTGGTTAGCCTGGGTTAGCTCATTGGTTAGCCTCAGTTAGCTCATTGGTTAGCCTCAGTTAGCTCATTGGTTAGCATCAGTTAGCTCATTGGTTATCCTCGGTTAGCTCATTGGTTAGCTTCAGTTGGCTCATTGGTTAGCTTCGGTTAGCTCATTGGTTAGCCTCATTGGTTAGCATTGGTTAGCTTCATTGGATAGCTTCAGTTAGCTCATTGGTTAGCTTCAGTTAGCTCATTGGTTAGCTTCGGTTAGCTCATTGGTTAGCCTCGGTTAGCTCATTGGTTAGCCTGGGTTAGCTCATTCCTCGGTTAGCTCATTGGTTAGCCTGTGTTAGCTCATTGGTTAGCATCAGTTAGCTCATTGGTTAGCCTCAGTTAGCTCATTGGTTAGCATCAGTTAGCTAATTGGTTAGCCTCGGTTAGCTCATTGGTTAGCTTGAGCCTCAGTTAGCTCATTGGTTAGCATCAGTTAGCTCATTGGTTAGCCTCGGTTAGCTCAGTGGTTAGCCTGGGTTTGCTCATTGGTTAGCATCAGTTAGCTCATTGGTTAGCCTCAGTTAGCTCATTGGTTAGCCTCAGTTAGCTCATTGGTTAGCTTCAGTTAGCTCATCGGTTAGCTTCGGTTAGCTCATTGGTTAGCCTCATTGGTTAGCATTGGTTAGCTTCATTGGTTAGCTTCAGTTAGCTCATTGGATAGCATCAGTTAGCTCATTGGTTAGCCTCGGTTAGCTCATTGGTTAGCTTCAGTTAGCTCATTGGTTAGTTTCGGTTAGCTCATTGGTTAGCCTCGGTTAGCTCATTGGTTAGCCTAGGTTAGCTCATTCCTCGGTTAGCTCATTGGTTAGCCTGGGTTAGCTCATTGGTTAGCTTCAGTTAGCTCAATGGTTAGCCTCGGTTTGGTTAGCTCATTGGTTAGCCTGGGTTAGCCTCAGTTAGCTCATTGGTTAGCCTCAGTTAGCTCATTGGTTAGCATCATTTAGCTCATTGGTTAGCCTCGGTTAGCTTGGTTAGCATCAGTTAGCATCAGTTAGCATCAGTTAGCATTGGTTAGCATCAGTTATCTCATTGGTTAGCCTCAGTTAGCTCATTGGTTAGCATCAGTTAGCTCATTGGTCAGCCTCGGTTAGCTCATTGGTTAGCTTCAGTTAGCTCATTGGTTAGCCTCGGTTAGCTCATTGGTTAGCCTGTGTTAGCTCATTGGTTAGCATCAGTTAGCTCATTGGTTAGCCTCAGTTAGCTCATTGGTTAGCATCAGTTAGCTCATTGGTTAGCCTCGGTTAGCTCATTGGTTAGCTTGAGCCTCAGTTAGCTCATTGGTTAGCATCAGTTAGCTCATTGGTTAGCCTCGGTTAGCTCATTGGTTAGCATCGGTTAGCTCATTGGTTAGCTTCAGTTAGCTCATTGGTTAGCTTCGGTTAGCTCATTGGTTAGCCTCGGTTAGCTCATTGGTTAGCTTCAGTTAGCTCATTGGTTAGCCTCGGTTAGCTCATTGGTTAGCATCAGTTAGCTCATTGGTTAGCCTCGGTTAGCTTGGTTAGCATCAGTTAGCATCAGTTAGCATCAGTTAGCATTGGTTAGCATCAGTTAGCTCATTGGTTAGCCTCGGTTAGCTCAGTGGTTAGCCTGGGTTAGCTCATTGGTTAGCCTCAGTTAGCTCATTGGTTAGCCTCAGTTAGCTCATTGTTAGCATCAGTTAGCTCATTGGTTATCCTCGGTTAGCTCATTGGTTAGCTTCAGTTGGCTCATTGGTTAGCTTCGGTTAGCTCATTGGTTAGCCTCATTGGTTAGCATTGGTTAGCTTCATTGGATAGCTTCAGTTAGCTCATTGGTTAGCTTCAGTTAGCTCATTGGTTAGCTTCGGTTAGCTCATTGGTTAGCCTCGGTTAGCTCATTGGTTAGCCTGGGTTAGCTTATTCCTCGGTTAGCTCATTGGTTAGCCTGTGTTAGCTCATTGGTTAGCATCAGTTAGCTCATTGGTTAGCCTCAGTTAGCTCATTGGTTAGCATCAGTTAGCTCATTGGTTAGCCTCGGTTAGCTCATTGGTTAGCTTCAGTTAGCTCATTGGTTAGCTTCAGTTAGCTCATTGGTTAGCCTCGGTTAGCTCATTGGTTAGCTTCAGTTAGCTCATTGGTTAGCCTCGGTTAGCTCAGTGGTTAGCCTGGGTTAGCTCATTGGTTAGCATCAGTTAGCTCATTGATTAGCCTCAGTTAGCTCATTGGTTAGCATCAGTTAGCCCATTGGTTAGCCTCGGTTATCTCATTGGTTAGCTTCAGTTAGCTCATTGGTTAGCTTTGGTTAGCTCATTGGTTAGCCTCATTGGTTAGCATTGGTTAGCTTCATTGGTTAGCCTGGGTTAGCTCATTGGTTAGCATCAGTTAGCTCATTGGTTAGCCTGGGTTAGCTCATTGGTTAGCCTCGGTTAGCTCATTGGTTAGCATCAGTTAGCTCATTGGTTAGCCTCAGTTAGCTCATTGGTTAGCCTCAGTTAGCTCATTGGTTAGCTTCAGTTAGCTCATCGGTTAGCTTCGGTTAGCTCATTGGTTAGCCTCATTGGTTAGCATTGGTTAGCTTCATTGGTTAGCTTCAGTTAGCTCATTGGATAGCATCAGTTAGCTCATTGGTTAGCCTCGGTTAGCTCATTGGTTAGCTTCAGTTAGCTCATTGGTTAGCTTCGGTTCGCTCATTGGTTAGCCTCGGTTAGCTCATTGGTTAGCCTGGGTTAGCTCATTCCTCGGTTAGCTCATTGGTTAGCCTGGGTTAGCTCATTGGTTAGCTTCAGTTAGCTCAATGGTTAGCCTCAGTTTGGTTAGCTCATTGGTTAGCCTGGGTTAGCCTCAGTTAGCTCATTGGTTAGCCTCAGTTAGCTCATTGGTTAGCATCATTTAGCTCATTGGTTAGCCTCGGTTAGCTTGGTTAGCATCAGTTAGCATCAGTTAGCATCAGTTAGCATTGGTTAGCATCAGTTATCTCATTGGTTAGCCTCAGTTAGCTCATTGGTTAGCATCAGTTAGCTCATTGGTCAGCCTCGGTTAGCTCATTGGTTAGCTTCAGTTAGCTCATTGGTTAGCCTCGGTTAGCTCATTGGTTAGCCTGTGTTAGCTCATTGGTTAGCATCAGTTAGCTCATTGGTTAGCCTCAGTTAGCTCATTGGTTAGCATCAGTTAGCTCATTGGTTAGCCTCGGTTAGCTCATTGGTTAGCTTGAGCCTCAGTTAGCTCATTGGTTAGCATCAGTTAGCTCATTGGTTAGCCTCGGTTAGCTCATTGGTTAGCATCGGTTAGCTCATTGGTTAGCTTCAGTTAGCTCATTGGTTAGCTTCGGTTAGCTCATTGGTTAGCCTCGGTTAGCTCATTGGTTAGCTTCAGTTAGCTCATTGGTTAGCCTCGGTTAGCTCATTGGTTAGCATCAGTTAGCTCATTGGTTAGCCTCGGTTAGCTTGGTTAGCATCAGTTAGCATCAGTTAGCATCAGTTAGCATTGGTTAGCATCAGTTAGCTCATTGGTTAGCCTCGGTTAGCTCAGTGGTTAGCCTGGGTTAGCTCATTGGTTAGCCTCAGTTAGCTCATTGGTTAGCCTCAGTTAGCTCATTGGTTAGCATCAGTTAGCTCATTGGTTATCCTCGGTTAGCTCATTGGTTAGCTTCAGTTGGCTCATTGGTTAGCTTCGGTTAGCTCATTGGTTAGCCTCATTGGTTAGCATTGGTTAGCTTCATTGGATAGCTTCAGTTAGCTCATTGGTTAGCTTCAGTTAGCTCATTGGTTAGCTTCGGTTAGCTCATTGGTTAGCCTCGGTTAGCTCATTGGTTAGCCTGGGTTAGCTTATTCCTCGGTTAGCTCATTGGTTAGCCTGTGTTAGCTCATTGGTTAGCCTCGGTTAGCTCAGTGGTTAGCCTCAGTTAGCTCATTGGTTAGCCTCAGTTAGCTCATTGTTAGCATCAGTTAGCTCATTGGTTATCCTCGGTTAGCTCATTGGTTAGCCTCGGTTAGCTCATTGGTTAGCCTCAGTTAGCTCATTGGTTAGCCTCAGTTAGCTCATTGTTAGCATCAGTTAGCTCATTGGTTATCCTCGGTTAGCTCATTGGTTAGCTTCAGTTGGCTCATTGGTTAGCTTCGGTTAGCTCATTGGTTAGCCTCATTGGTTAGCATTGGTTAGCTTCATTGGATAGCTTCAGTTAGCTCATTGGTTAGCTTCAGTTAGCTCATTGGTTAGCTTCGGTTAGCTCATTGGTTAGCCTCGGTTAGCTCATTGGTTAGCCTGGGTTAGCTTATTCCTCGGTTAGCTCATTGGTTAGCCTGTGTTAGCTCATTGGTTAGCATCAGTTAGCTCATTGGTTAGCCTCAGTTAGCTCATTGGTTAGCATCAGTTAGCTCATTGGTTAGCCTCGGTTAGCTCATTGGTTAGCTTCAGTTAGCTCATTGGTTAGCTTCAGTTAGCTCATTGGTTAGCCTCGGTTAGCTCATTGGTTAGCTTCAGTTAGCTCATTGGTTAGCCTCGGTTAGCTCAGTGGTTAGCCTGGGTTAGCTCATTGGTTAGCATCAGTTAGCTCATTGATTAGCCTCAGTTAGCTCATTGGTTAGCATCAGTTAGCCCATTGGTTAGCCTCGGTTATCTCATTGGTTAGCTTCAGTTAGCTCATTGGTTAGCTTTGGTTAGCTCATTGGTTAGCCTCATTGGTTAGCATTGGTTAGCTTCATTGGTTAGCCTGGGTTAGCTCATTGGTTAGCATCAGTTAGCTCATTGGTTAGCCTGGGTTAGCTCATTGGTTAGCCTCGGTTAGCTCATTGGTTAGCATCAGTTAGCTCATTGGTTAGCCTCAGTTAGCTCATTGGTTAGCCTCAGTTAGCTCATTGGTTAGCTTCAGTTAGCTCATCGGTTAGCTTCGGTTAGCTCATTGGTTAGCCTCATTGGTTAGCATTGGTTAGCTTCATTGGTTAGCTTCAGTTAGCTCATTGGATAGCATCAGTTAGCTCATTGGTTAGCCTCGGTTAGCTCATTGGTTAGCTTCAGTTAGCTCATTGGTTAGCTTCGGTTCGCTCATTGGTTAGCCTCGGTTAGCTCATTGGTTAGCCTGGGTTAGCTCATTCCTCGGTTAGCTCATTGGTTAGCCTGGGTTAGCTCATTGGTTAGCTTCAGTTAGCTCAATGGTTAGCCTCAGTTTGGTTAGCTCATTGGTTAGCCTGGGTTAGCCTCAGTTAGCTCATTGGTTAGCCTCAGTTAGCTCATTGGTTAGCATCATTTAGCTCATTGGTTAGCCTCGGTTAGCTTGGTTAGCATCAGTTAGCATCAGTTAGCATCAGTTAGCATTGGTTAGCATCAGTTATCTCATTGGTTAGCCTCAGTTAGCTCATTGGTTAGCATCAGTTAGCTCATTGGTCAGCCTCGGTTAGCTCATTGGTTAGCTTCAGTTAGCTCATTGGTTAGCCTCGGTTAGCTCATTGGTTAGCCTGTGTTAGCTCATTGGTTAGCATCAGTTAGCTCATTGGTTAGCCTCAGTTAGCTAATTGGTTAGCATCAGTTAGCTCATTGGTTAGCCTCGGTTAGCTCATTGGTTAGCTTGAGCCTCAGTTAGCTCATTGGTTAGCATCAGTTAGCTCATTGGTTAGCCTCGGTTAGCTCATTGGTTAGCATCGGTTAGCTCATTGGTTAGCTTCAGTTAGCTCATTGGTTAGCTTCGGTTAGCTCATTGGTTAGCCTCGGTTAGCTCATTGGTTAGCTTCAGTTAGCTCATTGGTTAGCCTCGGTTAGCTCATTGGTTAGCATCAGTTAGCTCATTGGTTAGCCTCGGTTAGCTTGGTTAGCATCAGTTAGCATCAGTTAGCATCAGTTAGCATTGGTTAGCATCAGTTAGCTCATTGGTTAGCCTCGGTTAGCTCAGTGGTTAGCCTGGGTTAGCTCATTGGTTAGCCTCAGTTAGCTCATTGGTTAGCCTCAGTTAGCTCATTGGTTAGCATCAGTTAGCTCATTGGTTATCCTCGGTTAGCTCATTGGTTAGCTTCAGTTGGCTCATTGGTTAGCTTCGGTTAGCTCATTGGTTAGCCTCATTGGTTAGCATTGGTTAGCTTCATTGGATAGCTTCAGTTAGCTCATTGGTTAGCTTCAGTTAGCTCATTGGTTAGCTTCGGTTAGCTCATTGGTTAGCCTCGGTTAGCTCATTGGTTAGCCTGGGTTAGCTTATTCCTCGGTTAGCTCATTGGTTAGCCTGTGTTAGCTCATTGGTTAGCCTCGGTTAGCTCAGTGGTTAGCCTGGGTTAGCTCATTGGTTAGCATCAGTTAGCTCATTGATTAGCCTCAGTTAGCTCATTGGTTAGCATCAGTTAGCCCATTGGTTAGCCTCGGTTATCTCATTGGTTAGCTTCAGTTAGCTCATTGGTTAGCTTTGGTTAGCTCATTGGTTAGCCTCATTGGTTAGCATTGGTTAGCTTCATTGGTTAGCCTGGGTTAGCTCATTGGTTAGCATCAGTTAGCTCATTGGTTAGCCTGGGTTAGCTCATTGGTTAGCCTCGGTTAGCTCATTGGTTAGCATCAGTTAGCTCATTGGTTAGCCTCAGTTAGCTCATTGGTTAGCCTCAGTTAGCTCATTGGTTAGCTTCAGTTAGCTCATCGGTTAGCTTCGGTTAGCTCATTGGTTAGCCTCATTGGTTAGCATTGGTTAGCTTCATTGGTTAGCTTCAGTTAGCTCATTGGATAGCATCAGTTAGCTCATTGGTTAGCCTCGGTTAGCTCATTGGTTAGCTTCAGTTAGCTCATTGGTTAGCTTCGGTTAGCTCATTGGTTAGCCTCGGTTAGCTCATTGGTTAGCCTGGGTTAGCTCATTCCTCGGTTAGCTCATTGGTTAGCCTGGGTTAGCTCATTGGTTAGCTTCAGTTAGCTCAATGGTTAGCCTCGGTTTGGTTAGCTCATTGGTTAGCCTGGGTTAGCCTCAGTTAGCTCATTGGTTAGCCTCAGTTAGCTCATTGGTTAGCATCATTTAGCTCATTGGTTAGCCTCGGTTAGCTTGGTTAGCATCAGTTAGCATCAGTTAGCATCAGTTAGCATTGGTTAGCATCAGTTATCTCATTGGTTAGCCTCAGTTAGCTCATTGGTTAGCATCAGTTAGCTCATTGGTCAGCCTCGGTTAGCTCATTGGTTAGCTTCAGTTAGCTCATTGGTTAGCCTCGGTTAGCTCATTGGTTAGCCTGTGTTAGCTCATTGGTTAGCATCAGTTAGCTCATTGGTTAGCCTCAGTTAGCTCATTGGTTAGCATCAGTTAGCTCATTGGTTAGCCTCGGTTAGCTCATTGGTTAGCTTGAGCCTCAGTTAGCTCATTGGTTAGCATCAGTTAGCTCATTGGTTAGCCTCGGTTAGCTCATTGGTTAGCCTCGGTTAGCTTGGTTAGCATCAGTTAGCATCAGTTAGCATCAGTTAGCATTGGTTAGCATCAGTTAGCTCATTGGTTAGCCTCGGTTAGCTCAGTGGTTAGCCTGGGTTAGCTCATTGGTTAGCCTCAGTTAGCTCATTGGTTAGCCTCAGTTAGCTCATTGTTAGCATCAGTTAGCTCATTGGTTATCCTCGGTTAGCTCATTGGTTAGCTTCAGTTGGCTCATTGGTTAGCTTCGGTTAGCTCATTGGTTAGCCTCATTGGTTAGCATTGGTTAGCTTCATTGGATAGCTTCAGTTAGCTCATTGGTTAGCTTCAGTTAGCTCATTGGTTAGCTTCGGTTAGCTCATTGGTTAGCCTCGGTTAGCTCATTGGTTAGCCTGGGTTAGCTTATTCCTCGGTTAGCTCATTGGTTAGCCTGTGTTAGCTCATTGGTTAGCATCAGTTAGCTCATTGGTTAGCCTCAGTTAGCTCATTGGTTAGCATCAGTTAGCTCATTGGTTAGCCTCGGTTAGCTCATTGGTTAGCTTCAGTTAGCTCATTGGTTAGCTTCAGTTAGCTCATTGGTTAGCCTCGGTTAGCTCATTGGTTAGCTTCAGTTAGCTCATTGGTTAGCCTCGGTTAGCTCAGTGGTTAGCCTGGGTTAGCTCATTGGTTAGCATCAGTTAGCTCATTGATTAGCCTCAGTTAGCTCATTGGTTAGCATCAGTTAGCCCATTGGTTAGCCTCGGTTATCTCATTGGTTAGCTTCAGTTAGCTCATTGGTTAGCTTTGGTTAGCTCATTGGTTAGCCTCATTGGTTAGCATTGGTTAGCTTCATTGGTTAGCCTGGGTTAGCTCATTGGTTAGCATCAGTTAGCTCATTGGTTAGCCTGGGTTAGCTCATTGGTTAGCCTCGGTTAGCTCATTGGTTAGCATCAGTTAGCTCATTGGTTAGCCTCAGTTAGCTCATTGGTTAGCCTCAGTTAGCTCATTGGTTAGCTTCAGTTAGCTCATCGGTTAGCTTCGGTTAGCTCATTGGTTAGCCTCATTGGTTAGCATTGGTTAGCTTCATTGGTTAGCTTCAGTTAGCTCATTGGATAGCATCAGTTAGCTCATTGGTTAGCCTCGGTTAGCTCATTGGTTAGCTTCAGTTAGCTCATTGGTTAGCTTCGGTTCGCTCATTGGTTAGCCTCGGTTAGCTCATTGGTTAGCCTGGGTTAGCTCATTCCTCGGTTAGCTCATTGGTTAGCCTGGGTTAGCTCATTGGTTAGCTTCAGTTAGCTCAATGGTTAGCCTCAGTTTGGTTAGCTCATTGGTTAGCCTGGGTTAGCCTCAGTTAGCTCATTGGTTAGCCTCAGTTAGCTCATTGGTTAGCATCATTTAGCTCATTGGTTAGCCTCGGTTAGCTTGGTTAGCATCAGTTAGCATCAGTTAGCATCAGTTAGCATTGGTTAGCATCAGTTATCTCATTGGTTAGCCTCAGTTAGCTCATTGGTTAGCATCAGTTAGCTCATTGGTCAGCCTCGGTTAGCTCATTGGTTAGCTTCAGTTAGCTCATTGGTTAGCCTCGGTTAGCTCATTGGTTAGCCTGTGTTAGCTCATTGGTTAGCATCAGTTAGCTCATTGGTTAGCCTCAGTTAGCTCATTGGTTAGCATCAGTTAGCTCATTGGTTAGCCTCGGTTAGCTCATTGGTTAGCTTGAGCCTCAGTTAGCTCATTGGTTAGCATCAGTTAGCTCATTGGTTAGCCTCGGTTAGCTCATTGGTTAGCATCGGTTAGCTCATTGGTTAGCTTCAGTTAGCTCATTGGTTAGCTTCGGTTAGCTCATTGGTTAGCCTCGGTTAGCTCATTGGTTAGCTTCAGTTAGCTCATTGGTTAGCCTCGGTTAGCTCATTGGTTAGCATCAGTTAGCTCATTGGTTAGCCTCGGTTAGCTTGGTTAGCATCAGTTAGCATCAGTTAGCATCAGTTAGCATTGGTTAGCATCAGTTAGCTCATTGGTTAGCCTCGGTTAGCTCAGTGGTTAGCCTGGGTTAGCTCATTGGTTAGCCTCAGTTAGCTCATTGGTTAGCCTCAGTTAGCTCATTGGTTAGCATCAGTTAGCTCATTGGTTATCCTCGGTTAGCTCATTGGTTAGCTTCAGTTGGCTCATTGGTTAGCTTCGGTTAGCTCATTGGTTAGCCTCATTGGTTAGCATTGGTTAGCTTCATTGGATAGCTTCAGTTAGCTCATTGGTTAGCTTCGGTTAGCTCATTGGTTAGCCTCGGTTAGCTCATTGGTTAGCCTGGGTTAGCTTATTCCTCGGTTAGCTCATTGGTTAGCCTGTGTTAGCTCATTGGTTAGCCTCGGTTAGCTCAGTGGTTAGCCTCAGTTAGCTCATTGGTTAGCCTCAGTTAGCTCATTGTTAGCATCAGTTAGCTCATTGGTTATCCTCGGTTAGCTCATTGGTTAGCCTCGGTTAGCTCATTGGTTAGCCTCAGTTAGCTCATTGGTTAGCCTCAGTTAGCTCATTGTTAGCATCAGTTAGCTCATTGGTTATCCTCGGTTAGCTCATTGGTTAGCTTCAGTTGGCTCATTGGTTAGCTTCGGTTAGCTCATTGGTTAGCCTCATTGGTTAGCATTGGTTAGCTTCATTGGATAGCTTCAGTTAGCTCATTGGTTAGCTTCAGTTAGCTCATTGGTTAGCTTCGGTTAGCTCATTGGTTAGCCTCGGTTAGCTCATTGGTTAGCCTGGGTTAGCTTATTCCTCGGTTAGCTCATTGGTTAGCCTGTGTTAGCTCATTGGTTAGCATCAGTTAGCTCATTGGTTAGCCTCAGTTAGCTCATTGGTTAGCATCAGTTAGCTCATTGGTTAGCCTCGGTTAGCTCATTGGTTAGCTTCAGTTAGCTCATTGGTTAGCTTCAGTTAGCTCATTGGTTAGCCTCGGTTAGCTCATTGGTTAGCTTCAGTTAGCTCATTGGTTAGCCTCGGTTAGCTCAGTGGTTAGCCTGGGTTAGCTCATTGGTTAGCATCAGTTAGCTCATTGATTAGCCTCAGTTAGCTCATTGGTTAGCATCAGTTAGCCCATTGGTTAGCCTCGGTTATCTCATTGGTTAGCTTCAGTTAGCTCATTGGTTAGCTTTGGTTAGCTCATTGGTTAGCCTCATTGGTTAGCATTGGTTAGCTTCATTGGTTAGCCTGGGTTAGCTCATTGGTTAGCATCAGTTAGCTCATTGGTTAGCCTGGGTTAGCTCATTGGTTAGCCTCGGTTAGCTCATTGGTTAGCATCAGTTAGCTCATTGGTTAGCCTCAGTTAGCTCATTGGTTAGCCTCAGTTAGCTCATTGGTTAGCTTCAGTTAGCTCATCGGTTAGCTTCGGTTAGCTCATTGGTTAGCCTCATTGGTTAGCATTGGTTAGCTTCATTGGTTAGCTTCAGTTAGCTCATTGGATAGCATCAGTTAGCTCATTGGTTAGCCTCGGTTAGCTCATTGGTTAGCTTCAGTTAGCTCATTGGTTAGCTTCGGTTCGCTCATTGGTTAGCCTCGGTTAGCTCATTGGTTAGCCTGGGTTAGCTCATTCCTCGGTTAGCTCATTGGTTAGCCTGGGTTAGCTCATTGGTTAGCTTCAGTTAGCTCAATGGTTAGCCTCAGTTTGGTTAGCTCATTGGTTAGCCTGGGTTAGCCTCAGTTAGCTCATTGGTTAGCCTCAGTTAGCTCATTGGTTAGCATCATTTAGCTCATTGGTTAGCCTCGGTTAGCTTGGTTAGCATCAGTTAGCATCAGTTAGCATCAGTTAGCATTGGTTAGCATCAGTTATCTCATTGGTTAGCCTCAGTTAGCTCATTGGTTAGCATCAGTTAGCTCATTGGTCAGCCTCGGTTAGCTCATTGGTTAGCTTCAGTTAGCTCATTGGTTAGCCTCGGTTAGCTCATTGGTTAGCCTGTGTTAGCTCATTGGTTAGCATCAGTTAGCTCATTGGTTAGCCTCAGTTAGCTAATTGGTTAGCATCAGTTAGCTCATTGGTTAGCCTCGGTTAGCTCATTGGTTAGCTTGAGCCTCAGTTAGCTCATTGGTTAGCATCAGTTAGCTCATTGGTTAGCCTCGGTTAGCTCATTGGTTAGCATCGGTTAGCTCATTGGTTAGCTTCAGTTAGCTCATTGGTTAGCTTCGGTTAGCTCATTGGTTAGCCTCGGTTAGCTCATTGGTTAGCTTCAGTTAGCTCATTGGTTAGCCTCGGTTAGCTCATTGGTTAGCATCAGTTAGCTCATTGGTTAGCCTCGGTTAGCTTGGTTAGCATCAGTTAGCATCAGTTAGCATCAGTTAGCATTGGTTAGCATCAGTTAGCTCATTGGTTAGCCTCGGTTAGCTCAGTGGTTAGCCTGGGTTAGCTCATTGGTTAGCCTCAGTTAGCTCATTGGTTAGCCTCAGTTAGCTCATTGGTTAGCATCAGTTAGCTCATTGGTTATCCTCGGTTAGCTCATTGGTTAGCTTCAGTTGGCTCATTGGTTAACTTCGGTTAGCTCATTGGTTAGCCTCATTGGTTAGCATTGGTTAGCTTCATTGGATAGCTTCAGTTAGCTCATTGGTTAGCTTCAGTTAGCTCATTGGTTAGCTTCGGTTAGCTCATTGGTTAGCCTCGGTTAGCTCATTGGTTAGCCTGGGTTAGCTTATTCCTCGGTTAGCTCATTGGTTAGCCTGTGTTAGCTCATTGGTTAGCCTCGGTTAGCTCAGTGGTTAGCCTGGGTTAGCTCATTGGTTAGCATCAGTTAGCTCATTGATTAGCCTCAGTTAGCTCATTGGTTAGCATCAGTTAGCCCATTGGTTAGCCTCGGTTATCTCATTGGTTAGCTTCAGTTAGCTCATTGGTTAGCTTTGGTTAGCTCATTGGTTAGCCTCATTGGTTAGCATTGGTTAGCTTCATTGGTTAGCCTGGGTTAGCTCATTGGTTAGCATCAGTTAGCTCATTGGTTAGCCTGGGTTAGCTCATTGGTTAGCCTCGGTTAGCTCATTGGTTAGCATCAGTTAGCTCATTGGTTAGCCTCAGTTAGCTCATTGGTTAGCCTCAGTTAGCTCATTGGTTAGCTTCAGTTAGCTCATCGGTTAGCTTCGGTTAGCTCATTGGTTAGCCTCATTGGTTAGCATTGGTTAGCTTCATTGGTTAGCTTCAGTTAGCTCATTGGATAGCATCAGTTAGCTCATTGGTTAGCCTCGGTTAGCTCATTGGTTAGCTTCAGTTAGCTCATTGGTTAGCTTCGGTTAGCTCATTGGTTAGCCTCGGTTAGCTCATTGGTTAGCCTGGGTTAGCTCATTCCTCGGTTAGCTCATTGGTTAGCCTGGGTTAGCTCATTGGTTAGCTTCAGTTAGCTCAATGGTTAGCCTCGGTTTGGTTAGCTCATTGGTTAGCCTGGGTTAGCCTCAGTTAGCTCATTGGTTAGCCTCAGTTAGCTCATTGGTTAGCATCATTTAGCTCATTGGTTAGCCTCGGTTAGCTTGGTTAGCATCAGTTAGCATCAGTTAGCATCAGTTAGCATTGGTTAGCATCAGTTATCTCATTGGTTAGCCTCAGTTAGCTCATTGGTTAGCATCAGTTAGCTCATTGGTCAGCCTCGGTTAGCTCATTGGTTAGCTTCAGTTAGCTCATTGGTTAGCCTCGGTTAGCTCATTGGTTAGCCTGTGTTAGCTCATTGGTTAGCATCAGTTAGCTCATTGGTTAGCCTCAGTTAGCTCATTGGTTAGCATCAGTTAGCTCATTGGTTAGCCTCGGTTAGCTCATTGGTTAGCTTGAGCCTCAGTTAGCTCATTGGTTAGCATCAGTTAGCTCATTGGTTAGCCTCGGTTAGCTCATTGGTTAGCATCGGTTAGCTCATTGGTTAGCTTCAGTTAGCTCATTGGTTAGCTTCGGTTAGCTCATTGGTTAGCCTCGGTTAGCTCATTGGTTAGCTTCAGTTAGCTCATTGGTTAGCCTCGGTTAGCTCATTGGTTAGCATCAGTTAGCTCATTGGTTAGCCTCGGTTAGCTTGGTTAGCATCAGTTAGCATCAGTTAGCATCAGTTAGCATTGGTTAGCATCAGTTAGCTCATTGGTTAGCCTCGGTTAGCTCAGTGGTTAGCCTGGGTTAGCTCATTGGTTAGCCTCAGTTAGCTCATTGGTTAGCCTCAGTTAGCTCATTGGTTAGCATCAGTTAGCTCATTGGTTATCCTCGGTTAGCTCATTGGTTAGCTTCAGTTGGCTCATTGGTTAGCTTCGGTTAGCTCATTGGTTAGCCTCATTGGTTAGCATTGGTTAGCTTCATTGGATAGCTTCAGTTAGCTCATTGGTTAGCTTCAGTTAGCTAATTGGTTAGCTTCGGTTAGCTCATTGGTTAGCCTCGGTTAGCTCATTGGTTAGCCTGGGTTAGCTTATTCCTCGGTTAGCTCATTGGTTAGCCTGTGTTAGCTCATTGGTTAGCATCAGTTAGCTCATTGTTTAGCCTCAGTTAGCTCATTGGTTAGCATCAGTTAGCTCATTGGTTAGCCTCGGTTAGCTCATTGGTTAGCTTGAGCCTCAGTTAGCTCATTGGTTAGCATCAGTTAGCTCATTGGTTAGCCTCGGTTAGCTCATTGGTTAGCCTCGGTTAGCTCATTGGTTAGCTTCAGTTAGCTCATTGGTTAGCTTCGGTTAGCTCATTGGTTAGCCTCGGTTAGCTCATTGGTTAGCTTCAGTTAGCTCATTACATTACATTACATTACATTACATTGCATTTAGCTGACGCTTTTATCCAAAGCGACTTACAATAAGTGCATTCGACCAGGAAGATACAACCTTTAAGAAAACAGAATCATATAAGTACATCAGGTTTCATAGAGCCAAACATTTCAAGTGCTACTCAACTGGCATTTAGAAAGCCAGCCCTTTATTAGTATATAAGTGCTTTGTTAGTAATTCTATCGCTCGAAGTGGAGT
The DNA here is from genome assembly GCF_949606895.1 of Notothenia rossii. Classification (NCBI taxonomy): domain Eukaryota; kingdom Metazoa; phylum Chordata; class Actinopteri; order Perciformes; family Nototheniidae; genus Notothenia; species Notothenia rossii. The sequence continues at coordinate 935,249 of NW_027639762.1, forward strand.
CTAAAGAGATGAGTTTTCAGTTTGCGTCGGAAGATGTGTAAGCTATTTGCTGTCCTGATTTCAATGGGGAGCTCATTCCACCATGTTGGAGCCAGGATAGCAAACCCACGTGTTTTTGCTGACGGGAACTTGGGTCCCCCTCGCAGTGCGGGTGCAGCGAGCTGTTTGGCTGATGCAGAGCGGAGTGCACGTGCTGGGGTGTACGGTTTAACCATGTCCTGGATGTAGGAAGGGCCAGATCCATTTGCAGCATGGTACGCAAGTACCAGTGTCTTGAAGTGGATTCTAGCAGTTACTGGAAGCCAGTGAAGGGAGCGGAGGAGCGGTGTGGTGTGGGAGAATTTGGGAAGGTTGAAGACCAGACGAGCCGCTGCATTCTGGATGAGCTGCAGAGGTCGGATGGCACATGCAGGTAGACCAGCCAGGAGGGAGTTGCAGTAGTCTAGGCGTGAGATGACGAGAGCCTGGACCAGAATCTGCGCTGATGTCTGGGTCAGCTGGGGACGTATCCTCCTGATGTTGTAAAGCGTGTATCTGCAGCAGCGGGTTGTAGCAGCGATGTTTGCAGTGAAGGACAGTTTGTTATCTAGGACCACACCCAGATTCCTTGCAGTCTGAGTCGGGGAAACAACAGAGGTGCCAATGTTGATTGTTAGGTCAAGAGTGGGACAATCTTTTCCCGGAAGGAAGAGCAGTTCAGTCTTGTCAAGGTTGAGCTTGAGGTGATGAGCAGACATCCACCGAGAGATGTCTGCTAGGCAAGCAGAGATGCGTGCGACGACCTGGGTCTCTGAGCGGGGAAAGGACAGAATTAGTTGGGTGTCGTCAGCGTAGCAGTGGTATGAAAAACCATGCGGGCTAATGACAGACCCGAGCGAGTTTGTGTACAGGGAGAAGAGGAGGGGACCAAGAACCGAGCCCTGAGGGACCCCTGTAGTTAATTGACAAGGGTCGGACTCGGACCCTCTCCAAGTAACCCTGTAGGTGCGGTCGTTGAGGTATGAGGTGAGGAGGGAAAGTGCAGTGCCTGAAACTCCAAGTTCTTGGACAGTGCGAAGGAGGATCCGATGGTTCACCGTGTCGAATGCAGCAGACAGGTCCAGAAGGATGATGACAGAGGAGAGGGAGGCTGCTTTAGCAGTGTGCAGTTTGTCAGAGACAGCAAGGAGAGCAGTTTCTGTTGAGTGACCTGCCTTGAAACCAGACTGGTGCGGATCCAGAAGGTTGTTCTGATGGAGATAAGAGGAGAGTTGTTTAAAGACAGCGCGTTCAAGTGTTTTAGACAGGAACGGGAGGAGAGAGACGGGTCTGTAGTTAATAACATCAGACGGGTTGAGAGTGGGTTTCTTTAGGAGAGGGTTTACTCTTGCCTCCTTGAGACTGTTTGGAAAGTGACCAGAAGTTAGAGAAGTGTTGATGAAATGGGTGAGAAATGGTAGAATATCAGGAGCGATAGTCTGAAGGAGGTTTGAGGGGATAGGGTCCAGAGAACAGGTGGTAGGACGGGCAGAGGTAACGAGGGTAAGAACCTCACTTGGAGAGAGAGGGGAGAAGGAGGTCAGTGTGTGGGTGAAGGGAGGGTCTGGTGACCCAGCGGTGAGTAAAGGTGAGTCAGAAAAAGAAGAGCGAATATCATCAACCTTTTTTTCAAAATGGTTAACAAAGTCGCTTGACAGAAGGGAGGAGGGGGGAGGTGCTTTGGGGGGGTCCAAGAGGGTGGAGAAGATAGAAAATAGTTTTTTGGGATTGGAATAGGAAGATTGGATCTTATCTTGAAAGAAAGTGCTTTTTGCCTGAGAGATGGAAGCAGAGAAAGAGGAGAGGAGAGCCTGATAGGTTAGGAGGTCGTCATGGTGTTTGGATTTCCACCATTTCCGCTCTGCTGCCCGAAGGATGGTTCTATTAGCACGCAGTGCATCATTTAGCCAGGGAGCAGGAGGGGACTGACGAGCCGGCCGCGATGTGAGAGGACAGAGAAAGTCCAGAGAGGATGAGAGAGTCGAGAGGAGAGTTTTTGCAGCAGTGTTTGGAGGCAGGAGTTGGAACGAGTCAGAGGAAGGGAGGGCTGAGAGCACCGATGAGGCAAAGGTAGAGGGGGAGAGGGAACGGAGGTTACGGCGGACAGGAGCAGAGTTAGAAGAGATGAGGTTGTTATGTTTGGAAAGGGGTAGAGAGAATGAAATGAAGAAGTGATCGGATGTGTGGAGCGGGTTTACAGAGAGGTTAGAAGTAGAGCAGTTCCTTGAGAATATGAGATCAAGGACATTGCCAGCTTTATGAGTTGGTGGGGATGGAGACAGTGAGAAAGCAAAGGTGGTTAACAGAGATGTTAGTTCAGATATCTTCCCTGTCTGGAGGTTGAAATCTCCGAGAAGTACAGCGGGAGGGCCAGTTTCAGGGATGTGTGAGAAGAGATTATCTAACTCCTCCAAGAAGTCCCCCAAGGCGCCTGGTGGACGGTAGAGAACAACAATGGTTAATTGTATAGGATGGGTTACTGTGACGGCATGGAATTCAAAGGTGGAAGGAGTGAAATTAGGTAGCTTGAAGAGGGAAAAGCTCCATTTGGGAGAGAGCAGGAGACCAGTGCCACCTCCTCTGCCAGAGGGTCTGGGTGTATGGGAGAAGGAATATGCTGTGGAGAGAGCTGCTGGGGTGGATGTGTTGGATGGAGTGATCCAGGTCTCCGTGAGAGCAAGGAAATCCAGAGACTGCAGGGAAGCGTAGCCAGAGATGAAGTCAGCCTTAGGAACAGCTGACTGGCAGTTCCACAGGCCCCCTGAAACGAGATGTTGGATCTCAGTGGAGCATGTGGGATAGACGAGAGCAGGCCGGTGAGATCGATTAGGAGAAACACGGGGCCAGTGATAATTGCGAGAAGACACATGAACAGGAATGCAGAAAATACACATGATTATAGCATGAGGGGCTAGAGAACCCAAGAGAATTGAATAAAACTAAATAACACCAGCGATACTTGGCGCAATCAGAGTAGGATTTGCCTCCTCTTTGCCTCCCACAGGACTCTTAATGTCTTTGTCAGTCTTTGTCTGGCTGACGCTGAAGCTGACGCTGCAGGAAAAACGCAACCTAAGATGGATACCTGATTGCTCAGTTCTCACAGCTTTGGGGGCACGCCCCTGTAATTAGTTAACTATTTTCTGCTGATGGGCGACAGCAGAGTCTTCCTGCCTATTGAAATGCACACTTGAGGGGCGTGACTCACTGAGACCTGAGTTACGCCTGGAGTTGAGCAGATCTGAGATTTTAAAATCTCTCAGAAATCGCCGTTTTAGCTACAATAACTACAGAACAATTATACAGAGTAGAATAAATGAAACAGAGAAGTCTATTTAAACAAGAATATAACTTACAGTGATTGCTGAGCCAGTATCGATAGTGTCCTCGCCGAGTCTGGAAGCACACTGAGTTATTCTGATTTGAAATGCGCTATTTAAAATGTTTTTGCACTTCACGCAATCAGCAGAGTCTTCCTGCCTATTGAAATGCACACTTGAGGGGCGTGACTCAATGAGACCTGAGTTACGCCTGGAGTTGAGCAGATCTGAGATTTTAAAATCTCTCAGAAATCGCCGTTTTAGCTACAATAACTACAGAACAATTATACAGAGTAGAATAAATGAAACAGAGAAGTCTATTTAAACAAGAATATAACTTACAGTGATTGCTGAGTCAGTATCGATAGTGTCCTCGCCGAGTCTGGAAGCACACTGAGTTATTCTGATTTGAAATGCGCTATTTAAAATGTTTTTGCACTTCACGCAATCAGCAGAGTCTTCCTGCCTATTGAAATGCACACTTGAGGGGCGTGACTCACTGAGACCTGAGTTACGCCTGGAGTTGAGCAGATCTGAGATTTTAAAATCTCTCAGAAATCGCCGTTTTAGCTACAATAACTACAGAACAATTATACAGAGTAGAATAAATGAAACAGAGAAGTCTATTTAAACAAGAATATAACTTACAGTGATTGCTGAGCCAGTATCGATAGTGTCCTCGCCGAGTCTGGAAGCACACTGAGTTATTCTGATTTGAAATGCGCTATTTAAAATGTTTTTGCACTTCACGCAATCAGCAGAGTCTTCCTGCCTATTGAAATGCACACTTGAGGGGCGTGACTCACTGAGACCTGAGTTACGCCTGGAGTTGAGCAGATCTGAGATTTTAAAATCTCTCAGAAATCGCCGTTTTAGCTACAATAACTACAGAACAATTATACAGAGTAGAATAAATGAAACAGAGAAGTCTATTTAAACAAGAATATAACTTACAGTGATTGCTGAGTCAGTATCGATAGTGTCCTCGCCGAGTCTGGAAGCACACTGAGTTATTCTGATTTGAAATGCGCTATTTAAAATGTTTTTGCACTTCACGCAATCAGCAGAGTCTTCCTGCCTATTGAAATGCACACTTGAGGGGCGTGACTCACTGAGACCTGAGTTACGCCTGGAGTTGAGCAGATCTGAGATTTTAAAATCTCTCAGAAATCGCCGTTTTAGCTACAATAACTACAGAACAATTATACAGAGTAGAATAAATGAAACAGAGAAGTCTATTTAAACAAGAATATAACTTACAGTGATTGCTGAGTCAGTATCGATAGTGTCCTCGCCGAGTCTGGAAGCACACTGAGTTATTCTGATTTGAAATGCGCTATTTAAAATGTTTTTGCACTTCACGCAATCAGCAGAGTCTTCCTGCCTATTGAAATGCACACTTGAGGGGCGTGACTCACTGAGACCTGAGTTACGCCTGGAGTTGAGCAGATCTGAGATTTTAAAATCTCTCAGAAATCGCCGTTTTAGCTACAATAACTACAGAACAATTATACAGAGTAGAATAAATGAAACAGAGAAGTCTATTTAAACAAGAATATAACTTACAGTGATTGCTGAGCCAGTATCGATAGTGTCCTCGCCGAGTCTGGAAGCACACTGAGTTATTCTGATTTGAAATGCGCTATTTAAAATGTTTTTGCACTTCACGCAATCAGCAGAGTCTTCCTGCCTATTGAAATGCACACTTGAGGGGCGTGACTCACTGAGACCTGAGTTACGCCTGGAGTTGAGCAGATCTGAGATTTTAAAATCTCTCAGAAATCGCCGTTTTAGCTACAATAACTACAGAACAATTATACAGAGTAGAATAAATGAAACAGAGAAGTCTATTTAAACAAGAATATAACTTACAGTGATTGCTGAGTCAGTATCGATAGTGTCCTCGCCGAGTCTGGAAGCACACTGAGTTATTCTGATTTGAAATGCGCTATTTAAAATGTTTTTGCACTTCACGCAATCAGCAGAGTCTTCCTGCCTATTGAAATGCACACTTGAGGGGCGTGACTCACTGAGACCTGAGTTACGCCTGGAGTTGAGCAGATCTGAGATTTTAAAATCTCTCAGAAATCGCCGTTTTAGCTACAATAACTACAGAACAATTATACAGAGTAGAATAAATGAAACAGAGAAGTCTATTTAAACAAGAATATAACTTACAGTGATTGCTGAGTCAGTATCGATAGTGTCCTCGCCGAGTCTGGAAGCACACTGAGTTATTCTGATTTGAAATGCGCTATTTAAAATGTTTTTGCACTTCACGCAATCAGCAGAGTCTTCCTGCCTATTGAAATGCACACTTGAGGGGCGTGACTCACTGAGACCTGAGTTACGCCTGGAGTTGAGCAGATCTGAGATTTTAAAATCTCTCAGAAATCGCCGTTTTAGCTACAATAACTACAGAACAATTATACAGAGTAGAATAAATGAAACAGAGAAGTCTATTTAAACAAGAATATAACTTACAGTGATTGCTGAGTCAGTATCGATAGTGTCCTCGCCGAGTCTGGAAGCACACTGAGTTATTCTGATTTGAAATGCGCTATTTAAAATGTTTTTGCACTTCACGCAATCAGCAGAGTCTTCCTGCCTATTGAAATGCACACTTGAGGGGCGTGACTCACTGAGACCTGAGTTACGCCTGGAGTTGAGCAGATCTGAGATTTTAAAATCTCTCAGAAATCGCCGTTTTAGCTACAATAACTACAGAACAATTATACAGAGTAGAATAAATGAAACAGAGAAGTCTATTTAAACAAGAATATAACTTACAGTGATTGCTGAGTCAGTATCGATAGTGTCCTCGCCGAGTCTGGAAGCTCATTGGTTAGCCTCGGTTAGCTCATTGGTTAGCATCAGTTAGCTCATTGGTTAGCCTCGGTTAGCTCATTGGTTAGCTTCAGTTAGCTCATTGGTTAGCTTCAGTTAGCTCATTGGTTAGCCTCGGTTAGCTCATTGGTTAGCTTCAGTTAGCTCATTGGTTAGCCTCGGTTAGCTCAGTGGTTAGCCTGGGTTAGCTCATTGGTTAGCATCAGTTAGCTCATTGATTAGCCTCAGTTAGCTCATTGGTTAGCATCAGTTAGCCCATTGGTTAGCCTCGGTTATCTCATTGGTTAGCTTCAGTTAGCTCATTGGTTAGCATCAGTTAGCTCATTGGTTAGCCTCAGTTAGCTCATTGGTTAGCATCAGTTAGCTCATTGGTTAGCATCAGTTAGCTCATTGGTCAGCCTCGGTTAGCTCATTGGTTAGCTTCAGTTACCTCATTGGTTAGCTTCAGTTAGCTCATTGGTTAGCCTCGGTTAGCTCATTGGTTAGCCTGTGTTAGCTCATTGGTTAGCATCAGTTAGCTCATTGGTTAGCCTCAGTTAGCTAATTGGTTAGCATCAGTTAGCTCATTGGTTAGCCTCGGTTAGCTCATTGGTTAGCTTCAGTTAGCTCATTGGTTAGCTTCAGTTAGCTCATTGGTTAGCCTCGGTTAGCTCATTGGTTAGCATCAGTTAGCTCATTGGTTAGCCTCGGTTAGCTTGGTTAGCATCAGTTAGCATCAGTTAGCATCAGTTAGCATTGGTTAGCATCAGTTAGCTCATTGGTTAGCCTCAGTTAGCTCATTGGTTAGCATCAGTTAGCTCATTGGTCAGCCTCGGTTAGCTCATTGGTTAGCTTCAGTTAGCTCATTGGTTAGCTTCAGTTAGCTCATTGGTTAGCCTCGGTTAGCTCATTGGTTAGCCTGTGTTAGCTTATTGGTTAGCATCAGTTAGCTCATTGGTTAGCCTCAGTTAGCTCATTGGTTAGCATCAGTTAGCTCATTGGTTAGCCTCGGTTAGCTCATTGGTTAGCTTCAGTTAGCTCATTGGTTAGCCTCGGTTAGCTCATTGGTTAGCCTGTGTTAGCTCATTGGTTAGCATCAATTAGCTCATTGGTTAGCCTCAGTTAGCTCATTGGTTAGCATCAGTTAGCTCATTGGTTAGCCTCGGTTAGCTTGGTTAGCATCAGTTAGCATCAGTTAGCATCAGTTAGCATTGGTTAGCATCAGTTAGCTCATTGGTTAGCCTCAGTTAGCTCATTGGTTAGCATCAGTTAGCTCATTGGTCAGCCTCGGTTAGCTCATTGGTTAGCTTCAGTTAGCTCATTGGTTAGCTTCAGTTAGCTCATTGGTTAGCCTCAGTTAGCTCATTGGTTAGCATCAGTTAGCTCATTGGTTAGCCTCGGTTAGCTCATTGGTTAGCTTGAGCCTCAGTTAGCTCATTGGTTAGCATCAGTTAGCTCATTGGTTAGCCTCGGTTAGCTCATTGGTTAGCTTCAGTTAGCTCATTGGTTAGCTTCAGTTAGCTCATTGGTTAGCTTCAGTTAGCTCATTGGTTAGCCTCGGTTAGCTCATTGGTTAGCTTCAGTTAGCTCATTGGTTAGCCTCGGTTAGCTCAGTGGTTAGCCTGGGTTAGCTCATTGGTTAGCATCAGTGAGCTCATTGGTTAGCCTCAGTTAGCTAATTGGTTAGCATCAGTTAGCTCATTGGTTAGCCTCGGTTAGCTCATTGGTTAGCTTCAGTTAGCTCATTGGTTAGCTTCAGTTAGCTCATTGGTTAGCCTCGGTTAGCTCATTGGTTAGCTTCAGTTAGCTCATTGGTTAGCCTCGGTTAGCTCAGTGGTTAGCCTGGGTTAGCTCATTGGTTAGCATCAGTTAGCTCATTGGTTAGCTTCAGTTAGCTCATTGGTTAGCTTCAGTTAGCTCATTTGTTAGCCTCGGTTAGCTCATTGGTTAGCCTGTGTTAGCTCATTGGTTAGCATCAGTTAGCTCATTGGTTAGCATCAGTTAGCTCATTGGTTAGCTTCAGTTAGCTCATTGGTTAGCTTCAGTTAGCTCATTTGTTAGCCTCGGTTAGCTCATTGGTTAGCCTGTGTTAGCTCATTGGTTAGCATCAGTTAGCTCATTGGTTAGCCTCAGTTAGCTCATTGGTTAGCATCAGTTAGCTCATTGGTTAGCATCAGTTAGCTCATTGGTCAGCCTCGGTTAGCTCATTGGTTAGCTTCAGTTAGCTCATTGGTTAGCTTCAGTTAGCTCATTGGTTAGCCTCGGTTAGCTCATTGGTTAGCCTGTGTTATCTCATTGTTTAGCATCAGTTAGCTCATTGGTTAGCCTCAGTTAGCTCATTGGTTAGCATCAGTTAGCTCATTGGTTAGCCTCGGTTAGCTCATTGGTTAGCTTCAGTTAGCTCATTGTTTAGCTTCAGTTAGCTCATTGGTTAGCCTCGGTTAGCTCATTGGTTAGCTTCAGTTAGCTCATTGGTTAGCCTCGGTTAGCTCAGTGGTTAGCCTGGGTTAGCTCATTGGTTAGCATCAGTTAGCTCATTGGTTAGCCTCAGTTAGCTCATTGGTTAGCATCAGTTAGCTCATTGGTTAGCCTTGGTTAGCTTGGTTAGCATCAGTTTGCATCATTTAGCATCAGTTAGCATTGGTTAGCATCAGTTAGCTCATTGGTTAGCCTCAGTTAGCTCATTGGTTAGCATCAGTTAGCTCATTGGTTAGCCTGTGTTAGCTCATTGGTTAGCCTCAGTTAGCTCATTGGTTAGCCTCAGTTAGCTCATTGGTTAGCATCAGTTAGCTCATTGGTTAGCATCAGTTAGCTCATTGGTCAGCCTCGGTTAGCTCATTGGTTAGCTTCAGTTAGCTCATTGGTTAGCTTCAGTTAGCTCATTGGTCAGCCTCGGTTAGCTCATTGGTTAGCTTCAGTTAGCTCATTGGTTAGCTTCAGTTAGCTCATTGGTTAGCCTCGGTTAGCTCATTGGTTAGCCTGTGTTAGCTCATTGGTTAGCCTCAGTTAGCTCATTGGTTAGCCTCAGTTAGCTCATTGGTTAGCATCAGTTAGCTCATTGGTTAGCATCAGTTAGCTCATTGGTCAGCCTCGGTTAGCTCATTGGTTAACTCTAGTTAGCTCATTGGTTAGCTTCAGTTCGCTCATTTGTTAGCCTCGGTTAGCTCATTGGTTAGCCTGTGTTAGCTCATTGGTTAGCATCAGTTAGCTCATTGGTTACCCTCAGTTAGCTCATTGGTTAGCATCAGTTAGCTCATTGGTTAGCATCAGTTAGCTCATTGGTCAGCCTCGGTTAGCTCATTGGTTAGCTTCAGTTAACTCATTGGTTAGCTTCAGTTAGCTCATTGGTTAGCCTCGGTTAGCTCATTGGTTAGCCTGTGTTAGCTCATTGGTTAGCATCAGTTAGCTCATTGGTTAGCCTCAGTTAGCTAATTGGTTAGCATCAGTTAGCTCATTGGTTAGCCTCGGTTAGCTCATTGGTTAGCTTCAGTTAGCTCATTGGTTAGCATCAGTTAGCTCATTGGTCAGCCTCGGTTAGCTCATTGGTTAGCTTCAGTTAGCTCATTGGTTAGCTTCAGTTCGCTCATTTGTTAGCCTCGGTTAGCTCATTGGTTAGCTTCAGTTAGCTCATTGGTTAGCTTCAGTTCGCTCATTTGTTAGCCTCGGTTAGCTCATTGGTTAGCCTGTGTTAGCTCATTGGTTAGCATCAGTTAGCTCATTGGTTACCCTCAGTTAGCTCATTGGTTAGCATCAGTTAGCTCATTGGTTAGCATCAGTTAGCTCATTGGTCAGCCTCGGTTAACTCATTGGTTAGCTTCAGTTAGCTCATTGGTTAGCCTCGGTTAGCTCATTGGTTAGCCTGTGTTAGCTCATTGGTTAGCATCAGTTAGCTCATTGGTTAGCCTCAGTTAGCTAATTGGTTAGCATCAGTTAGCTCATTGGTTAGCCTCGGTTAGCTCATTGGTTAGCTTCAGTTAGCTCATTGGTTAGCTTCAGTTAGCTCATTGGTTAGCCTTGGTTAGCTCATTGGTTAGCCTCAGTTAGCTCATTGGTTAGCATCAGTTAGCTCATTGGTTAGCCTTGGTTAGCTTGGTTAGCATCAGTTTGCATCATTTAGCATCAGTTAGCATTGGTTAGCATCAGTTAGCTCATTGGTTAGCCTCAGTTAGCTCATTGGTTAGCATCAGTTAGCTCATTGGTTAGCCTGTGTTAGCTCATTGGTTAGCCTCAGTTAGCTCATTGGTTAGCCTCAGTTAGCTCATTGGTTAGCACCAGTTAGCTCATTGGTTAGCATCAGTTAGCTCATTGGTCAGCCTCGGTTAGCTCATTGGTTAGCTTCAGTTAGCTCATTGGTTAGCTTCAGTTAGCTCATTGGTCAGCCTCGGTTAGCTCATTGGTTAGCTTCAGTTAGCTCATTGGTTAGCCTCGGTTAGCTCAGTGGTTAGCCTGGGTTAGCTCATTGGTTAGCATCAGTTAGCTCATTGGTTAGCCTCAGTTAGCTCATTGGTTAGCATCAGTTAGCTCATTGGTTAGCCTTGGTTAGCTTGGTTAGCATCAGTTTGCATCATTTAGCATCAGTTAGCATTGGTTAGCATCAGTTAGCTCATTGGTTAGCCTCAGTTAGCTCATTGGTTAGCATCAGTTAGCTCATTGGTTAGCCTGTGTTAGCTCATTGGTTAGCCTCAGTTAGCTCATTGGTTAGCCTCAGTTAGCTCATTGGTTAGCATCAGTTAGCTCATTGGTTAGCATCAGTTAGCTCATTGGTCAGCCTCGGTTAGCTCATTGGTTAGCTTCAGTTAGCTCATTGGTTAGCTTCAGTTAGCTCATTGGTCAGCCTCGGTTAGCTCATTGGTTAGCTTCAGTTAGCTCATTGGTTAGCTTCAGTTAGCTCATTGGTTAGCCTCGGTTAGCTCATTGGTTAGCCTGTGTTAGCTCATTGGTTAGCCTCAGTTAGCTCATTGGTTAGCCTCAGTTAGCTCATTGGTTAGCATCAGTTAGCTCATTGGTTAGCATCAGTTAGCTCATTGGTCAGCCTCGGTTAGCTCATTGGTTAACTCTAGTTAGCTCATTGGTTAGCTTCAGTTCGCTCATTTGTTAGCCTCGGTTAGCTCATTGGTTAGCCTGTGTTAGCTCATTGGTTAGCATCAGTTAGCTCATTGGTTACCCTCAGTTAGCTCATTGGTTAGCATCAGTTAGCTCATTGGTTAGCATCAGTTAGCTCATTGGTCAGCCTCGGTTAGCTCACTGGTTAGCTTCAGTTAGCTCATTGGTTAGCTTCAGTTAGCTCATTGGTTAGCTTCAGTTAGCTCATTGGTTAGCCTCGGTTAGCTCATTGGTTAGCCTGTGTTAGCTCATTGGTTAGCATCAGTTAGCTCATTGGTTAGCCTCAGTTAGCTCATTGGTTAGCATCAGTTAGCTCATTGGTTAGCCTCGGTTAGCTCATTGGTTAGCTTCAGTTAGCTCATTGGTTAGCCTCGGTTAGCTCATTGGTAAGCCTGTGTTAGCTCATTGGTTAGCATCAGTTAGCTCATTGGTTAGCCTCAGTTAGCTCATCGGTTAGCATCAGTTAGCTCATTGGTTAGCCTCGGTTAGCTTGGTTAGCATCAGTTAGCATCAGTTAGCATCAGTTAGCATTGGTTAGCATCATTTAGCTCATTGGTTAGCCTCAGTTAGCTCATTGGTTAGCATCAGTTAGCTCATTGGTCAGCCTCGGTTAGCTCATTGGTTAGCTTCAGTTAGGTCATTGGTTAGCTTCAGTTAGCTCATTGGTTAGCCTCAGTTAGCTCATTGGTTAGCATCAGTTAGCTCATTGGTTAGCCTCGGTTAGCTCATTGGTTAGCTTGAGCCTCAGTTAGCTCATTGTTTAGCATCAGTTAGCTCATTGGTTAGCCTCGGTTAGCTCATTGGTTAGCCTCGGTTAGCTCATTGGTTAGCTTCAGTTAGCTCATTGGTTAGCTTCAGTTAGCTCATTGGTTAGCCTCGGTTAGCTCATTGGTTCGCTTCAGTTAGCTCATTGGTTAGCCTCGGTTAGCTCATTGGTTAGCATCAGTTAGCTCATTGGTTAGCCTCGGTTAGCTTGGTTAGCATCAGTTAGCATCAATTAGCATTGGTTAGCATCAGTTAGCTCATTGGTTAGCCTTTGTTAGCTCAGTGGTTAGCCTGGGTTAGCTCATTGGTTAGCTTCAGTTAGCTCATTGGTTAGCTTCGGTTAGCTCATTGATTAGCCTCATTGGTTAGCTTGGTTAGCTTCATTGGTTAGCTTCAGTTAGCTCATTGGTTAGCATCAGTTAGCTCATTGGTTAGCCTCGGTTAGCTCATTGGTTAGCTTCAGTTAGCTCATCGGTTAGCTTTGGTTAGCTCATTGGTTAGCCTCATTGGTTAGCATTGGTGAGCTTCATTGGTTAGCTTCAGTTAGCTCATTGGATAGCATCAGTTAGCTCATTGGTTAGCCTCGGTTAGCTCATTGGTTAGCTTCAGTTAGCTCATTGGTTAGCTTCGGTTAGCTCATTGGTTAGCCTTGGTTAGCTCATTGGTTAGCTTCAGTTAGGTCATTGGTTAGCTTCGGTTAGCTCATTGGTTAGCCTCAATGGTTAGCTTGGTTAGCTTCATTGGTTAGCTTCAGTTAGCTCATTGGTTAGCATCAGTTAGCTCATTGGTTAGCCTCGGTTAGCTCATTGGTTAGCTTCAGTTAGCTCATTGGTTAGCTTCGGTTAGCTCATTGGTTAGCCTCATTGGTTAGCATTGGTTAGCTTCATTGGTTAGCTTCAGTTAGCTCATTGGTTAGCATCAGTTAGCTCATTGGTTAGCCTCGGTTAGCTCATTGGTTAGCTTCAGTTAGCTCATTGGTTAGCTTCGGTTAGCTCATTGGTTAGCCTCGGTTAGCTCATTGGTTAGCCTGGGTTAGCTCATTCCTCGGTTAACTCATTGGTTAGCCTGGGTTAGCTCATTGGTTAGCTGAAGTTAGCTCAATGGTTAGCCTCGGTTTGGTTAGCTCATTGGTTAGCCTGTTGTTAGCCTCAGTTAGCTCATTGGTTAGCCTCAGTTAGCTCATTGGTTAGCATCAGTTAGCTCATTGGTTAGCCTTGGTTAGCTTGGTTAGCATCAGTTAGCATCAGTTAGCATCAGTTAGCATTGGTTAGCATCAGTTAGCTCATTGGTTAGCCTCAGTTAGCTCATTGGTTAGCATCAGTTAGCTCATTGGTCAGCCTCGGTTAGCTCATTGGTTAGCTTCAGTTAGCTCATTGGTTAGCCTCGGTTAGCTCATTGGTTAGCCTGTGTTAGCTCATTGGTTAGCATCAGTTAGCTCATTGGTTAGCTTCGGTTAGCTCATTGGTTAGCCTCATTGGTTAGCTTGTTTAGCTTCATTGGTTAGCTTCGGTTAGCTCATTGGTTAGCCTCATTGGTTAGCCTCGGTTAGCTCATTGGTTAGCTTCAGTTAGCTCATTGGTTAGCTTCGGTTAGCTCATTGGTTAGCCTCATTGGTTAGCATTGGTTAGCTTCATTGGTTAGCTTCAGTTAGCTCATTGGTTAGCATCAGTTAGCTCATTGGTTAGCCTCGGTTAGCTCATTGGTTAGCTTCAGTTAGCTCATTGGTTAGCTTCGGTTAGCTCATTGGTTAGCCTCGGTTAGCTCATTGGTTAGCCTGGGTTAGCTCATTCCTCGGTTAGCTCATTGGTTAGCCTGGGTTAGCTCATTGGTTAGCTTCAGTTAGCTCATTGGTTAGCCTCGGTTTGGTTAGCTCATTGGTTAGCCTGGGTTAGCCTCAGTTAGCTCATTGGTTAGCTTCGGTTAGCTCATTGGTTAGCTTCATTGGTTAGCATTGGTTAGCTTCATTGGTTAGCCTGGGTTAGCTCATTGGTTAGCATCAGTTAGCTCATTGGTTAGCCTCGGTTAGCTCATTGGTTAGCTTCAGTTAGGTCATTGGTTAGCTTCAGTTAGCTCATTGGTTAGCTTCAGTTAGCTCATTGGTTAGCCTCGGTTAGCTCATTGGTTAGCTTCAGTTAGCTCATTGGTTAGCCTCGGTTAGCACAGTGGTTAGCCTGGGTTAGCTCATTGGTTAGCATCAGTTAGCTCATTGGTTAGCCTCAGTTAGCTCATTGGTTAGTATCAGTTAGCTCATTGGTTAGCCTCGGTTAGCTCATTGGTTAGTATCAGTTAGCTCATTGGTTAGCCTCGGTTAGCTCATTGGTTAGCTTCAGTTAGCTCATTGGTTAGCTTCGGTTAGCTCATTGGTTAGCTTCATTGGTTAGCCTGGGTTAGCTCATTGTTTAGCATCAGTTAGCTCATTGGTTAGCCTCGGTTAGCTTGGTTAGCATCAGTTAGCATCAGTTAGCATCAGTTAGCATTGGTTAGCATCAGTTAGCTCATTGGTTAGCCTCAGTTAGCTCATTGGTTAGCTTCAGTTAGCTCATTGGTTAGCATCAGTTAGCTCATTGGTTATCCTCGGTTAGCTCATTGGTTAGCTTCAGTTGGCTCATTGGTTAGCTTCGGTTAGCTCATTGGTTAGCCTCATTGGTTAGCATTGGTTAGCTTCATTGGATAGCTTCAGTTAGCTCATTGGTTAGCTTCAGTTAGCTCATTGGTTAGCTTCGGTTAGCTCATTGGTTAGCCTCGGTTAGCTCATTGGTTAGCCTGGGTTAGCTCATTCCTCGGTTAGCTCATTGGTTAGCCTGTGTTAGCTCATTGGTTAGCATCAGTTAGCTCATTGGTTAGCCTCAGTTAGCTCATTGGTTAGCATCAGTAAGCTCATTGGTTAGCCTCGGTTAGCTCATTGGTTAGCTTGAGCCTCAGTTAGCTCATTGGTTAGCATCAGTTAGCTCATTGGTTAGCCTCGGTTAGCTCATTGGTTAGCCTCGGTTAGCTCATTGGTTAGCTTCAGTTAGCTCATTGGTTAGCTTCGGTTAGCTCATTGGTTAGCCTCGGTTAGCTCATTGGTTAGCTTCAGTTAGCTCATTGGTTAGCCTCGGTTAGCTCATTGGTTAGCATCAGTTAGCTCATTGGTTAGCCTCGGTTAGCTCATTGGTTAGCTTCAGTTAGCTCATTGGTTAGCTTCAGTTAGCTCATTGGTTAGCCTCGGTTAGCTCATTGGTTAGCTTCAGTTAGCTCATTGGTTAGCCTCGGTTAGCTCAGTGGTTAGCCTGGGTTTGCTCATTGGTTAGCATCAGTTAGCTCATTGGTTAGCCTCAGTTAGCTCATTGGTTAGCCTCAGTTAGCTCATTGGTTAGCTTCAGTTAGCTCATCGGTTAGCTTCGGTTAGCTCATTGGTTAGCCTCATTGGTTAGCATTGGTTAGCTTCATTGGTTAGCTTCAGTTAGCTCATTGGATAGCATCGGTTAGCTCATTGGTTAGCCTCGGTTAGCTCATTGGTTAGCTTCAGTTAGCTCATTGGTTAGCTTCGGTTAGCTCATTGGTTAGCCTCGGTTAGCTCATTGGTTAGCCTGGGTTAGCTCATTCCTCGGTTAGCTCATTGGTTAGCCTGGGTTAGCTCATTGGTTAGCTTCAGTTAGCTCAATGGTTAGCCTCGGTTTGGTTAGCTCATTGGTTAGCCTGGGTTAGCCTCAGTTAGCTCATTGGTTAGCCTCAGTTAGCTCATTGGTTAGCATCATTTAGCTCATTGGTTAGCCTCGGTTAGCTTGGTTAGCATCAGTTAGCATCAGTTAGCATCAGTTAGCATTGGTTAGCATCAGTTATCTCATTGGTTAGCCTCAGTTAGCTCATTGGTTAGCATCAGTTAGCTCATTGGTCAGCCTCGGTTAGCTCATTGGTTAGCTTCAGTTAGCTCATTGGTTAGCCTCGGTTTGGTTAGCTCATTGGTTAGCCTGGGTTAGCCTCAGTTAGCTCATTGGTTAGCTTCGGTTAGCTCATTGGTTAGCTTCATTGGTTAGCATTGGTTAGCTTCATTGGTTAGCCTGGGTTAGCTCATTGGTTAGCATCAGTTAGCTCATTGGTTAGCCTCGGTTAGCTCATTGGTTAGCTTCAGTTAGCTCATTGGTTAGCTTCAGTTAGCTCATTGGTTAGCTTCAGTTAGCTCATTGGTTAGCCTCGGTTAGCTCATTGGTTAGCTTCAGTTAGCTCATTGGTTAGCCTCGGTTAGCACAGTGGTTAGCCTGGGCTAGCTCATTGGTTAGCATCAGTTAGCTCATTGGTTAGCCTCAGTTAGCTCATTGGTTAGTATCAGTTAGCTCATTGGTTAGCCTTGGTTAGCTCATTGGTTAGTATCAGTTAGCTCATTGGTTAGCCTCGGTTAGCTCATTGGTTAGCTTCAGTTAGCTCATTGGTTAGCTTCGGTTAGCTCATTGGTTAGCTTCATTGGTTAGCCTGGGTTAGCTCATTGTTTAGCATCAGTTAGCTCATTGGTTAGCCTCGGTTAGCTTGGTTAGCATCAGTTAGCATCAGTTAGCATCAGTTAGCATTGGTTAGCATCAGTTAGCTCATTGGTTAACCTCGGTTAACTCATTGGTTAGCTTCAGTTAGCTCATTGGTCAGCCTCGGTTAGCTCATTGGTTAGCTTCAGTTAGCTCATTGGTTAGCTTCAGTTAGCTCATTGGTTAGCCTCGGTTAGCTCATTGGTTAGCGTGTGTTAGCTCATTGGTTAGCCTCAGTTAGCTCATTGGTTAGCCTCAGTTAGCTCATTGGTTAGCATCAGTTAGCTCATTGGTTAGCATCAGTTAGCTCATTGGTCAGCCTCGGTTAGCTCATTGGTTAGCTTCAGTTAGCTCATTGGTTAGCTTCAGTTAGCTCATTTGTTAGCCTCAGTTAGCTCATTGGTTAGCATCAGTTAACTCATTGGTTAGCATCAGTTAGCTCATTGGTCAGCCTCGGTTAGCTCATTGGTTAGCCTGTGTTAGCTCTTTGGTTAGCATCAGTTAGCTCATTGGTTAGCCTCAGTTAGCTCATTGGTTAGCATCAGTTAGCTCATTGGTTAGCCTCGGTTAGCTCATTGGTTAGCTTCAGTTAGCTCATTGGTTAGCTTCAGTTAGCTCATTGGTTAGCCTCGGTTAGCTCATTGGTTAGCCTGTGTTAGCTCTTTGGTTAGCATCAGTTAGCTCATTGGTTAGCCTCAGTTAGCTCATTGGTTAGCATCAGTTAGCTCATTGGTTAGCCTCGGTTAGCTCATTGGTTAGCTTCAGTTAGCTCATTGGTTAGCTTCAGTTAGCTCATTGGTTAGCCTCGGTTAGCTCATCGGTTAGCTTCAGTTAGCTCATTGGTTAGCCTCGGTTAGCTCAGTGGTTAGCCTGGGTTAGCTCATTGGTTAGCATCAGTTAGCTCATTGGTTAGCCTCAGTTAGCTCATTTGTTAGCATCAGTTAGCTCATTGGTTAGCCTCGGTTAGCTTGGTTAACATCAGTTAGCATCAGTTAGCATCAGTTAGCATTGGTTAGCATCAGTTAGCTCATTGGTTAGCCTCAGTTAGCTCATTGGTTAGCATCAGTTAGCTCATTGGTCAGCCTCGGTTAGCTCATTGGTTAGCTTCAGTTAGCTCATTGGTTAGCTTCAGTTAGCTCATTGGTTAGCTTCAGTTAGCTCATTGGTTAGCCTCGGTTAGCTCATTGGTTAGCCTGTGTTAGCTCATTGGTTAGCATCAGTTAGCTCATTGGTTAGCCTCAGTTAGCTCATTGGTTAGCATCAGTTAGCTCATTGGTTAGCCTCGGTTAGCTCATTGGTTAGCTTCAGTTAGCTCATTGGTTAGCCTCGGTTAGCTCATTGGTAAGCCTGTGTTAGCTCATTGGTTAGCATCAGTTAGCTCATTGGTTAGCCTCAGTTAGCTCATCGGTTAGCATCAGTTAGCTCATTGGTTAGCCTCGGTTAGCTTGGTTAGCATCAGTTAGCATCAGTTAGCATCAGTTAGCATTGGTTAGCATCAGTTAGCTCATTGGTTAGCCTCAGTTAGCTCATTGGTTAGCATCAGTTAGCTCATTGGTCAGCCTCGGTTAGCTCATTGATTAGCTTCAGTTAGGTCATTGGTTAGCTTCAGTTAGCTCATTGGTTAGCATCAGTTAGCTCATTGGTTAGCCTCGGTTAGCTCATTGGTTAGCTTGAGCCTCAGTTAGCTCATTGGTTAGCATCAGTTAGCTCATTGGTTAGCCTCGGTTAGCTCATTGGTTAGCCTCGGTTAGCTCATTGGTTAGCTTCAGTTAGCTCATTGGTTAGCCTCGGTTAGCTCATTGGTTAGCATCAGTTAGCTCATTGGTTAGCCTCGGTTAGCTTGGTTAGCATCAGTTAGCATCAGTTAGCATCAGTTAGCATTGGTTAGCATCAGTTAGCTCATTGGTTAGCCTCGGTTAGCTCAGTGATTAGCCTGGGTTAGCTCATTGGTTAGCTTCAGTTAGCTCATTGGTTAGCTTCGGTTAGCTCATTGATTAGCCTCATTGGTTAGCTTGGTTAGCTCATTGGTTAGCATCAGTTAGCTCATTGGTTAGCCTCGGTTAGCTCATTGGGTAGCTTCAGTTAGCTCATCGGTTAGCTTCGGTTAGCTCATTGGTTAGCCTCATTGGTTAGCATTGGTGAGCTTCATTGGTTAGCTTCAGTTAGCTCATTGGATAGCATCAGTTAGCTCATTGGTTAGCCTCGGTTAGCTCATTGGTTAGCTTCAGTTAGCTCATTGGTTAGCCTCGGTTAGCTCATTGGTTAGCCTGGGTTAGCTCATTCCTCGGTTAGCTCATTGGTTAGCCTGGGTTAGCTCATTGGTTAGCTTCAGTTAGCTCAATGGTTAGCCTCGCTTTGGTTAGCTTATTGGTTAGCCTGGGTTAGCCTCAGTTAGCTCATTGGTTAGCATCAGTTAGCTCATTGGTTGGCATCAGTTAGCTAAATTGCTTAGCCTCGGTTAGCTTGGTTAGCATCAGTTAGCATCAGTTAGCATCAGTTAGCATTGGTTAGCATCAGTTAGCTCATTGGTTAGCCTCAGTTTGCTCATTGGTTAGCATCAGTTAGCTCATTGGTCAGCCTCGGTTAGCTCATTGGTTAGCTTCAGTTAGCTCATTGGTTAGCCTCGGTTAGCTCATTGGTTAGCCTGTGTTAGCTCATTGGTTAGCATCAATTAGCTCATTGGTTAGCCTCAGTTAGCTCATTGGTTAGCATCAGTTAGCTCATTGGTTAGCCTCGGTTAGCTCATTGGTTAGCTTGAGCCTGTTAGCTCATTGGTTAGCATCAGTTAGCTCATTGGTTAGCCTCGGTTAGCTCATTGGTTAGCATCGGTTAGCT
Organism: Notothenia rossii; assembly: GCF_949606895.1. Lineage (NCBI taxonomy): Eukaryota > Metazoa > Chordata > Actinopteri > Perciformes > Nototheniidae > Notothenia > Notothenia rossii. The sequence continues at coordinate 954,612 of NW_027639762.1, forward strand.
CATTGGTTAGCTTCAGTTAGCTCATTGGTTAGCTTCGGTTAGCTCATTGGTTAGCCTCGGTTAGCTCATTGGTTAGCTTCAGTAAGCTCATTGGTTAGCCTCGGTTAGCTCATTGGTTAGCATCAGTTAGCTCATTGGTTAGCCTCGGTTAGCTTGGTTAGCATCAGTTAGCATCAGTTAGCATCAGTTAGCATTGGTTAGCATCAGTTAGCTCATTGGTTAGCCTCGGTTAGCTCAGTGGTTAGCCTGGGTTAGCTCATTGGTTAGCCTCAGTTAGCTCATTGGTTAGCCTCAGTTAGCTCATTGGTTAGCATCAGTTAGCTCATTGGTTATCCTCGGTTAGCTCATTGGTTAGCTTCAGTTGGCTCATTGGTTAGCTTCGGTTAGCTCATTGGTTAGCCTCATTGGTTAGCATTGGTTAGCTTCATTGGATAGCTTCAGTTAGCTCATTGGTTAGCTTCAGTTAGCTCATTGGTTAGCTTCGGTTAGCTCATTGGTTAGCCTCGGTTAGCTCATTGGTTAGCCTGGGTTAGCTCATTCCTCGGTTAGCTCATTGGTTAGCCTGTGTTAGCTCATTGGTTAGCATCAGTTAGCTCATTGGTTAGCCTCAGTTAGCTCATTGGTTAGCATCAGTTAGCTAATTGGTTAGCCTCGGTTAGCTCATTGGTTAGCTTGAGCCTCAGTTAGCTCATTGGTTAGCATCAGTTAGCTCATTGGTTAGCCTCGGTTAGCTCAGTGGTTAGCCTGGGTTTGCTCATTGGTTAGCATCAGTTAGCTCATTGGTTAGCCTCAGTTAGCTCATTGGTTAGCCTCAGTTAGCTCATTGGTTAGCTTCAGTTAGCTCATCGGTTAGCTTCGGTTAGCTCATTGGTTAGCCTCATTGGTTGGCATTGGTTAGCTTCATTGGTTAGCTTCAGTTAGCTCATTGGATAGCATCAGTTAGCTCATTGGTTAGCCTCGGTTAGCTCATTGGTTAGCTTCAGTTAGCTCATTGGTTAGTTTCGGTTAGCTCATTGGTTAGCCTCGGTTAGCTCATTGGTTAGCCTAGGTTAGCTCATTCCTCGGTTAGCTCATTGGTTAGCCTGGGTTAGCTCATTGGTTAGCTTCAGTTAGCTCAATGGTTAGCCTCGGTTTGGTTAGCTCATTGGTTAGCCTGGGTTAGCCTCAGTTAGCTCATTGGTTAGCCTCAGTTAGCTCATTGGTTAGCATCATTTAGCTCATTGGTTAGCCTCGGTTAGCTTGGTTAGCATCAGTTAGCATCAGTTAGCATCAGTTAGCATTGGTTAGCATCAGTTATCTCATTGGTTAGCCTCAGTTAGCTCATTGGTTAGCATCAGTTAGCTCATTGGTCAGCCTCGGTTAGCTCATTGGTTAGCTTCAGTTAGCTCATTGGTTAGCCTCGGTTAGCTCATTGGTTAGCCTGTGTTAGCTCATTGGTTAGCATCAGTTAGCTCATTGGTTAGCCTCAGTTAGCTCATTGGTTAGCATCAGTTAGCTCATTGGTTAGCCTCGGTTAGCTCATTGGTTAGCTTGAGCCTCAGTTAGCTCATTGGTTAGCATCAGTTAGCTCATTGGTTAGCCTCGGTTAGCTCATTGGTTAGCATCGGTTAGCTCATTGGTTAGCTTCAGTTAGCTCATTGGTTAGCTTCGGTTAGCTCATTGGTTAGCCTCGGTTAGCTCATTGGTTAGCTTCAGTTAGCTCATTGGTTAGCCTCGGTTAGCTCATTGGTTAGCATCAGTTAGCTCATTGGTTAGCCTCGGTTAGCTTGGTTAGCATCAGTTAGCATCAGTTAGCATCAGTTAGCATTGGTTAGCATCAGTTAGCTCATTGGTTAGCCTCGGTTAGCTCAGTGGTTAGCCTGGGTTAGCTCATTGGTTAGCCTCAGTTAGCTCATTGGTTAGCCTCAGTTAGCTCATTGTTAGCATCAGTTAGCTCATTGGTTATCCTCGGTTAGCTCATTGGTTAGCTTCAGTTGGCTCATTGGTTAGCTTCGGTTAGCTCATTGGTTAGCCTCATTGGTTAGCATTGGTTAGCTTCATTGGATAGCTTCAGTTAGCTCATTGGTTAGCTTCAGTTAGCTCATTGGTTAGCTTCGGTTAGCTCATTGGTTAGCCTCGGTTAGCTCATTGGTTAGCCTGGGTTAGCTTATTCCTCGGTTAGCTCATTGGTTAGCCTGTGTTAGCTCATTGGTTAGCATCAGTTAGCTCATTGGTTAGCCTCAGTTAGCTCATTGGTTAGCATCAGTTAGCTCATTGGTTAGCCTCGGTTAGCTCATTGGTTAGCTTCAGTTAGCTCATTGGTTAGCTTCAGTTAGCTCATTGGTTAGCCTCGGTTAGCTCATTGGTTAGCTTCAGTTAGCTCATTGGTTAGCCTCGGTTAGCTCAGTGGTTAGCCTGGGTTAGCTCATTGGTTAGCATCAGTTAGCTCATTGATTAGCCTCAGTTAGCTCATTGGTTAGCATCAGTTAGCCCATTGGTTAGCCTCGGTTATCTCATTGGTTAGCTTCAGTTAGCTCATTGGTTAGCTTTGGTTAGCTCATTGGTTAGCCTCATTGGTTAGCATTGGTTAGCTTCATTGGTTAGCCTGGGTTAGCTCATTGGTTAGCATCAGTTAGCTCATTGGTTAGCCTGGGTTAGCTCATTGGTTAGCCTCGGTTAGCTCATTGGTTAGCATCAGTTAGCTCATTGGTTAGCCTCAGTTAGCTCATTGGTTAGCCTCAGTTAGCTCATTGGTTAGCTTCAGTTAGCTCATCGGTTAGCTTCGGTTAGCTCATTGGTTAGCCTCATTGGTTAGCATTGGTTAGCTTCATTGGTTAGCTTCAGTTAGCTCATTGGATAGCATCAGTTAGCTCATTGGTTAGCCTCGGTTAGCTCATTGGTTAGCTTCAGTTAGCTCATTGGTTAGCTTCGGTTCGCTCATTGGTTAGCCTCGGTTAGCTCATTGGTTAGCCTGGGTTAGCTCATTCCTCGGTTAGCTCATTGGTTAGCCTGGGTTAGCTCATTGGTTAGCTTCAGTTAGCTCAATGGTTAGCCTCAGTTTGGTTAGCTCATTGGTTAGCCTGGGTTAGCCTCAGTTAGCTCATTGGTTAGCCTCAGTTAGCTCATTGGTTAGCATCATTTAGCTCATTGGTTAGCCTCGGTTAGCTTGGTTAGCATCAGTTAGCATCAGTTAGCATCAGTTAGCATTGGTTAGCATCAGTTATCTCATTGGTTAGCCTCAGTTAGCTCATTGGTTAGCATCAGTTAGCTCATTGGTCAGCCTCGGTTAGCTCATTGGTTAGCTTCAGTTAGCTCATTGGTTAGCCTCGGTTAGCTCATTGGTTAGCCTGTGTTAGCTCATTGGTTAGCATCAGTTAGCTCATTGGTTAGCCTCAGTTAGCTCATTGGTTAGCATCAGTTAGCTCATTGGTTAGCCTCGGTTAGCTCATTGGTTAGCTTGAGCCTCAGTTAGCTCATTGGTTAGCATCAGTTAGCTCATTGGTTAGCCTCGGTTAGCTCATTGGTTAGCATCGGTTAGCTCATTGGTTAGCTTCAGTTAGCTCATTGGTTAGCTTCGGTTAGCTCATTGGTTAGCCTCGGTTAGCTCATTGGTTAGCTTCAGTTAGCTCATTGGTTAGCCTCGGTTAGCTCATTGGTTAGCATCAGTTAGCTCATTGGTTAGCCTCGGTTAGCTTGGTTAGCATCAGTTAGCATCAGTTAGCATCAGTTAGCATTGGTTAGCATCAGTTAGCTCATTGGTTAGCCTCGGTTAGCTCAGTGGTTAGCCTGGGTTAGCTCATTGGTTAGCCTCAGTTAGCTCATTGGTTAGCCTCAGTTAGCTCATTGGTTAGCATCAGTTAGCTCATTGGTTATCCTCGGTTAGCTCATTGGTTAGCTTCAGTTGGCTCATTGGTTAGCTTCGGTTAGCTCATTGGTTAGCCTCATTGGTTAGCATTGGTTAGCTTCATTGGATAGCTTCAGTTAGCTCATTGGTTAGCTTCAGTTAGCTCATTGGTTAGCTTCGGTTAGCTCATTGGTTAGCCTCGGTTAGCTCATTGGTTAGCCTGGGTTAGCTTATTCCTCGGTTAGCTCATTGGTTAGCCTGTGTTAGCTCATTGGTTAGCCTCGGTTAGCTCAGTGGTTAGCCTCAGTTAGCTCATTGGTTAGCCTCAGTTAGCTCATTGTTAGCATCAGTTAGCTCATTGGTTATCCTCGGTTAGCTCATTGGTTAGCCTCGGTTAGCTCATTGGTTAGCCTCAGTTAGCTCATTGGTTAGCCTCAGTTAGCTCATTGTTAGCATCAGTTAGCTCATTGGTTATCCTCGGTTAGCTCATTGGTTAGCTTCAGTTGGCTCATTGGTTAGCTTCGGTTAGCTCATTGGTTAGCCTCATTGGTTAGCATTGGTTAGCTTCATTGGATAGCTTCAGTTAGCTCATTGGTTAGCTTCAGTTAGCTCATTGGTTAGCTTCGGTTAGCTCATTGGTTAGCCTCGGTTAGCTCATTGGTTAGCCTGGGTTAGCTTATTCCTCGGTTAGCTCATTGGTTAGCCTGTGTTAGCTCATTGGTTAGCATCAGTTAGCTCATTGGTTAGCCTCAGTTAGCTCATTGGTTAGCATCAGTTAGCTCATTGGTTAGCCTCGGTTAGCTCATTGGTTAGCTTCAGTTAGCTCATTGGTTAGCTTCAGTTAGCTCATTGGTTAGCCTCGGTTAGCTCATTGGTTAGCTTCAGTTAGCTCATTGGTTAGCCTCGGTTAGCTCAGTGGTTAGCCTGGGTTAGCTCATTGGTTAGCATCAGTTAGCTCATTGATTAGCCTCAGTTAGCTCATTGGTTAGCATCAGTTAGCCCATTGGTTAGCCTCGGTTATCTCATTGGTTAGCTTCAGTTAGCTCATTGGTTAGCTTTGGTTAGCTCATTGGTTAGCCTCATTGGTTAGCATTGGTTAGCTTCATTGGTTAGCCTGGGTTAGCTCATTGGTTAGCATCAGTTAGCTCATTGGTTAGCCTGGGTTAGCTCATTGGTTAGCCTCGGTTAGCTCATTGGTTAGCATCAGTTAGCTCATTGGTTAGCCTCAGTTAGCTCATTGGTTAGCCTCAGTTAGCTCATTGGTTAGCTTCAGTTAGCTCATTGGTTAGCCTCGGTTAGCTCATTGGTTAGCATCAGTTAGCTCATTGGTTAGCCTCGGTTAGCTTGGTTAGCATCAGTTAGCATCAGTTAGCATCAGTTAGCATTGGTTAGCATCAGTTAGCTCATTGGTTAGCCTCGGTTAGCTCAGTGGTTAGCCTGGGTTAGCTCATTGGTTAGCCTCAGTTAGCTCATTGGTTAGCCTCAGTTAGCTCATTGGTTAGCATCAGTTAGCTCATTGGTTATCCTCGGTTAGCTCATTGGTTAGCTTCAGTTGGCTCATTGGTTAGCTTCGGTTAGCTCATTGGTTAGCCTCATTGGTTAGCATTGGTTAGCTTCATTGGATAGCTTCAGTTAGCTCATTGGTTAGCTTCAGTTAGCTCATTGGTTAGCTTCGGTTAGCTCATTGGTTAGCCTCGGTTAGCTCATTGGTTAGCCTGGGTTAGCTTATTCCTCGGTTAGCTCATTGGTTAGCCTGTGTTAGCTCATTGGTTAGCCTCGGTTAGCTCAGTGGTTAGCCTCAGTTAGCTCATTGGTTAGCCTCAGTTAGCTCATTGTTAGCATCAGTTAGCTCATTGGTTATCCTCGGTTAGCTCATTGGTTAGCCTCGGTTAGCTCATTGGTTAGCCTCAGTTAGCTCATTGGTTAGCCTCAGTTAGCTCATTGTTAGCATCAGTTAGCTCATTGGTTATCCTCGGTTAGCTCATTGGTTAGCTTCAGTTGGCTCATTGGTTAGCTTCGGTTAGCTCATTGGTTAGCCTCATTGGTTAGCATTGGTTAGCTTCATTGGATAGCTTCAGTTAGCTCATTGGTTAGCTTCAGTTAGCTCATTGGTTAGCTTCGGTTAGCTCATTGGTTAGCCTCGGTTAGCTCATTGGTTAGCCTGGGTTAGCTTATTCCTCGGTTAGCTCATTGGTTAGCCTGTGTTAGCTCATTGGTTAGCATCAGTTAGCTCATTGGTTAGCCTCAGTTAGCTCATTGGTTAGCATCAGTTAGCTCATTGGTTAGCCTCGGTTAGCTTGGTTAGCATCAGTTAGCATCAGTTAGCATCAGTTAGCATTGGTTAGCTTCAGTTAGCTCATTGGTTAGCTTCAGTTAGCTCATTGGTTAGCCTCGGTTAGCTCATTGGTTAGCTTCAGTTAGCTCATTGGTTAGCCTCGGTTAGCTCAGTGGTTAGCCTGGGTTAGCTCATTGGTTAGCATCAGTTAGCTCATTGATTAGCCTCAGTTAGCTCATTGGTTAGCATCAGTTAGCCCATTGGTTAGCCTCGGTTATCTCATTGGTTAGCTTCAGTTAGCTCATTGGTTAGCTTTGGTTAGCTCATTGGTTAGCCTCATTGGTTAGCATTGGTTAGCTTCATTGGTTAGCCTGGGTTAGCTCATTGGTTAGCATCAGTTAGCTCATTGGTTAGCCTGGGTTAGCTCATTGGTTAGCCTCGGTTAGCTCATTGGTTAGCATCAGTTAGCTCATTGGTTAGCCTCAGTTAGCTCATTGGTTAGCCTCAGTTAGCTCATTGGTTAGCTTCAGTTAGCTCATCGGTTAGCTTCGGTTAGCTCATTGGTTAGCCTCATTGGTTAGCATTGGTTAGCTTCATTGGTTAGCTTCAGTTAGCTCATTGGATAGCATCAGTTAGCTCATTGGTTAGCCTCGGTTAGCTCATTGGTTAGCTTCAGTTAGCTCATTGGTTAGCTTCGGTTCGCTCATTGGTTAGCCTCGGTTAGCTCATTGGTTAGCCTGGGTTAGCTCATTCCTCGGTTAGCTCATTGGTTAGCCTGGGTTAGCTCATTGGTTAGCTTCAGTTAGCTCAATGGTTAGCCTCAGTTTGGTTAGCTCATTGGTTAGCCTGGGTTAGCCTCAGTTAGCTCATTGGTTAGCCTCAGTTAGCTCATTGGTTAGCATCATTTAGCTCATTGGTTAGCCTCGGTTAGCTTGGTTAGCATCAGTTAGCATCAGTTAGCATCAGTTAGCATTGGTTAGCATCAGTTATCTCATTGGTTAGCCTCAGTTAGCTCATTGGTTAGCATCAGTTAGCTCATTGGTCAGCCTCGGTTAGCTCATTGGTTAGCTTCAGTTAGCTCATTGGTTAGCCTCGGTTAGCTCATTGGTTAGCCTGTGTTAGCTCATTGGTTAGCATCAGTTAGCTCATTGGTTAGCCTCAGTTAGCTCATTGGTTAGCATCAGTTAGCTCATTGGTTAGCCTCGGTTAGCTCATTGGTTAGCTTGAGCCTCAGTTAGCTCATTGGTTAGCATCAGTTAGCTCATTGGTTAGCCTCGGTTAGCTCATTGGTTAGCATCGGTTAGCTCATTGGTTAGCTTCAGTTAGCTCATTGGTTAGCTTCGGTTAGCTCATTGGTTAGCCTCGGTTAGCTCATTGGTTAGCTTCAGTTAGCTCATTGGTTAGCCTCGGTTAGCTCATTGGTTAGCATCAGTTAGCTCATTGGTTAGCCTCGGTTAGCTTGGTTAGCATCAGTTAGCATCAGTTAGCATCAGTTAGCATTGGTTAGCATCAGTTAGCTCATTGGTTAGCCTCGGTTAGCTCAGTGGTTAGCCTGGGTTAGCTCATTGGTTAGCCTCAGTTAGCTCATTGGTTAGCCTCAGTTAGCTCATTGGTTAGCATCAGTTAGCTCATTGGTTATCCTCGGTTAGCTCATTGGTTAGCTTCAGTTGGCTCATTGGTTAGCTTCGGTTAGCTCATTGGTTAGCCTCATTGGTTAGCATTGGTTAGCTTCATTGGATAGCTTCAGTTAGCTCATTGGTTAGCTTCAGTTAGCTCATTGGTTAGCTTCGGTTAGCTCATTGGTTAGCCTCGGTTAGCTCATTGGTTAGCCTGGGTTAGCTTATTCCTCGGTTAGCTCATTGGTTAGCCTGTGTTAGCTCATTGGTTAGCCTCGGTTAGCTCAGTGGTTAGCCTGGGTTAGCTCATTGGTTAGCATCAGTTAGCTCATTGATTAGCCTCAGTTAGCTCATTGGTTAGCATCAGTTAGCCCATTGGTTAGCCTCGGTTATCTCATTGGTTAGCTTCAGTTAGCTCATTGGTTAGCTTTGGTTAGCTCATTGGTTAGCCTCATTGGTTAGCATTGGTTAGCTTCATTGGTTAGCCTGGGTTAGCTCATTGGTTAGCATCAGTTAGCTCATTGGTTAGCCTGGGTTAGCTCATTGGTTAGCCTCGGTTAGCTCATTGGTTAGCATCAGTTAGCTCATTGGTTAGCCTCAGTTAGCTCATTGGTTAGCCTCAGTTAGCTCATTGGTTAGCTTCAGTTAGCTCATCGGTTAGCTTCGGTTAGCTCATTGGTTAGCCTCATTGGTTAGCATTGGTTAGCTTCATTGGTTAGCTTCAGTTAGCTCATTGGATAGCATCAGTTAGCTCATTGGTTAGCCTCGGTTAGCTCATTGGTTAGCTTCAGTTAGCTCATTGGTTAGCTTCGGTTAGCTCATTGGTTAGCCTCGGTTAGCTCATTGGTTAGCCTGGGTTAGCTCATTCCTCGGTTAGCTCATTGGTTAGCCTGGGTTAGCTCATTGGTTAGCTTCAGTTAGCTCAATGGTTAGCCTCGGTTTGGTTAGCTCATTGGTTAGCCTGGGTTAGCCTCAGTTAGCTCATTGGTTAGCCTCAGTTAGCTCATTGGTTAGCATCATTTAGCTCATTGGTTAGCCTCGGTTAGCTTGGTTAGCATCAGTTAGCATCAGTTAGCATCAGTTAGCATTGGTTAGCATCAGTTATCTCATTGGTTAGCCTCAGTTAGCTCATTGGTTAGCATCAGTTAGCTCATTGGTCAGCCTCGGTTAGCTCATTGGTTAGCTTCAGTTAGCTCATTGGTTAGCCTCGGTTAGCTCATTGGTTAGCCTGTGTTAGCTCATTGGTTAGCATCAGTTAGCTCATTGGTTAGCCTCAGTTAGCTCATTGGTTAGCATCAGTTAGCTCATTGGTTAGCCTCGGTTAGCTCATTGGTTAGCTTGAGCCTCAGTTAGCTCATTGGTTAGCATCAGTTAGCTCATTGGTTAGCCTCGGTTAGCTCATTGGTTAGCATCGGTTAGCTCATTGGTTAGCTTCAGTTAGCTCATTGGTTAGCTTCGGTTAGCTCATTGGTTAGCCTCGGTTAGCTCATTGGTTAGCTTCAGTTAGCTCATTGGTTAGCCTCGGTTAGCTCATTGGTTAGCATCAGTTAGCTCATTGGTTAGCCTCGGTTAGCTTGGTTAGCATCAGTTAGCATCAGTTAGCATCAGTTAGCATTGGTTAGCATCAGTTAGCTCATTGGTTAGCCTCGGTTAGCTCAGTGGTTAGCCTGGGTTAGCTCATTGGTTAGCCTCAGTTAGCTCATTGGTTAGCCTCAGTTAGCTCATTGGTTAGCATCAGTTAGCTCATTGGTTATCCTCGGTTAGCTCATTGGTTAGCTTCAGTTGGCTCATTGGTTAGCTTCGGTTAGCTCATTGGTTAGCCTCATTGGTTAGCATTGGTTAGCTTCATTGGATAGCTTCAGTTAGCTCATTGGTTAGCTTCAGTTAGCTCATTGGTTAGCTTCGGTTAGCTCATTGGTTAGCCTCGGTTAGCTCATTGGTTAGCCTGGGTTAGCTTATTCCTCGGTTAGCTCATTGGTTAGCCTGTGTTAGCTCATTGGTTAGCATCAGTTAGCTCATTGTTTAGCCTCAGTTAGCTCATTGGTTAGCATCAGTTAGCTCATTGGTTAGCCTCGGTTAGCTCATTGGTTAGCTTGAGCCTCAGTTAGCTCATTGGTTAGCATCAGTTAGCTCATTGGTTAGCCTCGGTTAGCTCATTGGTTAGCCTCGGTTAGCTCATTGGTTAGCTTCAGTTAGCTCATTGGTTAGCTTCGGTTAGCTCATTGGTTAGCCTCGGTTAGCTCATTGGTTAGCTTCAGTTAGCTCATTACATTACATTACATTACATTACATTGCATTTAGCTGACGCTTTTATCCAAAGCGACTTACAATAAGTGCATTCGACCAGGAAGATACAACCTTTAAGAAAACAGAATCATATAAGTACATCAGGTTTCATAGAGCCAAACATTTCAAGTGCTACTCAACTGGCATTTAGAAAGCCAGCCCTTTATTAGTATATAAGTGCTTTGTTAGTAATTCTATCGCTCGAAGTGGAGTCTAAAGAGATGAGTTTTCAGTTTGCGTCGGAAGATGTGTAAGCTATTTGCTGTCCTGATTTCAATGGGGAGCTCATTCCACCATGTTGGAGCCAGGATAGCAAACCCACGTGTTTTTGCTGACGGGAACTTGGGTCCCCCTCGCAGTGCGGGTGCAGCGAGCTGTTTGGCTGATGCAGAGCGGAGTGCACGTGCTGGGGTGTACGGTTTAACCATGTCCTGGATGTAGGAAGGGCCAGATCCATTCGCAGCATGGTACGCAAGTACCAGTGTCTTGAAGTGGATTCTAGCAGTTACTGGAAGCCAGTGAAGGGAGCGGAGGAGCGGTGTGGTGTGGGAGAATTTGGGAAGGTTGAAGACCAGACGAGCCGCTGCATTCTGGATGAGCTGCAGAGGTCGGATGGCACATGCAGGTAGACCAGCCAGGAGGGAGTTGCAGTAGTCTAGGCGTGAGATGACGAGAGCCTGGACCAGAATCTGCGCTGATGTCTGGGTCAGCTGGGGACGTATCCTCCTGATGTTGTAAAGCGTGTATCTGCAGCAGCGGGTTGTAGCAGCGATGTTTGCAGTGAAGGACAGTTTGTTATCTAGGACCACACCCAGATTCCTTGCAGTCTGAGTCGGGGAAACAACAGAGGTGCCGATGTTGATTGTTAGGTCAAGAGTGGGACAATCTTTTCCCGGAAGGAAGAGCAGTTCAGTCTTGTCAAGGTTGAGCTTGAGGTGATGAGCAGACATCCACCGAGAGATGTCTGCTAGGCAAGCAGAGATGCGTGCGACGACCTGGGTCTCTGAGCGGGGAAAGGACAGAATTAGTTGGGTGTCGTCAGCGTAGCAGTGGTATGAAAAACCATGCGGGCTAATGACAGACCCGAGCGAGTTTGTGTACAGGGAGAAGAGGAGGGGACCAAGAACCGAGCCCTGAGGGACCCCTGTAGTTAATTGACAAGGGTCGGACTCGGACCCTCTCCAAGTAACCCTGTAGGTGCGGTCGTTGAGGTATGAGGTGAGGAGGGAAAGTGCAGTGCCTGAAACTCCAAGTTCTTGGACAGTGCGAAGGAGGATCCGATGGTTCACCGTGTCGAATGCAGCAGACAGGTCCAGAAGGATGATGACAGAGGAGAGGGAGGCTGCTTTAGCAGTGTGCAGTTTGTCAGAGACAGCAAGGAGAGCAGTTTCTGTTGAGTGACCTGCCTTGAAACCAGACTGGTGCGGATCCAGAAGGTTGTTCTGATGGAGATAAGAGGAGAGTTGTTTAAAGACAGCGCGTTCAAGTGTTTTAGACAGGAACGGGAGGAGAGAGACGGGTCTGTAGTTAATAACATCAGACGGGTTGAGAGTGGGTTTCTTTAGGAGAGGGTTTACTCTTGCCTCCTTGAGACTGTTTGGAAAGTGACCAGAAGTTAGAGAAGTGTTGATGAAATGGGTGAGAAATGGTAGAATATCAGGAGCGATAGTCTGAAGGAGGTTTGAGGGGATAGGGTCCAGAGAACAGGTGGTAGGACGGGCAGAGGTAACGAGGGTAAGAACCTCACTTGGAGAGAGAGGGGAGAAGGAGGTCAGTGTGTGGGTGAAGGGAGGGTCTGGTGACCCAGCGGTGAGTAAAGGTGAGTCAGAAAAAGAAGAGCGAATATCATCAACCTTTTTTTCAAAATGGTTAACAAAGTCGCTTGACAGAAGGGAGGAGGGGGGAGGTGCTTTGGGGGGGTCCAAGAGGGTGGAGAAGATAGAAAATAGTTTTTTGGGATTGGAATAGGAAGATTGGATCTTATCTTGAAAGAAAGTGCTTTTTGCCTGAGAGATGGAAGCAGAGAAAGAGGAGAGGAGAGCCTGATAGGTTAGGAGGTTGTCATGGTGTTTGGATTTCCACCATTTCCGCTCTGCTGCCCGAAGGATGGTTCTATTAGCACGCAGTGCATCATTTAGCCAGGGAGCAGGAGGGGACTGACGAGCCGGCCGCGATGTGAGAGGACAGAGAAAGTCCAGAGAGGATGAGAGAGTCGAGAGGAGAGTTTTTGCAGCAGTGTTTGGAGGCAGGAGTTGGAACGAGTCAGAGGAAGGGAGGGCTGAGAGCACCGATGAGGCAAAGGTAGAGGGGGAGAGGGAACGGAGGTTACGGCGGACAGGAGCAGAGTTAGAAGAGATGAGGTTGTTATGTTTGGAAAGGGGTAGAGAGAATGAAATGAAGAAGTGATCGGATGTGTGGAGCGGGTTTACAGAGAGGTTAGAAGTAGAGCAGTTCCTTGAGAATATGAGATCAAGGACATTGCCAGCTTTATGAGTTGGTGGGGATGGAGACAGTGAGAAAGCAAAGGTGGTTAACAGAGATGTTAGTTCAGATATCTTCCCTGTCTGGAGGTTGAAATCTCCGAGAAGTACAGCGGGAGGGCCAGTTTCAGGGATGTGTGAGAAGAGATTATCTAACTCCTCCAAGAAGTCCCCCAAGGCGCCTGGTGGACGGTAGAGAACAACAATGGTTAATTGTATAGGATGGGTTACTGTGACGGCATGGAATTCAAAGGTGGAAGGAGTGAAATTAGGTAGCTTGAAGAGGGAAAAGCTCCATTTGGGAGAGAGCAGGAGACCAGTGCCACCTCCTCTGCCAGAGGGTCTGGGTGTATGGGAGAAGGAATATGCTGTGGAGAGAGCTGCTGGGGTGGATGTGTTGGATGGAGTGATCCAGGTCTCCGTGAGAGCAAGGAAATCCAGAGACTGCAGGGAAGCGTAGCCAGAGATGAAGTCAGCCTTAGGAACAGCTGACTGGCAGTTCCACAGGCCCCCTGAAACGAGATGTTGGATCTCAGTGGAGCATGTGGGATAGACGAGAGCAGGCCGGTGAGATCGATTAGGAGAAACACGGGGCCAGTGATAATTGCGAGAAGACACATGAACAGGAATGCAGAAAATACACATGATTATAGCATGAGGGGCTAGAGAACCCAAGAGAATTGAATAAAACTAAATAACACCAGCGATACTTGGCGCAATCAGAGTAGGATTTGCCTCCTCTTTGCCTCCCACAGGACTCTTAATGTCTTTGTCAGTCTTTGTCTGGCTGACGCTGAAGCTGACGCTGCAGGAAAAACGCAACCTAAGATGGATACCTGATTGCTCAGTTCTCACAGCTTTGGGGGCACGCCCCTGTAATTAGTTAACTATTTTCTGCTGATGGGCGACAGCAGAGTCTTCCTGCCTATTGAAATGCACACTTGAGGGGCGTGACTCACTGAGACCTGAGTTACGCCTGGAGTTGAGCAGATCTGAGATTTTAAAATCTCTCAGAAATCGCCGTTTTAGCTACAATAACTACAGAACAATTATACAGAGTAGAATAAATGAAACAGAGAAGTCTATTTAAACAAGAATATAACTTACAGTGATTGCTGAGCCAGTATCGATAGTGTCCTCGCCGAGTCTGGAAGCACACTGAGTTATTCTGATTTGAAATGCGCTATTTAAAATGTTTTTGCACTTCACGCAATCAGCAGAGTCTTCCTGCCTATTGAAATGCACACTTGAGGGGCGTGACTCACTGAGACCTGAGTTACGCCTGGAGTTGAGCAGATCTGAGATTTTAAAATCTCTCAGAAATCGCCGTTTTAGCTACAATAACTACAGAACAATTATACAGAGTAGAATAAATGAAACAGAGAAATCTATTTAAACAAGAATATAACTTACAGTGATTGCTGAGTCAGTATCGATAGTGTCCTCGCCGAGTCTGGAAGCACACTGAGTTATTCTGATTTGAAATGCGCTATTTAAAATGTTTTTGCACTTCACGCAATCAGCAGAGTCTTCCTGCCTATTGAAATGCACACTTGAGGGGCGTGACTCACTGAGACCTGAGTTACGCCTGGAGTTGAGCAGATCTGAGATTTTAAAATCTCTCAGAAATCGCCGTTTTAGCTACAATAACTACAGAACAATTATACAGAGTAGAATAAATGAAACAGAGAAGTCTATTTAAACAAGAATATAACTTACAGTGATTGCTGAGCCAGTATCGATAGTGTCCTCGCCGAGTCTGGAAGCACACTGAGTTATTCTGATTTGAAATGCGCTATTTAAAATGTTTTTGCACTTCACGCAATCAGCAGAGTCTTCCTGCCTATTGAAATGCACACTTGAGGGGCGTGACTCACTGAGACCTGAGTTACGCCTGGAGTTGAGCAGATCTGAGATTTTAAAATCTCTCAGAAATCGCCGTTTTAGCTACAATAACTACAGAACAATTATACAGAGTAGAATAAATGAAACAGAGAAGTCTATTTAAACAAGAATATAACTTACAGTGATTGCTGAGTCAGTATCGATAGTGTCCTCGCCGAGTCTGGAAGCACACTGAGTTATTCTGATTTGAAATGCGCTATTTAAAATGTTTTTGCACTTCACGCAATCAGCAGAGTCTTCCTGCCTATTGAAATGCACACTTGAGGGGCGTGACTCACTGAGACCTGAGTTACGCCTGGAGTTGAGCAGATCTGAGATTTTAAAATCTCTCAGAAATCGCCGTTTTAGCTACAATAACTACAGAACAATTATACAGAGTAGAATAAATGAAACAGAGAAGTCTATTTAAACAAGAATATAACTTACAGTGATTGCTGAGTCAGTATCGATAGTGTCCTCGCCGAGTCTGGAAGCACACTGAGTTATTCTGATTTGAAATGCGCTATTTAAAATGTTTTTGCACTTCACGCAATCAGCAGAGTCTTCCTGCCTATTGAAATGCACACTTGAGGGGCGTGACTCACTGAGACCTGAGTTACGCCTGGAGTTGAGCAGATCTGAGATTTTAAAATCTCTCAGAAATCGCCGTTTTAGCTACAATAACTACAGAACAATTATACAGAGTAGAATAAATGAAACAGAGAAGTCTATTTAAACAAGAATATAACTTACAGTGATTGCTGAGCCAGTATCGATAGTGTCCTCGCCGAGTCTGGAAGCACACTGAGTTATTCTGATTTGAAATGCGCTATTTAAAATGTTTTTGCACTTCACGCAATCAGCAGAGTCTTCCTGCCTATTGAAATGCACACTTGAGGGGCGTGACTCACTGAGACCTGAGTTACGCCTGGAGTTGAGCAGATCTGAGATTTTAAAATCTCTCAGAAATCGCCGTTTTAGCTACAATAACTACAGAACAATTATACAGAGTAGAATAAATGAAACAGAGAAGTCTATTTAAACAAGAATATAACTTACAGTGATTGCTGAGTCAGTATCGATAGTGTCCTCGCCGAGTCTGGAAGCACACTGAGTTATTCTGATTTGAAATGCGCTATTTAAAATGTTTTTGCACTTCACGCAATCAGCAGAGTCTTCCTGCCTATTGAAATGCACACTTGAGGGGCGTGACTCACTGAGACCTGAGTTACGCCTGGAGTTGAGCAGATCTGAGATTTTAAAATCTCTCAGAAATCGCCGTTTTAGCTACAATAACTACAGAACAATTATACAGAGTAGAATAAATGAAACAGAGAAGTCTATTTAAACAAGAATATAACTTACAGTGATTGCTGAGTCAGTATCGATAGTGTCCTCGCCGAGTCTGGAAGCACACTGAGTTATTCTGATTTGAAATGCGCTATTTAAAATGTTTTTGCACTTCACGCAATCAGCAGAGTCTTCCTGCCTATTGAAATGCACACTTGAGGGGCGTGACTCACTGAGACCTGAGTTACGCCTGGAGTTGAGCAGATCTGAGATTTTAAAATCTCTCAGAAATCGCCGTTTTAGCTACAATAACTACAGAACAATTATACAGAGTAGAATAAATGAAACAGAGAAGTCTATTTAAACAAGAATATAACTTACAGTGATTGCTGAGTCAGTATCGATAGTGTCCTCGCCGAGTCTGGAAGCACACTGAGTTATTCTGATTTGAAATGCGCTATTTAAAATGTTTTTGCACTTCACGCAATCAGCAGAGTCTTCCTGCCTATTGAAATGCACACTTGAGGGGCGTGACTCACTGAGACCTGAGTTACGCCTGGAGTTGAGCAGATCTGAGATTTTAAAATCTCTCAGAAATCGCCGTTTTAGCTACAATAACTACAGAACAATTATACAGAGTAGAATAAATGAAACAGAGAAGTCTATTTAAACAAGAATATAACTTACAGTGATTGCTGAGTCAGTATCGATAGTGTCCTCGCCGAGTCTGGAAGCTCATTGGTTAGCCTCGGTTAGCTCATTGGTTAGCATCAGTTAGCTCATTGGTTAGCCTCGGTTAGCTCATTGGTTAGCTTCAGTTAGCTCATTGGTTAGCTTCAGTTAGCTCATTGGTTAGCCTCGGTTAGCTCATTGGTTAGCTTCAGTTAGCTCATTGGTTAGCCTCGGTTAGCTCAGTGGTTAGCCTGGGTTAGCTCATTGGTTAGCATCAGTTAGCTCATTGATTAGCCTCAGTTAGCTCATTGGTTAGCATCAGTTAGCCCATTGGTTAGCCTCGGTTATCTCATTGGTTAGCTTCAGTTAGCTCATTGGTTAGCATCAGTTAGCTCATTGGTTAGCCTCAGTTAGCTCATTGGTTAGCATCAGTTAGCTCATTGGTTAGCATCAGTTAGCTCATTGGTCAGCCTCGGTTAGCTCATTGGTTAGCTTCAGTTACCTCATTGGTTAGCTTCAGTTAGCTCATTGGTTAGCCTCGGTTAGCTCATTGGTTAGCCTGTGTTAGCTCATTGGTTAGCATCAGTTAGCTCATTGGTTAGCCTCAGTTAGCTAATTGGTTAGCATCAGTTAGCTCATTGGTTAGCCTCGGTTAGCTCATTGGTTAGCTTCAGTTAGCTCATTGGTTAGCTTCAGTTAGCTCATTGGTTAGCCTCGGTTAGCTCATTGGTTAGCTTCAGTTAGCTCATTGGTTAGCCTCGGTTAGCTCAGTGGTTAGCCTGGGTTAGCTCATTGGTTAGCATCAGTTAGCTCATTGGTTAGCCTCAGTTAGCTCATTGGTTAGCATCAGTTAGCTCATTGGTTAGCCTCGGTTAGCTTGGTTAGCATCAGTTAGCATCAGTTAGCATCAGTTAGCATTGGTTAGCATCAGTTAGCTCATTGGTTAGCCTCAGTTAGCTCATTGGTTAGCATCAGTTAGCTCATTGGTCAGCCTCGGTTAGCTCATTGGTTAGCTTCAGTTAGCTCATTGGTTAGCTTCAGTTAGCTCATTGGTTAGCCTCGGTTAGCTCATTGGTTAGCCTGTGTTAGCTTATTGGTTAGCATCAGTTAGCTCATTGGTTAGCCTCAGTTAGCTCATTGGTTAGCATCAGTTAGCTCATTGGTTAGCCTCGGTTAGCTCATTGGTTAGCTTCAGTTAGCTCATTGGTTAGCCTCGGTTAGCTCATTGGTTAGCCTGTGTTAGCTCATTGGTTAGCATCAATTAGCTCATTGGTTAGCCTCAGTTAGCTCATTGGTTAGCATCAGTTAGCTCATTGGTTAGCCTCGGTTAGCTTGGTTAGCATCAGTTAGCATCAGTTAGCATCAGTTAGCATTGGTTAGCATCAGTTAGCTCATTGGTTAGCCTCAGTTAGCTCATTGGTTAGCATCAGTTAGCTCATTGGTCAGCCTCGGTTAGCTCATTGGTTAGCTTCAGTTAGCTCATTGGTTAGCTTCAGTTAGCTCATTGGTTAGCCTCAGTTAGCTCATTGGTTAGCATCAGTTAGCTCATTGGTTAGCCTCGGTTAGCTCATTGGTTAGCTTGAGCCTCAGTTAGCTCATTGGTTAGCATCAGTTAGCTCATTGGTTAGCCTCGGTTAGCTCATTGGTTAGCTTCAGTTAGCTCATTGGTTAGCTTCAGTTAGCTCATTGGTGAGCTTCAGTTAGCTCATTGGTTAGCCTCGGTTAGCTCATTGGTTAGCTTCAGTTAGCTCATTGGTTAGCCTCGGTTAGCTCAGTGGTTAGCCTGGGTTAGCTCATTGGTTAGCATCAGTGAGCTCATTGGTTAGCCTCAGTTAGCTAATTGGTTAGCATCAGTTAGCTCATTGGTTAGCCTCGGTTAGCTCATTGGTTAGCTTCAGTTAGCTCATTGGTTAGCTTCAGTTAGCTCATTGGTTAGCCTCGGTTAGCTCATTGGTTAGCTTCAGTTAGCTCATTGGTTAGCCTCGGTTAGCTCAGTGGTTAGCCTGGGTTAGCTCATTGGTTAGCATCAGTTAGCTCATTGGTTAGCTTCAGTTAGCTCATTGGTTAGCTTCAGTTAGCTCATTTGTTAGCCTCGGTTAGCTCATTGGTTAGCCTGTGTTAGCTCATTGGTTAGCATCAGTTAGCTCATTGGTTAGCATCAGTTAGCTCATTGGTTAGCTTCAGTTAGCTCATTGGTTAGCTTCAGTTAGCTCATTTGTTAGCCTCGGTTAGCTCATTGGTTAGCCTGTGTTAGCTCATTGGTTAGCATCAGTTAGCTCATTGGTTAGCCTCAGTTAGCTCATTGGTTAGCATCAGTTAGCTCATTGGTTAGCATCAGTTAGCTCATTGGTCAGCCTCGGTTAGCTCATTGGTTAGCTTCAGTTAGCTCATTGGTTAGCTTCAGTTAGCTCATTGGTTAGCCTCGGTTAGCTCATTGGTTAGCCTGTGTTATCTCATTGTTTAGCATCAGTTAGCTCATTGGTTAGCCTCAGTTAGCTCATTGGTTAGCATCAGTTAGCTCATTGGTTAGCCTCGGTTAGCTCATTGGTTAGCTTCAGTTAGCTCATTGTTTAGCTTCAGTTAGCTCATTGGTTAGCCTCGGTTAGCTCATTGGTTAGCTTCAGTTAGCTCATTGGTTAGCCTCGGTTAGCTCAGTGGTTAGCCTGGGTTAGCTCATTGGTTAGCATCAGTTAGCTCATTGGTTAGCCTCAGTTAGCTCATTGGTTAGCATCAGTTAGCTCATTGGTTAGCCTTGGTTAGCTTGGTTAGCATCAGTTTGCATCATTTAGCATCAGTTAGCATTGGTTAGCATCAATTAGCTCATTGGTTAGCCTCAGTTAGCTCATTGGTTAGCATCAGTTAGCTCATTGGTTAGCCTGTGTTAGCTCATTGGTTAGCCTCAGTTAGCTCATTGGTTAGCCTCAGTTAGCTCATTGGTTAGCATCAGTTAGCTCATTGGTTAGCATCAGTTAGCTCATTGGTCAGCCTCGGTTAGCTCATTGGTTAGCTTCAGTTAGCTCATTGGTTAGCTTCAGTTAGCTCATTGGTCAGCCTCGGTTAGCTCATTGGTTAGCTTCAGTTAGCTCATTGGTTAGCTTCAGTTAGCTCATTGGTTAGCCTCGGTTAGCTCATTGGTTAGCCTGTGTTAGCTCATTGGTTAGCCTCAGTTAGCTCATTGGTTAGCCTCAGTTAGCTCATTGGTTAGCATCAGTTAGCTCATTGGTTAGCATCAGTTAGCTCATTGGTCAGCCTCGGTTAGCTCATTGGTTAACTCTAGTTAGCTCATTGGTTAGCTTCAGTTCGCTCATTTGTTAGCCTCGGTTAGCTCATTGGTTAGCCTGTGTTAGCTCATTGGTTAGCATCAGTTAGCTCATTGGTTACCCTCAGTTAGCTCATTGGTTAGCATCAGTTAGCTCATTGGTTAGCATCAGTTAGCTCATTGGTCAGCCTCGGTTAGCTCATTGGTTAGCTTCAGTTAACTCATTGGTTAGCTTCAGTTAGCTCATTGGTTAGCCTTGGTTAGCTCATTGGTTAGCCTGTGTTAGCTCATTGGTTAGCATCAGTTAGCTCATTGGTTAGCCTCAGTTAGCTAATTGGTTAGCATCAGTTAGCTCATTGGTTAGCCTCGGTTAGCTCATTGGTTAGCTTCAGTTAGCTCATTGGTTAGCATCAGTTAGCTCATTGGTCAGCCTCGGTTAGCTCATTGGTTAGCTTCAGTTAGCTCATTGGTTAGCTTCAGTTCGCTCATTTGTTAGCCTCGGTTAGCTCATTGGTTAGCTTCAGTTAGCTCATTGGTTAGCTTCAGTTCGCTCATTTGTTAGCCTCGGTTAGCTCATTGGTTAGCCTGTGTTAGCTCATTGGTTAGCATCAGTTAGCTCATTGGTTACCCTCAGTTAGCTCATTGGTTAGCATCAGTTAGCTCATTGGTTAGCATCAGTTAGCTCATTGGTCAGCCTCGGTTAACTCATTGGTTAGCTTCAGTTAGCTCATTGGTTAGCCTCGGTTAGCTCATTGGTTAGCCTGTGTTAGCTCATTGGTTAGCATCAGTTAGCTCATTGGTTAGCCTCAGTTAGCTAATTGGTTAGCATCAGTTAGCTCATTGGTTAGCCTCGGTTAGCTCATTGGTTAGCTTCAGTTAGCTCATTGGTTAGCTTCAGTTAGCTCATTGGTTAGCCTTGGTTAGCTCATTGGTTAGCCTCAGTTAGCTCATTGGTTAGCATCAGTTAGCTCATTGGTTAGCCTTGGTTAGCTTGGTTAGCATCAGTTTGCATCATTTAGCATCAGTTAGCATTGGTTAGCATCAGTTAGCTCATTGGTTAGCCTCAGTTAGCTCATTGGTTAGCATCAGTTAGCTCATTGGTTAGCCTGTGTTAGCTCATTGGTTAGCCTCAGTTAGCTCATTGGTTAGCCTCAGTTAGCTCATTGGTTAGCATCAGTTAGCTCATTGGTTAGCATCAGTTAGCTCATTGGTCAGCCTCGGTTAGCTCATTGGTTAGCTTCAGTTAGCTCATTGGTTAGCTTCAGTTAGCTCATTGGTCAGCCTCGGTTAGCTCATTGGTTAGCTTCAGTTAGCTCATTGGTTAGCCTCGGTTAGCTCAGTGGTTAGCCTGGGTTAGCTCATTGGTTAGCATCAGTTAGCTCATTGGTTAGCCTCAGTTAGCTCATTGGTTAGCATCAGTTAGCTCATTGGTTAGCCTTGGTTAGCTTGGTTAGCATCAGTTTGCATCATTTAGCATCAGTTAGCATTGGTTAGCATCAGTTAGCTCATTGGTTAGCCTCAGTTAGCTCATTGGTTAGCATCAGTTAGCTCATTGGTTAGCCTGTGTTAGCTCATTGGTTAGCCTCAGTTAGCTCATTGGTTAGCCTCAGTTAGCTCATTGGTTAGCATCAGTTAGCTCATTGGTTAGCATCAGTTAGCTCATTGGTCAGCCTCGGTTAGCTCATTGGTTAGCTTCAGTTAGCTCATTGGTTAGCTTCAGTTAGCTCATTGGTCAGCCTCGGTTAGCTCATTGGTTAGCTTCAGTTAGCTCATTGGTTAGCTTCAGTTAGCTCATTGGTTAGCCTCGGTTAGCTCATTGGTTAGCCTGTGTTAGCTCATTGGTTAGCCTCAGTTAGCTCATTGGTTAGCCTCAGTTAGCTCATTGGTTAGCATCAGTTAGCTCATTGGTTAGCATCAGTTAGCTCATTGGTCAGCCTCGGTTAGCTCATTGGTTAACTCTAGTTAGCTCATTGGTTAGCTTCAGTTCGCTCATTTGTTAGCCTCGGTTAGCTCATTGGTTAGCCTGTGTTAGCT
Source organism: Notothenia rossii (assembly GCF_949606895.1). Lineage (NCBI taxonomy): Eukaryota > Metazoa > Chordata > Actinopteri > Perciformes > Nototheniidae > Notothenia > Notothenia rossii. The sequence continues at coordinate 976,231 of NW_027639762.1, forward strand.
CATTGGTTAGCATCAGTTAGCTCATTGGTTACCCTCAGTTAGCTCATTGGTTAGCATCAGTTAGCTCATTGGTTAGCATCAGTTAGCTCATTGGTCAGCCTCGGTTAGCTCATTGGTTAGCTTCAGTTAACTCATTGGTTAGCTTCAGTTAGCTCATTGGTTAGCCTCGGTTAGCTCATTGGTTAGCCTGTGTTAGCTCATTGGTTAGCATCAGTTAGCTCATTGGTTAGCCTCAGTTAGCTAATTGGTTAGCATCAGTTAGCTCATTGGTTAGCCTCGGTTAGCTCATTGGTTAGCTTCAGTTAGCTCATTGGTTAGCATCAGTTAGCTCATTGGTCAGCCTCGGTTAGCTCATTGGTTAGCTTCAGTTAGCTCATTGGTTAGCTTCAGTTCGCTCATTTGTTAGCCTCGGTTAGCTCATTGGTTAGCTTCAGTTAGCTCATTGGTTAGCTTCAGTTCGCTCATTTGTTAGCCTCGGTTAGCTCATTGGTTAGCCTGTGTTAGCTCATTGGTTAGCATCAGTTAGCTCATTGGTTACCCTCAGTTAGCTCATTGGTTAGCATCAGTTAGCTCATTGGTTAGCATCAGTTAGCTCATTGGTCAGCCTCGGTTAACTCATTGGTTAGCTTCAGTTAGCTCATTGGTTAGCCTCGGTTAGCTCATTGGTTAGCCTGTGTTAGCTCATTGGTTAGCATCAGTTAGCTCATTGGTTAGCCTCAGTTAGCTAATTGGTTAGCATCAGTTAGCTCATTGGTTAGCCTCGGTTAGCTCATTGGTTAGCTTCAGTTAGCTCATTGGTTAGCTTCAGTTAGCTCATTGGTTAGCCTTGGTTAGCTCATTGGTTAGCCTCAGTTAGCTCATTGGTTAGCATCAGTTAGCTCATTGGTTAGCCTTGGTTAGCTTGGTTAGCATCAGTTTGCATCATTTAGCATCAGTTAGCATTGGTTAGCATCAGTTAGCTCATTGGTTAGCCTCAGTTAGCTCATTGGTTAGCATCAGTTAGCTCATTGGTTAGCCTGTGTTAGCTCATTGGTTAGCCTCAGTTAGCTCATTGGTTAGCCTCAGTTAGCTCATTGGTTAGCATCAGTTAGCTCATTGGTTAGCATCAGTTAGCTCATTGGTCAGCCTCGGTTAGCTCATTGGTTAGCTTCAGTTAGCTCATTGGTTAGCTTCAGTTAGCTCATTGGTCAGCCTCGGTTAGCTCATTGGTTAGCTTCAGTTAGCTCATTGGTTAGCTTCAGTTAGCTCATTGGTAAGCCTCGGTTAGCTCATTGGTTAGCCTGTGTTAGCTCATTGGTTAGCCTCAGTTAGCTCATTGGTTAGCCTCAGTTAGCTCATTGGTTAGCATCAGTTAGCTCATTGGTTAGCATCAGTTAGCTCATTGGTCAGCCTCGGTTAGCTCATTGGTTAGCTTCAGTTAGCTCATTGGTTAGCTTCAGTTCGCTCATTTGTCAGCCTCGGTTAGCTCATTGGTTAGCTTCAGTTAGCTCATTGGTTAGCCTCAGTTAGCTCATTGGTTAGCATCAGTTAGCTCATTGGTTAGCCTTGGTTAGCATGGTTAGCATCAGTTTGCATCATTTAGCATCAGTTAGCATTGGTTAGCATCAGTTAGCTCATTGGTTAGCCTCAGTTAGCTCATTGGTTAGCATCAGTTAGCTCATTGGTTAGCCTGTGTTAGCTCATTGGTTAGCCTCAGTTAGCTCATTGGTTAGCCTCAGTTAGCTCATTGGTTAGCATCAGTTAGCTCATTGGTTAGCCTGTGTTAGCTCATTGGTTAGCCTCAGTTAGCTCATTGGTTAGCCTCAGTTAGCTCATTGGTTAGCATCAGTTAGCTCATTGGTTAGCCTCAGTTAGCTCATTGGTTAGCATCAGTTAGCTCATTGGTTAGCCTGTGTTAGCTCATTGGTTAGCCTCAGTTAGCTCATTGGTTAGCCTCAGTTAGCTCATTGGTTAGCATCAGTTAGCTCATTGGTTAGCATCAGTTAGCTCATTGGTCAGCCTCGGTTAGCTCATTGGTTAGCTTCAGTTAGCTCATTGGTTAGCCTCAGTTAGCTCATTGGTTAGCCTCAGTTAGCTCATTGGTTAGCATCAGTTAGCTCATTGGTTAGCATCAGTTAGCTCATTGGTCAGCCTCGGTTAGCTCATTGGTTAGCTTCAGTTAGCTCATTGGTTAGCCTCAGTTAGCTCATTGGTTAGCATCAGTTAGCTCATTGGTTAGCCTTGGTTAGCTTGGTTAGCATCAGTTTGCATCATTTAGCATCAGTTAGCATTGGTTAGCATCAGTTAGCTCATTGGTTAGCCTCAGTTAGCTCATTGGTTAGCATCAGTTAGCTCATTGGTTAGCCTGTGTTAGCTCATTGGTTAGCCTCAGTTAGCTCATTGGTTAGCCTCAGTTAGCTCATTGGTTAGCATCAGTTAGCTCATTGGTTAGCCTGTGTTAGCTCATTGGTTAGCCTCAGTTAGCTCATTGGTTAGCCTCAGTTAGCTCATTGGTTAGCATCAGTTAGCTCATTGGTTAGCATCAGTTAGCTCATTGGTCAGCCTCGGTTAGCTCATTGGTTAGCTTCAGTTAGCTCATTGGTTAGCCTCAGTTAGCTCATTGGTTAGCCTCAGTTAGCTCATTGGTTAGCATCAGTTAGCTCATTGGTTAGCATCAGTTAGCTCATTGGTCAGCCTCGGTTAGCTCATTGGTTAGCTTCAGTTAGCTCATTGGTTAGCTTCAGTTAGCTCATTGGTCAGCCTCAGTTAGCTCATTGGTTAGCTTCAGTTAGCTCATTGGTTAGCTTCAGTTAGCTCATTGGTAAGCCTCGGTTAGCTCATTGGTTAGCCTGTGTTAGCTCATTGGTTAGCCTCAGTTAGCTCATTGGTTAGCCTCAGTTAGCTCATTGGTTAGCATCAGTTAGCTCATTGGTTAGCATCAGTTAGCTCATTGGTCAGCCTCGGTTAGCTCATTGGTTAGCTTCAGTTAGCTCATTGGTTAGCTTCAGTTAGCTCATTGGTTAGCCTCGGTTAGCTCGTTGGTTAGCTTCAGTTAGCTCATTGGTTAGCCTCGGTTAGCTCAGTGGTTAGCCTCGGTTAGCTCATTGGTTAGCATCAGTTAGCTCATTGGTTAGCCTCAGTTAGCTCATTGGTTAGTATCAGTTAGCTCATTGGTTAGCCTCGGTTAGCTCATTGGTTAGTATCAGTTAGCTCATTGGTTAGCCTCGGTTAGCTCATTGGTTAGCTTCAGTTAGCTCATTGGTTAGCTTCGGTTAGCTCATTGGTTAGCTTCATTGGTTAGCCTGGGTTAGCTCATTGTTTAGCATCAGTTCGCTCATTGGTTAGCCTCGGTTAGCTTGGTTAACATCAGTTAGCATCAGTTAGCATCAGTTAGCATTGGTTAGCATCAGTTAGCTCATTGGTTAACCTCGGTTAACTCATTGGTTAGCTTCAGTTAGCTCATTGGTCAGCCTCGGTTAGCTCATTGGTTTGCTTCAGTTAGCTCATTGGTTAGCTTCAGTTAGCTCATTGGTTAGACTCGGTTAGCTCATTGGTTAGCCTGTGTTAGCTCATTGGTTAGCCTCAGTTAGCTCATTGGTTAGCCTCAGTTAGCTCATTGGTTAGCATCAGTTAGCTCATTGGTTAGCATCAGTTAGCTCATTGGTCAGCCTCGGTTAGCTCATTGGTTAGCTTCAGTTAGCTCATTGGTTAGCTTCAGTTCGCTCATTTGTTAGCCTCGGTTAGCTCATTGGTTAGCCTGTGTTAGCTCATTGGTTAGCATCAGTTAGCTCATTGGTTAGCCTCAGTTAGCTCATTGGTTAGCATCAGTTAGCTCATTGGTTAGCATCAGTTAGCTCATTGGTCAGCCTCGGTTAGCTCATTGGTTAGCTTCAGTTACCTCATTGGTTAGCTTCAGTTAGCTCATTGGTTAGCCTTGGTTAGCTCATTGGTTAGCCTGTGTTAGCTCATTGGTTAGCATCAGTTAGCTCATTGGTTAGCCTCAGTTAGCTAATTGGTTAGCATCAGTTAGCTCATTGGTTAGCCTCGGTTAGCTCATTGGTTAGCTTCAGTTAGCTCATTGGTTAGCTTCAGTTAGCTCATTGGTTAGCCTCGGTTAGCTCATTGGTTAGCTTCAGTTAGCTCATTGGTTAGCCTCGGTTAGCTCAGTGGTTAGCCTGGGTTAGCTCATTGGTTAGCATCAGTTAGCTCATTGGTTAGCCTCAGTTAGCTCATTGGTTAGCATCAGTTAGCTCATTAGTTAGCCTCGGTTAGCTTGGTTAGCATCAGTTAGCATCAGTTAGCATCAGTTAGCATCAGTTAGCATCAGTTAGCTCATTGGTTAGCCTCAGTTAGCTCATTGGTTAGCATCAGTTAGCTCATTGGTCAGCCTCGGTTAGCTCATTGGTTAGCTTCAGTTAGCTCATTGGTTAGCTTCAGTTAGCTCATTGGTTAGCCTCGGTTAGCTCATTGGTTAGCCTGTGTTAGCTTATTGGTTAGCATCAGTTAGCTCATTGGTTAGCCTCAGTTAGCTCATTGGTTAGCATCAGTTAGCTCATTGGTTAGCCTCGGTTAGCTCATTGGTTAGCTTCAGTTAGCTCATTGGTTAGCCTCGGTTAGCTCATTGGTTAGCCTGTGTTAGCTCATTGGTTAGCATCAATTAGCTCATTGGTTAGCCTCAGTTAGCTCATTGGTTAGCATCAGTTAGCTCATTGGTTAGCCTCGGTTAGCTTGGTTAGCATCAGTTAGCATCAGTTAGCATCAGTTAGCATTGGTTAGCATCAGTTAGCTCATTGGTTAGCCTCAGTTAGCTCATTGGTTAGCATAAGTTAGCTCATTGGTCAGCCTCGGTTAGCTCATTGGTTAGCTTCAGTTAGCTCATTGGTTAGCTTCAGTTAGCTCATTGGTTAGCCTCAGTTAGCTCATTGGTTAGCATCAGTTATCTCATTGGTTAGCCTCGGTTAGCTCATTGGTTAGCTTGAGCCTCAGTTAGCTCATTGGTTAGCATCAGTTAGCTCATTGGTTAGCCTCGGTTAGCTCATTGGTTAGCTTCAGTTAGCTAATTGGTTAGCTTCAGTTAGCTCATTGGTTAGCTTCAGTTAGCTCATTGGTTAGCCTCGGTTAGCTCATTGGTTAGCTTCAGTTAGCTCATTGGTTAGCCTCGGTTAGCTCAGTGGTTAGCCTGGGTTAGCTCATTGGTTAGCATCAGTGAGCTCATTGGTTAGCCTCAGTTAGCTAATTGGTTAGCATCAGTTAGCTCATTGGTTAGCCTCGGTTAGCTCATTGGTTAGCTTCAGTTAGCTCATTGGTTAGCTTCAGTTAGCTCATTGGTTAGCCTCGGTTAGCTCATTGGTTAGCCTGTGTTAGCTCATTGGTCAGCATCAGTTAGCTCATTGGTCAGCCTCGGTTAGCTCATTGGTTAGCTTCAGTTAGCTCATTGGTTAGCTTCAGTTAGCTCATTGGTTAGCCTCGGTTAGCTCATTGGTTAGCCTGTGTTAGCTCATTGGTCAGCATCAGTTAGCTCATTGGTTAGCCTCGGTTAGCTCATTGGTTAGCTTCAGTTAGCTCATTGGTTAGCCTCGGTTAGCTCAGTGGTTAGCCTGGGTTAGCTCATTGGTTAGCATCAGTTAGCTCATTGGTTAGCTTCAGTTAGCTCATTGGTTAGCTTCAGTTAGCTCATTTGTTAGCCTCGGTTAGCTCATTGGTTAGCCTGTGTTAGCTCATTGGTTAGCATCAGTTAGCTCATTGGTTAGCATCAGTTAGCTCATTGGTTAGCTTCAGTTAGCTCATTGGTTAGCTTCAGTTAGCTCATTTGTTAGCCTCGGTTAGCTCATTGGTTAGCCTGTGTTAGCTCATTGGTTAGCATCAGTTAGCTCATTGGTTAGCCTCAGTTAGCTCATTGGTTAGCATCAGTTAGCTCATTGGTTAGCATCAGTTAGCTCATTGGTCAGCCTCGGTTAGCTCATTGGTTAGCTTCAGTTAGCTCATTGGTTAGCTTCAGTTAGCTCATTGGTTAGCCTCGGTTAGCTCATTGGTTAGCCTGTGTTATCTCATTGTTTAGCATCAGTTAGCTCATTGGTTAGCCTCAGTTAGCTCATTGGTTAGCATCAGTTAGCTCATTGGTTAGCCTCGGTTAGCTCATTGGTTAGCTTCAGTTAGCTCATTGTTTAGCTTCAGTTAGCTCATTGGTTAGCCTCGGTTAGCTCATTGGTTAGCTTCAGTTAGCTCATTGGTTAGCCTCGGTTAGCTCAGTGGTTAGCCTGGGTTAGCTCATTGGTTAGCATCAGTCAGCTCATTGGTTAGCCTCAGTTAGCTCATTGGTTAGCATCAGTTAGCTCATTGGTTAGCCTTGGTTAGCTTGGTTAGCATCAGTTTGCATCATTTAGCATCAGTTAGCATTGGTTAGCATCAGTCAGCTCATTGGTTAGCCTCAGTTAGCTCATTGGTTAGCATCAGTTAGCTCATTGGTTAGCCTGTATTAGCTCATTGGTTAGCCTCAGTTAGCTCATTGGTTAGCCTCAGTTAGCTCATTGGTTAGCATCAGTTAGCTCATTGGTTAGCATCAGTTAGCTCATTGGTCAGCCTCGGTTAGCTCATTGGTTAGCTTCAGTTAGCTCATTGGTTAGCTTCAGTTAGCTCATTGGTCAGCCTCGGTTAGCTCATTGGTTAGCTTCAGTTAGCTCATTGGTTAGCTTCAGTTAGCTCATTGGTTAGCCTCGGTTAGCTCATTGGTTAGCCTGTGTTAGCTCATTGGTTAGCCTCAGTTAGCTCATTGGTTAGCCTCAGTTAGCTCATTGGTTAGCATCAGTTAGCTCATTGGTTAGCATCAGTTAGCTCATTGGTCAGCCTCGGTTAGCTCATTGGTTAACTCTAGTTAGCTCATTGGTTAGCTTCAGTTCGCTCATTTGTTAGCCTCGGTTAGCTCATTGGTTAGCCTGTGTTAGCTCATTGGTTAGCATCAGTTAGCTCATTGGTTACCCTCAGTTAGCTCATTGGTTAGCATCAGTTAGCTCATTGGTTAGCATCAGTTAGCTCATTGGTCAGCCTCGGTTAACTCATTGGTTAGCTTCAGTTAACTCATTGGTTAGCTTCAGTTAGCTCATTGGTTAGCCTCGGTTAGCTCATTGGTTAGCCTGTGTTAGCTCATTGGTTAGCATCAGTTAGCTCATTGGTTAGCCTCAGTTAGCTAATTGGTTAGCATCAGTTAGCTCATTGGTTAGCCTCGGTTAGCTCATTGGTTAGCTTCAGTTAGCTCATTGGTTAGCTTCAGTTAGCTCATTGGTTAGCATCAGTTAGCTCATTGGTTAGCATCAGTTAGCTCATTGGTCAGCCTCGGTTAGCTCATTGGTTAGCTTCAGTTAGCTCATTGGTTAGCTTCAGTTCGCTCATTTGTTAGCCTCGGTTAGCTCATTGGTTAGCCTGTGTTAGCTCATTGGTTAGCATCAGTTAGCTCATTGGTTACCCTCAGTTAGCTCATTGGTTAGCATCAGTTAGCTCATTGGTTAGCATCAGTTAGCTCATTGGTCAGCCTCGGTTAACTCATTGGTTAGCTTCAGTTAGCTCATTGGTTAGCCTCGGTTAGCTCATTGGTTAGCCTGTGTTAGCTCATTGGTTAGCATCAGTTAGCTCATTGGTTAGCCTCAGTTAGCTAATTGGTTAGCATCAGTTAGCTCATTGGTTAGCCTCGGTTAGCTCATTGGTTAGCTTCAGTTAGCTCATTGGTTAGCTTCAGTTAGCTCATTGGTTAGCCTTGGTTAGCTCATTGGTTAGCCTCAGTTAGCTCATTGGTTAGCATCAGTTAGCTCATTGGTTAGCCTTGGTTAGCTTGGTTAGCATCAGTTTGCATCATTTAGCATCAGTTAGCATTGGTTAGCATCAGTTAGCTCATTGGTTAGCCTCAGTTAGCTCATTGGTTAGCATCAGTTAGCTCATTGGTTAGCCTGTGTTAGCTCATTGGTTAGCCTCAGTTAGCTCATTGGTTAGCCTCAGTTAGCTCATTGGTTAGCATCAGTTAGCTCATTGGTTAGCATCAGTTAGCTCATTGGTCAGCCTCGGTTAGCTCATTGGTTAGCTTCAGTTAGCTCATTGGTTAGCTTCAGTTAGCTCATTGGTCAGCCTCGGTTAGCTCATTGGTTAGCTTCAGTTAGCTCATTGGTTAGCTTCAGTTAGCTCATTGGTTAGCCTCAGTTAGCTCATTGGTTAGCCTGTGTTAGCTCATTGGTTAGCCTCAGTTAGCTCATTGGTTAGCCTCAGTTAGCTCATTGGTTAGCATCAGTTAGCTCATTGGTTAGCATCAGTTAGCTCATTGGTCAGCCTCGGTTAGCTCATTGGTTAACTCTAGTTAGCTCATTGGTTAGCTTCAGTTCGCTCATTTGTTAGCCTCGGTTAGCTCATTGGTTAGCCTGTGTTAGCTCATTGGTCAGCATCAGTTAGCTCATTGGTTACCCTCAGTTAGCTCATTGGTTAGCATCAGTTAGCTCATTGGTTAGCATCAGTTAGCTCATTGGTCAGCCTCGGTTAGCTCATTGGTTAGCTTCAGTTAACTCATTGGTTAGCTTCAGTTAGCTCATTGGTTAGCCTCGGTTAGCTCATTGGTTAGCCTGTGTTAGCTCATTGGTTAGCATCAGTTAGCTCATTGGTTAGCCTCAGTTAGCTAATTGGTTAGCATCAGTTAGCTCATTGGTTAGCCTCGGTTAGCTCATTGGTTAGCTTCAGTTAGCTCATTGGTTAGCGTCAGTTAGCTCATTGGTTAGCATCAGTTAGCTCATTGGTTAGCATCAGTTAGCTCATTGGTCAGCCTCAGTTAGCTCATTGGTTAGCTTCAGTTAGCTCATTGGTTAGCTTCAGTTCGCTCATTTGTTAGCCTCGGTTAGCTCATTGGTTAGCCTGTGTTAGCTCATTGGTTAGCATCAGTTAGCTCATTGGTTACCCTCAGTTAGCTCATTGGTTAGCATCAGTTAGCTCATTGGTTAGCATCAGTTAGCTCATTGGTCAGCCTCGGTTAACTCATTGGTTAGCTTCAGTTAGCTCATTGGTTAGCCTCGGTTAGCTCATTGGTTAGCCTGTGTTAGCTCATTGGTTAGCCTCAGTTAGCTCATTGGTTAGCATCAGTTAGCTCATTGGTTAGCCTTGGTTAGCTTGGTTAGCATCAGTTTGCATCATTTAGCATCAGTTAGCATTGGTTAGCATCAGTTAGCTCATTGGTTAGCCTCAGTTAGCTCATTGGTTAGCATCAGTTAGCTCATTGGTTAGCCTGTGTTAGCTCATTGGTTAGCCTCAGTTAGCTCATTGGTTAGCCTCAGTTAGCTCATTGGTTAGCATCAGTTAGCTCATTGGTTAGCATCAGTTAGCTCATTGGTCAGCCTCGGTTAGCTCATTGGTTAGCTTCAGTTAGCTCATTGGTTAGCTTCAGTTAGCTCATTGGTCAGCCTCGGTTAGCTCATTGGTTAGCTTCAGTTAGCTCATTGGTTAGCTTCAGTTAGCTCATTGGTAAGCCTCGGTTAGCTCATTGGTTAGCCTGTGTTAGCTCATTGGTTAGCCTCAGTTAGCTCATTGGTTAGCCTCAGTTAGCTCATTGGTTAGCCTCAGTTAGCTCATTGGTTAGCATCAGTTAGCTCATTGGTCAGCCTCGGTTAGCTCATTGGTTAGCTTCAGTTAGCTCATTGGTTAGCTTCAGTTCGCTCATTTGTCAGCCTCGGTTAGCTCATTGGTTAGCTTCAGTTAGCTCATTGGTTAGCCTCAGTTAGCTCATTGGTTAGCATCAGTTAGCTCATTGGTTAGCCTTGGTTAGCTTGGTTAGCATCAGTTTGCATCATTTAGCATCAGTTAGCATTGGTTAGCATCAGTTAGCTCATTGGTTAGCCTCAGTTAGCTCATTGGTTAGCATCAGTTAGCTCATTGGTTAGCCTGTGTTAGCTCATTGGTTAGCCTCAGTTAGCTCATTGGTTAGCCTCAGTTAGCTCATTGGTTAGCATCAGTTAGCTCATTGGTTAGCCTGTGTTAGCTCATTGGTTAGCCTCAGTTAGCTCATTGGTTAGCCTCAGTTAGCTCATTGGTTAGCATCAGTTAGCTCATTGGTTAGCCTCAGTTAGCTCATTGGTTAGCATCAGTTAGCTCATTGGTTAGCCTGTGTTAGCTCATTGGTTAGCCTCAGTTAGCTCATTGGTTAGCCTCAGTTAGCTCATTGGTTAGCATCAGTTAGCTCATTGGTTAGCTTCAGTTAGCTCATTGGTTAGCTTCAGTTAGCTCATTGGTCAGCCTCGGTTAGCTCATTGGTTAGCTTCAGTTAGCTCATTGGTTAGCTTCAGTTAGCTCATTGGTAAGCCTCGGTTAGCTCATTGGTTAGCCTGTGTTAGCTCATTGGTTAGCCTCAGTTAGCTCATTGGTTAGCCTCAGTTAGCTCATTGGTTAGCATCAGTTAGCTCATTGGTTAGCATCAGTTAGCTCATTGGTCAGCCTCGGTTAGCTCATTGGTTAGCTTCAGTTAAGTCATTGGTTAGCTTCAGTTCGCTCATTTGTCAGCCTCGGTTAGCTCATTGGTTAGCATCAGTTAGCTCATTGGTTAGCCTCAGTTAGCTCATTGGTTAGCATCAGTTAGCTCATTGGTTAGCCTTGGTTAGCTTGGTTAGCATCAGTTTGCATCATTTAGCATCAGTTAGCATTGGTTAGCATCAGTTAGCTCATTGGTTAGCCTCAGTTAGCTCATTGGTTAGCATCAGTTAGCTCATTGGTTAGCCTGTGTTAGCTCATTGGTTAGCCTCAGTTAGCTCATTGGTTAGCCTCAGTTAGCTCATTGGTTAGCATCAGTTAGCTCATTGGTTACCCTGTGTTAGCTCATTGGTTAGCCTCAGTTAGCTCATTGGTTAGCCTCAGTTAGCTCATTGGTTAGCATCAGTTAGCTCATTGGTTAGCCTCAGTTAGCTCATTGGTTAGCATCAGTTAGCTCATTGGTTAGCCTGTGTTAGCTCATTGGTTAGCCTCAGTTAGCTCATTGGTTAGCCTCAGTTAGCTCATTGGTTAGCATCAGTTAGCTCATTGGTTAGCATCAGTTAGCTCATTGGTCAGCCTCGGTTAGCTCATTGGTTAGCTTCAGTTAGCTCATTGGTTAGCCTCAGTTAGCTCATTGGTTAGCCTCAGTTAGCTCATTGGTTAGCATCAGTTAGCTCATTGGTTAGCATCAGTTAGCTCATTGGTCAGCCTCGGTTAGCTCATTGGTTAGCTTCAGTTAGCTCATTGGTTAGCCTCAGTTAGCTCATTGGTTAGCATCAGTTAGCTCATTGGTTAGCCTTGGTTAGCTTGGTTAGCATCAGTTTGCATCATTTAGCATCAGTTAGCATTGGTTAGCATCAGTTAGCTCATTGGTTAGCCTCAGTTAGCTCATTGGTTAGCATCAGTTAGCTCATTGGTTAGCCTGTGTTAGCTCATTGGTTAGCCTCAGTTAGCTCATTGGTTAGCCTCAGTTAGCTCATTGGTTAGCATCAGTTAGCTCATTGGTTAGCCTGTGTTAGCTCATTGGTTAGCCTCAGTTAGCTCATTGGTTAGCCTCAGTTAGCTCATTGGTTAGCATCAGTTAGCTCATTGGTTAGCATCAGTTAGCTCATTGGTCAGCCTCGGTTAGCTCATTGGTTAGCTTCAGTTAGCTCATTGGTTAGCCTCAGTTAGCTCATTGGTTAGCCTCAGTTAGCTCATTGGTTAGCATCAGTTAGCTCATTGGTTAGCATCAGTTAGCTCATTGGTCAGCCTCGGTTAGCTCATTGGTTAGCTTCAGTTAGCTCATTGGTTAGCTTCAGTTAGCTCATTGGTCAGCCTCGGTTAGCTCATTGGTTAGCTTCAGTTAGCTCATTGGTTAGCTTCAGTTAGCTCATTGGTAAGCCTCGGTTAGCTCATTGGTTAGCCTGTGTTAGCTCATTGGTTAGCCTCAGTTAGCTCATTGGTTAGCCTCAGTTAGCTCATTGGTTAGCATCAGTTAGCTCATTGGTTAGCATCAGTTAGCTCATTGGTCAGCCTCGGTTAGCTCATTGGTTAGCTTCAGTTAGCTCATTGGTTAGCTTCAGTTCGCTCATTTGTTAGCCTCGGTTAGCTCATTGGTTAGCCTGTGTTAGCTCATTGGTTAGCATCAGTTAGCTCATTGGTTACCCTCAGTTAGCTCATTGGTTAGCATCAGTTAGCTCATTGGTTAGCATCAGTTAGCTCATTGGTCAGCCTCGGTTAGCTCATTGGTTAGCTTCAGTTACCTCATTGGTTAGCTTCAGTTAGCTCATTGGTTAGCCTCGGTTAGCTCATTGGTTAGCCTGTGTTAGCTCATTGGTTAGCATCAGTTAGCTCATTGGTTAGCCTCAGTTAGCTAATTGGTTAGCATCAGTTAGCTCATTGGTTAGCCTCGGTTAGCTCATTGGTTAGCTTCAGTTAGCTCATTGGTTAGCTTCAGTTAGCTCATTGGTTAGCCTCGGTTAGCTCATTGGTTAGCTTCAGTTAGCTCATTGGTTAGCCTCGGTTAGCTCAGTGGTTAGCCTGGGTTAGCTCATTGGTTAGCATCAGTTAGCTCATTGGTTAGCCTCAGTTAGCTCATTGGTTAGCATCAGTTAGCTCATTGGTCAGCCTCGGTTAGCTCATTGGTTAGCTTCAGTTAGCTCATTGGTTAGCTTCAGTTAGCTCATTGGTTAGCCTCAGTTAGCTCATTGGTTAGCATCAGTTAGCTCATTGGTTAGCCTCGGTTAGCTCATTGGTTAGCTTGAGCCTCAGTTAGCTCATTGGTTAGCATCAGTTAGCTCATTGGTTAGCCTCGGTTAGCTCATTGGTTAGCCTCGGTTAGCTCATTGGTTAGCCTCGGTTAGCTCATTGGTTAGCTTCAGTTAGCTCATTGGTTAGCTTCAGTTAGCTCATTGGTTAGCCTAGGTTAGCTCATTGGTTAGCTTCAGTTAGCTCATTGGTTAGCCTCGGTTAGCTCATTGGTTAGCATCAGTTAGCTCATTGGTTAGCCTCGGTTAGCTTGGTTAGCATCAGTTAGCATCAGTTAGCATCAGTTAGCATTGGTTAGCATCAGTTAGCTCATTGGTTAGCCTCGGTTAGCTCAGTGGTTAGCCTGGGTTAGCTCATTGGTTAGCTTCAGTTAGGTCATTGGTTAGCTTCGGTTAGCTCATTGGTTAGCCTCATTGGTTAGCTTGGTTAGCTTCATTGGTTAGCTTCAGTTAGCTCATTGGTTAGCATCAGTTAGCTCATTGGTTAGCCTCGGTTAGCTCATTGGTTAGCTTCAGTTAGCTCATTGGTTAGCTTCGGTTAGCTCATTGGTTAGCCTCATTGGTTAGCATTGGTTAGCTTCATTGGTTAGCTTCAGTTAGCTCATTGGTTAGCATCAGTTAGCTCATTGGTTAGCCTCGGTTAGCTCATTGGTTAGCTTCAATTAGCTCATTGGTTAGCTTCGGTTAGCTCATTGGTTAGCCTCGGTTAGCTCATTGGTTAGCTGAAGTTAGCTCAATGGTTAGCCTCGGTTTGGTTAGCTCATTGGTTAGCCTGTTGTTAGCCTCAGTTAGCTCATTGGTTAGCCTCAGTTAGCTCATTGGTTAGCATCAGTTAGCTCATTGGTTAGCCTTCGTTAGCTTGGTTAGCATCAGTTAGCATAAGTTAGCATCAGTTAGCATTGGTTAGCATCAGTTAGCTCATTGGTTAGCCTCAGTTAGCTCATTGGTTAGCATCAGTTAGCTCATTGGTCAGCCTCGGTTAGCTCATTGGTTAGCTTCAGTTAGCTCATTGGTTAGCCTGTGTTAGCTCATTGGTTAGCATCAGTTAGCTCATTGGTTAGCTTCGGTTAGCTCATTGGTTAGCCTCATTGGTTAGCTTGGTTAGCTTCATTGGTTAGCTTCGGTTAGCTCATTGGTTAGCCTCATTGGTTAGCATTGGTTAGCTTCATTGGTTAGCTTCAGTTAGCTCATTGGTTAGCATCAGTTAGCTCATTGGTTAGCCTCGGTTAGCTCATTGGTTAGCTTCAGTTAGCTCATTGGTTAGCTTCGGTTAGCTCATTGGTTAGCCTCGGTTAGCTCATTGGTTAGCCTGGGTTAGCTCATTCCTCGGTTAGCTCATTGGTTAGCCTGTGTTAGCTCATTGGTTAGCTTCAGTTAGCTCATTGGTTAGCCTCGGTTTGGTTAGCTCATTGGTTAGCCTGGGTTAGCCTCAGTTAGCTCATTGGTTAGCTTCGGTTAGCTCATTGGTTAGCTTCATTGGTTAGCATTGGTTAGCTTCATTGGTTAGCCTGGGTTAGCTCATTGGTTAGCATCAGTAAGCTCATTGGTTAGCCTCGGTTAGCTCATTGGTTAGCTTCAGTTAGCTCATTGGTTAGCTTCAGTTAGCTCATTGGTTAGCTTCATTTAGCTCATTGGTTAGCCTCGGTTAGCTCATTGGTTAGCTTCAATTAGCTCATTGGTTAGCCTCGGTTAGCTCAGTGGTTAGCCTGGGTTAGCTCATTGGTTAGCATCAGTTAGCTCATTGGTTAGCCTCAGTTAGCTCATTGGTTAGTATCAGTTAGCTCATTGGTTAGCCTCGGTTAGCTCATTGGTTAGTATCAGTTAGCTCATTGGTTAGCCTCGGTTAGCTCATTGGTTAGCTTCAGTTAGCTCATTGGTTAGCTTCGGTTAGCTCATTGGTTAGTTTCATTGGTTAGCCTGGGTTAGCTCATTGTTTAGCATCAGTTAGCTCATTGGTTAGCCTCGGTTAGCTTGGTTAGCATCAGTTAGCATCAGTTAGCATCAGTTAGCATTGGTTAGCATCAGTTAGCTCATTGGTTAACCTCGGTTAACTCATTGGTTAGCTTCAGTTAGCTCATTGGTCAGCCTCGGTTAGCTCATTGGTTAGCTTCAGTTAGCTCATTGGTTAGCTTCAGTTAGCTCATTGGTTAGCCTCTGTTAGCTCATTGGTTAGCCTGTGTTAGCTCATTGGTTAGCCTCAGTTAGCTCATTGGTTAGCCTCAGTTAGCTCATTGGTTAGCATCAGTTAGCTCATTGGTTAGCATCTGTTAGCTCATTGGTCAGCCTCGGTTAGCTCATTGGTTAGCTTCAGTTAGCTCATTGGTTAGCTTCAGTTAGCTCATTTGTTAGCCTCGGTTAGCTCATTGGTTAGCCTGTGTTAGCTCATTGGTTAGTATCAGTTAGCTCATTGGTTAGCCTCAGTTAGCTCATTGGTTAGCATCAGTTAGCTCATTGGTTAGCATCAGTTAGCTCATTGGTCAGCCTCGGTTAGCTCATTGGTTAGCTTTAGTTAGCTCATTGGTTAGCTTCAGTTAGCTCATTGGTTAGCCTCGGTTAGCTCATTGGTTAGCCTGTGTTAGCTCATTGGTTAGCATCAGTTAGCTCATTGGTTAGCCTCAGTTAGCTCATTGGTTAGCATCAGTTAGCTCATTGGTTAGCCTCGGTTAGCTCATTGGTTAGCTTCAGTTAGCTCATTGGTTAGCTTCAGTTAGCTCATTGGTTAGCCTCGGTTAGCTCATCGGTTAGCTTCAGTTAGCTCATTGGTTAGCCTCGGTTAGCTCAGTGGTTAGCCTGGGTTAGCTCATTGGTTAGCATCAGTTAGCTCATTGGTTAGCCTCAGTTAGCTCATTTGTTAGCATCAGTTAGCTCATTGGTTAGCCTCGGTTAGCTTGGTTAACATCAGTTAGCATCAGTTAGCATCAGTTAGCATTGGTTAGCATCAGTTAGCTCATTGGTTAGCCTCAGTTAGCTCATTGGTTAGCATCAGTTAGCTCATTGGTCAGCCTCGGTTAGCTCACTGGTTAGCTTCAGTTAGCTCATTGGTTAGCTTCAGTTAGCTCATTGGTTAGCTTCAGTTAGCTCATTGGTTAGCCTCGGTTAGCTCATTGGTTAGCCTGTGTTAGCTCATTGGTTAGCATCAGTTAGCTCATTGGTTAGCCTCAGTTAGCTCATTGGTTAGCATCAGTTAGCTCATTGGTTAGCCTCGGTTAGCTCATTGGTTAGCTTCAGTTAGCTCATTGGTTAGCCTCGGTTAGCTCATTGGTAAGCCTGTGTTAGCTCATTGGTTAGCATCAGTTAGCTCATTGGTTAGCCTCAGTTAGCTCATCGGTTAGCATCAGTTAGCTCATTGGTTAGCCTCGGTTAGCTTGGTTAGCATCAGTTAGCATCAGTTAGCATCAGTTAGCATTGGTTAGCATCAGTTAGCTCATTGGTTAGCCTCAGTTAGCTCATTGGTTAGCATCAGTTAGCTCATTGGTCAGCCTCGGTTAGCTCATTGGTTAGCTTCAGTTAGGTCATTGGTTAGCTTCAGTTAGCTCATTGGTAAGCCTGTGTTAGCTCATTGGTTAGCATCAGTTAGCTCATTGGTTAGCCTCAGTTAGCTCATCGGTTAGCATCAGTTAGCTCATTGGTTAGCCTCGGTTAGCTTGGTTAGCATCAGTTAGCATCAGTTAGCATCAGTTAGCATTGGTTAGCATCAGTTAGCTCATTGGTTAGCCTCAGTTAGCTCATTGGTTAGCATCAGTAAGCTCATTGGTCAGCCTCGGTTAGCTCATTGGTTAGCTTCAGTTAGGTCATTGGTTAGCTTCAGTTAGCTCATTGGTTAGCCTCAGTTAGCTCATTGGTTAGCATCAGTTAGCTCATTGGTTAGCCTCGGTTAGCTCATTGGTTAGCATCGGTTAGCTCATTGGTTAGCCTCGGTTAGCTCATTGGTTAGCTTCAGTTAGCTCATTGGTTAGCTTCGGTTAGCTCATTGGTTAGCCTCGGTTAGCTCATTGGTTAGCCTGGGTTAGCTCATTCCTCGGTTAGCTCATTGGTTAGCCTGTGTTAGCTCATTGGTTAGCTTCAGTTAGCTCATTGGTTAGCCTCGGTTTGGTTAGCTCATTGGTTAGCCTGGGTTAGCCTCAGTTAGCTCATTGGTTAGCTTCGGTTAGCTCATTGGTTAGCTTCATTGGTTAGCATTGGTTAGCTTCATTGGTTAGCCTGGGTTAGCTCATTGGTTAGCATCAGTAAGCTCATTGGTTAGCCTCGGTTAGCTCATTGGTTAGCTTCAGTTAGCTCATTGGTTAGCTTCAGTTAGCTCATTGGTTAGCTTCATTTAGCTCATTGGTTAGCCTCGGTTAGCTCATTGGTTAGCTTCAATTAGCTCATTGGTTAGCCTCGGTTAGCTCAGTGGTTAGCCTGGGTTAGCTCATTGGTTAGCATCAGTTAGCTCATTGGTTAGCCTCAGTTAGCTCATTGGTTAGTAT
Source organism: Notothenia rossii (assembly GCF_949606895.1). Taxonomy (NCBI): domain Eukaryota; kingdom Metazoa; phylum Chordata; class Actinopteri; order Perciformes; family Nototheniidae; genus Notothenia; species Notothenia rossii. The sequence goes on from NW_027639762.1 coordinate 993,410, forward strand.
CAGTTAGCTCATTGGTTAGCCTCGGTTAGCTCATTGGTTAGTATCAGTTAGCTCATTGGTTAGCCTCGGTTAGCTCATTGGTTAGCTTCAGTTAGCTCATTGGTTAGCTTCGGTTAGCTCATTGGTTAGTTTCATTGGTTAGCCTGGGTTAGCTCATTGTTTAGCATCAGTTAGCTCATTGGTTAGCCTCGGTTAGCTTGGTTAGCATCAGTTAGCATCAGTTAGCATCAGTTAGCATTGGTTAGCATCAGTTAGCTCATTGGTTAACCTCGGTTAACTCATTGGTTAGCTTCAGTTAGCTCATTGGTCAGCCTCGGTTAGCTCATTGGTTAGCTTCAGTTAGCTCATTGGTTAGCTTCAGTTAGCTCATTGGTTAGCTTCAGTTAGCTCATTGGTTAGCCTCTGTTAGCTCATTGGTTAGCCTGTGTTAGCTCATTGGTTAGCCTCAGTTAGCTCATTGGTTAGCCTCAGTTAGCTCATTGGTTAGCATCAGTTAGCTCATTGGTTAGCATCTGTTAGCTCATTGGTCAGCCTCGGTTAGCTCATTGGTTAGCTTCAGTTAGCTCATTGGTTAGCTTCAGTTAGCTCATTTGTTAGCCTCGGTTAGCTCATTGGTTAGCCTGTGTTAGCTCATTGGTTAGCATCAGTTAGCTCATTGGTTAGCCTCAGTTAGCTCATTGGTTAGCATCAGTTAGCTCATTGGTTAGCATCAGTTAGCTCATTGGTCAGCCTCGGTTAGCTCATTGGTTAGCTTTAGTTAGCTCATTGGTTAGCTTCAGTTAGCTCATTGGTTAGCCTCGGTTAGCTCATTGGTTAGCCTGTGTTAGCTCATTGGTTAGCATCAGTTAGCTCATTGGTTAGCCTCAGTTAGCTCATTGGTTAGCATCAGTTAGCTCATTGGTTAGCCTCGGTTAGCTCATTGGTTAGCTTCAGTTAGCTCATTGGTTAGCTTCAGTTAGCTCATTGGTTAGCCTCGGTTAGCTCATCGGTTAGCTTCAGTTAGCTCATTGGTTAGCCTCGGTTAGCTCAGTGGTTAGCCTGGGTTAGCTCATTGGTTAGCATCAGTTAGCTCATTGGTTAGCCTCAGTTAGCTCATTTGTTAGCATCAGTTAGCTCATTGGTTAGCCTCGGTTAGCTTGGTTAACATCAGTTAGCATCAGTTAGCATCAGTTAGCATTGGTTAGCATCAGTTAGCTCATTGGTTAGCCTCAGTTAGCTCATTGGTTAGCATCAGTTAGCTCATTGGTCAGCCTCGGTTAGCTCACTGGTTAGCTTCAGTTAGCTCATTGGTTAGCTTCAGTTAGCTCATTGGTTAGCTTCAGTTAGCTCATTGGTTAGCTTCGGTTAGCTCATTGGTTAGCCTGTGTTAGCTCATTGGTTAGCATCAGTTAGCTCATTGGTTAGCCTCAGTTAGCTCATTGGTTAGCATCAGTTAGCTCATTGGTTAGCCTCGGTTAGCTCATTGGTTAGCTTCAGTTAGCTCATTGGTTAGCCTCGGTTAGCTCATTGGTAAGCCTGTGTTAGCTCATTGGTTAGCATCAGTTAGCTCATTGGTTAGCCTCAGTTAGCTCATCGGTTAGCATCAGTTAGCTCATTGGTTAGCCTCGGTTAGCTTGGTTAGCATCAGTTAGCATCAGTTAGCATCAGTTAGCATTGGTTAGCATCAGTTAGCTCATTGGTTAGCCTCAGTTAGCTCATTGGTTAGCATCAGTTAGCTCATTGGTCAGCCTCGGTTAGCTCATTGGTTAGCTTCAGTTAGCTCATTGGTTAGCTTCGGTTAGCTCATTGGTTAGTTTCATTGGTTAGCCTGGGTTAGCTCATTGTTTAGCATCAGTTAGCTCATTGGTTAGCCTCGGTTAGCTTGGTTAGCATCAGTTAGCATCAGTTAGCATCAGTTAGCATTGGTTAGCATCAGTTAGCTCATTGGTTAACCTCGGTTAACTCATTGGTTAGCTTCAGTTAGCTCATTGGTCAGCCTCGGTTAGCTCATTGGTTAGCTTCAGTTAGCTCATTGGTTAGCTTCAGTTAGCTCATTGGTTAGCTTCAGTTAGCTCATTGGTTAGCCTCTGTTAGCTCATTGGTTAGCCTGTGTTAGCTCATTGGTTAGCCTCAGTTAGCTCATTGGTTAGCCTCAGTTAGCTCATTGGTTAGCATCAGTTAGCTCATTGGTTAGCATCTGTTAGCTCATTGGTCAGCCTCGGTTAGCTCATTGGTTAGCTTCAGTTAGCTCATTGGTTAGCTTCAGTTAGCTCATTTGTTAGCCTCGGTTAGCTCATTGGTTAGCCTGTGTTAGCTCATTGGTTAGCATCAGTTAGCTCATTGGTTAGCCTCAGTTAGCTCATTGGTTAGCATCAGTTAGCTCATTGGTTAGCATCAGTTAGCTCATTGGTCAGCCTCGGTTAGCTCATTGGTTAGCTTTAGTTAGCTCATTGGTTAGCTTCAGTTAGCTCATTGGTTAGCCTCGGTTAGCTCATTGGTTAGCCTGTGTTAGCTCATTGGTTAGCATCAGTTAGCTCATTGGTTAGCCTCAGTTAGCTCATTGGTTAGCATCAGTTAGCTCATTGGTTAGCCTCGGTTAGCTCATTGGTTAGCTTCAGTTAGCTCATTGGTTAGCTTCAGTTAGCTCATTGGTTAGCCTCGGTTAGCTCATCGGTTAGCTTCAGTTAGCTCATTGGTTAGCCTCGGTTAGCTCAGTGGTTAGCCTGGGTTAGCTCATTGGTTAGCATCAGTTAGCTCATTGGTTAGCCTCAGTTAGCTCATTTGTTAGCATCAGTTAGCTCATTGGTTAGCCTCGGTTAGCTTGGTTAACATCAGTTAGCATCAGTTAGCATCAGTTAGCATTGGTTAGCATCAGTTAGCTCATTGGTTAGCCTCAGTTAGCTCATTGGTTAGCATCAGTTAGCTCATTGGTCAGCCTCGGTTAGCTCACTGGTTAGCTTCAGTTAGCTCATTGGTTAGCTTCAGTTAGCTCATTGGTTAGCTTCAGTTAGCTCATTGGTTAGCCTCGGTTAGCTCATTGGTTAGCCTGTGTTAGCTCATTGGTTAGCATCAGTTAGCTCATTGGTTAGCCTCAGTTAGCTCATTGGTTAGCATCAGTTAGCTCATTGGTTAGCCTCGGTTAGCTCATTGGTTAGCTTCAGTTAGCTCATTGGTTAGCCTCGGTTAGCTCATTGGTAAGCCTGTGTTAGCTCATTGGTTAGCATCAGTTAGCTCATTGGTTAGCCTCAGTTAGCTCATCGGTTAGCATCAGTTAGCTCATTGGTTAGCCTCGGTTAGCTTGGTTAGCATCAGTTAGCATCAGTTAGCATCAGTTAGCATTGGTTAGCATCAGTTAGCTCATTGGTTAGCCTCAGTTAGCTCATTGGTTAGCATCAGTTAGCTCATTGGTCAGCCTCGGTTAGCTCATTGGTTAGCTTCAGTTAGGTCATTGGTTAGCTTCAGTTAGCTCATTGGTTAGCCTCAGTTAGCTCATTGGTTAGCATCAGTTAGCTCATTGGTTAGCCTCGGTTAGCTCATTTGTTAGCATCAGTTAGCTCATTGGTTAGCCTTGGTTAGCTTGGTTAACATCAGTTAGCATCAGTTAGCATCAGTTAGCATTGGTTAGCATCAGTTAGCTCATTGGTTAGCCTCAGTTAGCTCAGTGGTTAGCCTGGGTTAGCTCATTGGTTAGCTTCATTTAGCTCATTGGTTAGCCTCGGTTAGCTCATTGGTTAGCTTCAATTAGCTCATTGGTTAGCCTCGGTTAGCTCAGTGGTTAGCCTGGGTTAGCTCATTGGTTAGCATCAGTTAGCTCATTGGTTAGCCTCAGTTAGCTCATTGGTTAGTATCAGTTAGCTCATTGGTTAGCCTCGGTTAGCTCATTGGTTAGTATCAGTTAGCTCATTGGTTAGCCTCGGTTAGCTCATTGGTTAGCTTCAGTTAGCTCATTGGTTAGCTTCGGTTAGCTCATTGGTTAGTTTCATTGGTTAGCCTGGGTTAGCTCATTGTTTAGCATCAGTTAGCTCATTGGTTAGCCTCGGTTAGCTTGGTTAGCATCAGTTAGCATCAGTTAGCATCAGTTAGCATTGGTTAGCATCAGTTAGCTCATTGGTTAACCTCGGTTAACTCATTGGTTAGCTTCAGTTAGCTCATTGGTCAGCCTCGGTTAGCTCATTGGTTAGCTTCAGTTAGCTCATTGGTTAGCTTCAGTTAGCTCATTGGTTAGCCTCTGTTAGCTCATTGGTTAGCCTGTGTTAGCTCATTGGTTAGCCTCAGTTAGCTCATTGGTTAGCCTCAGTTAGCTCATTGGTTAGCATCAGTTAGCTCATTGGTTAGCATCTGTTAGCTCATTGGTCAGCCTTGGTTAGCTCATTGGTTAGCTTCAGTTAGCTCATTGGTTAGCTTCAGTTAGCTCATTTGTTAGCCTCGGTTAGCTCATTGGTTAGCCTGTGTTAGCTCATTGGTTAGCATCAGTTAGCTCATTGGTTAGCCTCAGTTAGCTCATTGGTTAGCATCAGTTAGCTCATTGGTTAGCATCAGTTAGCTCATTGGTCAGCCTCGGTTAGCTCATTGGTTAGCTTTAGTTAGCTCATTGGTTAGCTTCAGTTAGCTCATTGGTTAGCCTCGGTTAGCTCATTGGTTAGCCTGTGTTAGCTCATTGGTTAGCATCAGTTAGCTCATTGGTTAGCCTCAGTTAGCTCATTGGTTAGCATCAGTTAGCTCATTGGTTAGCCTCGGTTAGCTCATTGGTTAGCTTCAGTTAGCTCATTGGTTAGCTTCAGTTAGCTCATTGGTTAGCCTCGGTTAGCTCATCGGTTAGCTTCAGTTAGCTCATTGGTTAGCCTCGGTTAGCTCAGTGGTTAGCCTGGGTTAGCTCATTGGTTAGCATCAGTTAGCTCATTGGTTAGCCTCAGTTAGCTCATTTGTTAGCATCAGTTAGCTCATTGGTTAGCCTCGGTTAGCTTGGTTAACATCAGTTAGCATCAGTTAGCATCAGTTAGCATTGGTTAGCATCAGTTAGCTCATTGGTTAGCCTCAGTTAGCTCATTGGTTAGCATCAGTTAGCTCATTGGTCAGCCTCGGTTAGCTCACTGGTTAGCTTCAGTTAGCTCATTGGTTAGCTTCAGTTAGCTCATTGGTTAGCTTCAGTTAGCTCATTGGTTAGCCTCGGTTAGCTCATTGGTTAGCCTGTGTTAGCTCATTGGTTAGCATCAGTTAGCTCATTGGTTAGCCTCAGTTAGCTCATTGGTTAGCATCAGTTAGCTCATTGGTTAGCCTCGGTTAGCTCATTGGTTAGCTTCAGTTAGCTCATTGGTTAGCCTCGGTTAGCTCATTGGTAAGCCTGTGTTAGCTCATTGGTTAGCATCAGTTAGCTCATTGGTTAGCCTCAGTTAGCTCATCGGTTAGCATCAGTTAGCTCATTGGTTAGCCTCGGTTAGCTTGGTTAGCATCAGTTAGCATCAGTTAGCATCAGTTAGCATTGGTTAGCATCAGTTAGCTCATTGGTTAGCCTCAGTTAGCTCATTGGTTAGCATCAGTTAGCTCATTGGTCAGCCTCGGTTAGCTCATTGGTTAGCTTCAGTTAGGTCATTGGTTAGCTTCAGTTAGCTCATTGGTTAGCCTCAGTTAGCTCATTGGTTAGCATCAGTTAGCTCATTGGTTAGCCTCGGTTAGCTCATTTGTTAGCATCAGTTAGCTCATTGGTTAGCCTTGGTTAGCTTGGTTAACATCAGTTAGCATCAGTTAGCATCAGTTAGCATTGGTTAGCATCAGTTAGCTCATTGGTTAGCCTCAGTTAGCTCATTGGTTAGCCTTGGTTAGCTTGGTTAACATCAGTTAGCATCAGTTAGCATCAGTTAGCATTGGTTAGCATCAGTTAGCTCATTGGTTAGCCTCAGTTAGCTCATTGGTTAGCATCAGTTAGCTCATTGGTCAGCCTCGGTTAGCTCACTGGTTAGCTTCAGTTAGCTCATTGGTTAGCTTCAGTTAGCTCATTGGTTAGCTTCAGTTAGCTCATTGGTTAGCCTCGGTTAGCTCATTGGTTAGCCTGTGTTAGCTCATTGGTTAGCATCAGTTAGCTCATTGGTTAGCCTCAGTTAGCTCATTGGTTAGCATCAGTTAGCTCATTGGTTAGCCTCGGTTAGCTCATTGGTTAGCTTCAGTTAGCTCATTGGTTAGCCTCGGTTAGCTCATTGGTAAGCCTGTGTTAGCTCATTGGTTAGCATCAGTTAGCTCATTGGTTAGCCTCAGTTAGCTCATCAGTTAGCATCAGTTAGCTCATTGGTTAGCCTCGGTTAGCTTGGTTAGCATCAGTTAGCATCAGTTAGCATCAGTTAGCATTGGTTAGCATCAGTTAGCTCATTGGTTAGCCTCAGTTAGCTCATTGGTTAGCATCAGTTAGCTCATTGGTCAGCCTCGGTTAGCTCATTGGTTAGCATCAGTTAGCTCATTGGTTAGCCTCAGTTAGCTCATCAGTTAGCATCAGTTAGCTCATTGGTTAGCCTCGGTTAGCTTGGTTAGCATCAGTTAGCATCAGTTAGCATCAGTTAGCATTGGTTAGCATCAGTTAGCTCATTGGTTAGCCTCAGTTAGCTCATTGGTTAGCATCAGTTAGCTCATTGGTCAGCCTCGGTTAGCTCATTGGTTAGCTTCAGTTAGGTCATTGGTTAGCTTCAGTTAGCTCATTGGTTAGCCTCAGTTAGCTCATTGGTTAGCCTCGGTTAGCTCATTGGTTAACCAATGAGCTAACTGAAGCTAACCAATGAGCTAACCGAGGCTAACCACTGAGCTAACCAATGCTAACCAATGAAGCTAACCAATGAGATAACCAAAGCTAACCAATGAGCTAACTGAGGCTAACCCAGGCTAACCAATGAGCTAACCAAACCGAGGCTCACCAATGAGCTAACTGAAGCTAACCAATGAGCTAACCCAGGCTAACCAATGAGCTAACCGAGGAATGAGCTAACCCAGGCTAACCAATGAGCTAACCGAGGCTAACCAATGAGCTAACCGAAGCTAACCAATGAGCTAACTGAGGCTAACCCAGGCTAACCAATGAGCTAACCAAACCGAGGCTAACCAATGAGCTAACTGAAGCTAACCAATGAGCTAACCCAGGCTAACCAATGAGCTAACCGAGGAATGAGCTAACCCAGGCTAACCAATGAGCTAACCGAGGCTAACCAATGAGCTAACCGAAGCTAACCAATGAGCGAACTGAAGCTAACCAATGAGCTAACCGAGGCTAACCAATGAGCTAACTGATGCTAACCAATGAGCTAACTGAAGCTAACCAATGAAGCTAACCAATGCTAACCAATGAGGCTAACCAATGAGCTAACCGAAGCTAACCAATGAGCTAACTGAAGCTAACCAATGAGCTAACCGAGGCTAACCAATGAGGCTAACCAATGAGCTAACCGAAGCTAACCAATGAAGCTAACCAAGCTAACCAATGAGGCTAACCAATGAGCTAACCGAGGCTAACCAATGAGCTAACTGAAGCTAACCAATGAGCTAACTGAAGCAAACCAATGAGCTAACCGAGGCTGACCAATGAGCTAACTGAAGCTAACCAATGAGTTAACCGAGGTTAACCAATGAGCTAACT